>NC_090443.1:500746796-501062961 GCF_031143425.1 Pleurodeles waltl
GGTAATGCATTCCTGGAGGGCATTCATTCTGGTCAGGCTGTCCTTCAGCGAACCCTGCAATCTCTGGCCTCAGCACTGATGGCAGCCATTGTCCCTGTGTCTAGCCTCCCCCTTCCAACTTCCTCCACCCAGACCCAATCCCCTGTACCCCAGCCCATCCCAAGCACACCTACAGACCAGCATGCACACAAGTCAACACCCAAAAGTAGCTCAAGCAAACATAGGCACCACACATCCCACAGGCACTCACACAAGCATCACACCCATACAGACACAGCAACATCCACTGTCTCCACTGTGTCCCCCTCCTCCTCTTCTCCCTTCTCCCTCCCAGTCTCGTCTACACACACACCTGCATGCACCACATCTACAGGCACTAGGACTCGCACCAGGACACCCAGCACCACAAGCCACTCACCTGCACTCACAACCTCCACTGCCATTTACACGTCCCCTGTATCCTCTCCCAGTGTGTCTGTGACGCCCCCTCCCAAAGTACACAAACGCCGGCAATCACCCACCCAACATCCATCCACCTCACAACAGCCTCCTGTACCTGCACCTGCACCCAAAACAGCTAAAGTAACACCTCCTACAACCACCTCCTCTTCCTCCACTCCCAGACCCCCTCCAGCTACCCATCCCAATGTTCGTCAGAAACTGTCCCTGTGTAAAATTGACCTTTTTGCCCCCACCCCCCCCCTCCAATTCATCAGTCCAGTCGTAGCGCCTCAGCCAAAAAGCCTCCAATACCAGTGGTGCGTGTTCAGGGATTGTGGAGTGCACCGGCCACTAGGGCAGGCAGTAGGACCCGGAGCCAAGGCACTGGCAGCCCACCCCCTGTAAAGGCTCTAAAATTGGAGAGTGGACGACGGGACCTTGTTAAGACTCCTGGTGGGACAACAACTGACCTGGGTTCGAAGGGAATTGGAGAGTCAGCTGTGACTCCACCAAAGGTGGGGAAGGTCCAGAGGAAGTCTTGCCAGCCTGTTGTGAGTGTCACGGCGGAGAAGTGCGCCATCATTTCCGGCGGTCCAGACACAACCGCCAGCACCGTCGTCACTGGTCCAGAGACCACCGCCAGAGTCACAGCCCAGGAGGGCACAAGTATCGTCACTGGTCCGGAGACCACCGCCAGAGTCACAGCCCAGGAGGGCACAAGTATCGTCACTGGTCCAGAGACCACCGCCAGAGTCACAGCCCAGGAGGGCCCAAGTATCGTCACTGGTCCGGAGTCCACCGCCAGAGTCACAGCCCAGGAGGGCCCAAGTATCGTCACTGGTCCAGAGTCCACCGCCAGAGTCACAGCCCAGGAGGGCCCGAGTATCGTCACTGGCCCTGAGTCCACCGCCAGAGTCACAGCCCAGGAGGCCACAAGTATCGTCACTGGCCCTGAGTCCACCGCCAGAATCACAGCCCAGGAGGCCACAAGTATCGTCAATGGTCCTAAGTCCACCGCCAGAGTCACAGCCCAGGAGGGCACAAGTATCGTCACTGGTCCAGAGACCACCGCCAGAGTCACAGCCCTGGAGGGCACAAGTATCGTCACTAGTCCAGAGACCACCGCCAGAGTCACAGCACAGGAGGGCCCAAGTATCGTCACTGGTTCTGAGTCCACCACCAGAGTCACAGCCCAGGAGGGCCCAAGTATCGTCACTGGTCCTGAGTCCACCGCCAGAGTCACAGCCCTGGAGGGCACAAGTATCGTCACTGGTCCAGAGACCACCGCCAGAGTCACAGCCCAGGAGGGCCCCAGCCCAGGAGGGCCCAAGTATCGTCACTGGTCCAGAGACCACCGCCAGAGTCACAGCACAGGAGGGCCCAAGTATCGTCACTGGTCCTGAGTCCACGGCCAGAGTCACAGCCCAGGAGGGCCCCGGCTGCCACAGCCCCGCTGGGCAATGATGGAACGTCATGCCACACACCAATGCCCAGTGTAGGGAAAGTCATGCCACACACCAATGTCCGTACCAGAACCGCCATGGCAAAGCACCGCTGAACAGGGCAAAGACCGCCATGGTGAAGACCACTGAACAGGGCAAAGACCGCCATTGTGAAGACCGCTGAACAGGGCAAAGACCGCCATGGCAAAGCACCGCTGAACAGGGCAAAGACCGCCATGGTGAAGACCGCTGAACAGGGCAAAGACCGCCATGGCAAAGCACCGCTGAACAGGGCAGGCACTGTGTAGGAATGAATGGACCGCCACATCAGGCATCCTTATCCCATGTGCAGCTGGGACAGTGACAGGACAGGAACTTTCACATGGAGACTCATCCAGTATGGGCACCAGTCCCACCTAGTACCAGTAGAGAACTGCATCTACTTGAGAGACTGTAGCTTTGCACTCCCCAGGATGGCACAGTGGGCAAACCACCCACTGTATAGACTTGAGAGACTGTGGCTTTGCACTCCCCAGGATGGCACAGTGGGCAACCCACCCACTGTATGGACTTGAGAGACTGTGGCTTTGCACTCCCCAGGATGGCACAGTGGGCAAACCAACCACTGTATAGACTTGAGAGACTGTGGCTTTGCACTCCCCAGGATGGCACAGTGGGCAAACCACCCACTGTATGGACTTGAGAGACTGTGGCTTTGCACTCCCCAGGATGGCACAGTGGGCAAACCTCCCACTGTATAGACTTGAGAGACTGTGGCTTTGCACTCCCCAGGATGGCACAGTGGGCAACCCACCCACTGTATGGACTTGAGAGACTGTGGCTTTGCACTCCCCAGGATGGCACAGTGGGCAAACCAACCACTGTATGGACTTGAGAGACTGTGGCTTTACACTCCCCAGGATGGCACAGTGGGCAAACCACCCGCTGTATGGACTTGAGAGACTGTGGCTTTGCACTCCCCAAGATGGCACAGTGGGCAAACCACCCGCTGTATAGACTTGAGAGACTGTGGCTTTGCACTCCCTAGGATGGCACAGTGGGCAAACCACCCACTGTATAGACTTGAGAGACTGTGGCTTTGCACTCCCCAGGATACATCAATGGGCATGGTGCCCCGTTGTGGATCTGGCTTCGCATTCATCTGGCTGAGGTGCCCCCCCTTCCCTTCCCCCTGAGGTGCCTGTAGTATTTCTATCTGATGCCCCGGCAGTGTTCTCTCTGATTGTGGTCAGGTGTCGTTTGTGGGCCTCTCCCATGCATTTTTGGACTGTTGGTGCACGGACATTGTTGTGTACATATCTGCACTACTTCTCGTATTGTATATAATTATGAGTGATTTTCTAATATATATGAGTATATTTTTGTATGACATGTATATTGGCACATTATAATGTTTGACTGAATTTCGCATTGTGTTTTCATTCTTCCGGGAGGATTGTGGGTTGTTCTTGTGATTTTTGTGAATGCATTGGTGTGTATGTTGTGATATGCGAGGGTGGGGGTGTTTGGTGGGTGTCCCCGTAACTTTTGCCTCCCCCCTCCCCCGTGTCGTAGGTGAAGTACTCACTGGTGTCTTCTGCGCCTACGTAGCTGTTGTTCGTAGAGGAGCAGAAAGACAAGGGCAGGGAGTATTTGTAATTCCGGGTCCATGGAGTCGTCGTTCCTCGTGGGATGTGTTCAGGTTAGCGTTTTCCCATAGCAAAAGCTGTTTCCGCCGTGTTTTTATGCATGGTGAATCCGCCCCGGAAAAGGTGGTGGATTGGCGGGTTGTAATAGTGTGGGCGGTACATTGTCTCCCGCCTGTCTGTTGGCGGTAACTGCCGCGCTGCTTGTCTGTACCGCCGTGGCGGTCGGAGTGTTAAAGTGGCTGTCTTTGTTGGTGGTTTCCGCAAGGGTCATAATTCCCTTTTTTTTATCCGCCGGCCTGTTTGCGGTATTACCGCTGCTTTAACACCGTCCGCCAGGGTTGTAATGACCACCATTGTCTTTTGTGTGCTAGGCCCACTTTAGTGGATGGTTCTTCTGTGCCTGTGCTGGATTGTGTGGCTGCATAACTGTTTGTTCCTCCTTCTCAGCTAGCTTTTGTTTTGGGGTGTGAAGTACTGCTAAAGATACCCAGATGGGCATTCTCAGCCTTTCATCATTATTTTGTATTTACTGATAACATTTTAATTCCAACCTTTAAAGTGAAACCAAGATGATGGAAAGGCGGTGTCATACTTTTGCCAGCAGACATCAGCCCTGTGGTCTCAGTTTAATCATCAGAATTCAAGTAGCGATATGGTGTCCTTCAAACTCGATTAGTTAATATCACTGAATATCATACCTGGTATAAGTTATTGTGAGTGACCTCTAACTTTATTTTCTTTTAAAAGCTTGGATTATTTAACATTAAGAACTTCATTATGACATAGGCGGTAAATGCTGTGTTGTGTGTGTGTGTGGGTGTTTGTGTCTGTGTGCGTGCATGCGGGTGTGGGGCGTGTGTAATGCGTGTGCGCATGAATGAATGTGAGTGTGCGAGTATGTTGTGATGTGTGAATGCATGTGTGCTTGCATGTATGTCAGTGTGTGTGCACGGATGTATGCATGCGTGGGTGAATGTGGATATGCGTGTGTGTATGCGTGTTTATGTCTGTGTGTGTATGTTGGTGGTGGGGGAGGGTGCGGGAGGGCTCCGGGGAGGGGGGAATTCCCTGGCACTGATAGTGCCTACCACAATGGTTTTCGTGGCGGTAAAAAAGCCACGGAAACCATGGCGGTTGGCAGGGATATATTACTGTGGGCGGCCTAGTGACGGCAGCCAGGCTGGAGACTGTAGTCTCCAGCCTAGTGGTTGTTACTGTTGTGGCGGTCGGTGTGGTACATTGGCGGTTTGGCTTTTGCCAAACCGCCAATGTCATAATATGCCAGCCTGTTGGCAGTACTACCGCCACTATAACACCGACCACCGGGGTCGTAATGACCCCCTAAGTACCTAGTGGAACTGGAGGAGGAAGTCTGTCAAGGACTGGATGCTGAGATAGTTTGCAGAGATATCTTCTTACTTGTATGAAATAAGATGGATCCTCCTAGTTGCCACAATGCCCCCCTCGCGTAGTATACATGAAAGATGTCAGTGGCTCGTTAAGAGGATCCCAGTCAGGAAGTTAAAACTTCGGAGATGTTGTGAGTCTTGATTCAAGTTGAAGATTATTACTGATTAGTACTGATTAGCAAAGCAGAAAACCTTTTTGACAGCCAGACAGTGGTATACAGCAATGAAATCCAAAAGAAAGTTCCAACAGTGAGGAGCAAAAGTCAGGAATAACAATTGACTTGCAAACATCCACTTGCATATGGTATGAATAGGAACTGAAATCACGAGAAGGGACAGTGTCTCATCTTGGATTGGAAACCTCTGTTAACATCTTTTGAACTAACCACCATCTTGGAGAGAGCTGGTTAACAGGCATGCCCCTAGCCTTTTTCTTCAAATCATGTGTTTGTGTGATGAACCTCTTTCAACCACCACCTAGGCCAAGATTTATGCAAAAGTGGCGTAGTGCAGTGGAGAATGGAGAATGATTCAAGTATGTGAATCTGTGAATGATAATACTGGAGAACCACAGTTACAGGAAAATCACTTAATTTTGTTATATTCTGAGTTTGTCAGTAAGTTGAAGAGACCTTGTTGGCATTTCTGGATCTTTCTTGGAATCAAATGTTGGTTTGCTATGGATCCCTTGAATTTCGTGATCTAGTTCAAGGTAGGGTCTAATTATGGATTTTGCTCCTTCGTGCTTTGAGTTGCCAATAAGCTAAAGATTATTTCTCCAAAATTGTTTGACCAGTCTTTCTGTGTTGTTCTTGAAAAATGTGTTATTCTATTGCAATTCAAGCATCTCTTCTGAATGCTTTGTTTTGATTAAAAAATGTGTTCTGTTCCATAGATCCTACTTTATAACACTCTGACAATAGGTCCTACTTAATAACACTCTGGTAAGTGGACTATTCAGATCACCTTATGCACTGACTCTCACCCACCATAGTAATAGGCTTCATCATTGGGGGCACGCTCCTCATTGGGTGGGCGCTGCAATACCCAGTGGGCACACAGGAGAGCTCTTTCTCTAAGATCTTTTTATCTCTCAGTCTTATGTTAGACATAAAGAGTTTGTCCTTTCTCTAATTAAGTTGAATAGTATGAGCTAATCAGATTAAAACTAAGTATGGTCCACCGAACCCAATTTTGTTCTTTATGATTGTCCATGTTAAGTTTGAACACAACAGAGGGAACCCATAGTATGGTCCAGGCGTTCTACAGTGTGGTCATCTGTGGTCTGGACACTTTTCTAGATCACCTGCACTTACCTGCCAGATGCATGCTAGTGTTTCCTTTTACCATCCAGAACTTCGTGGTAGCTCCAGAAAATTGTGTATGGGTGAGGCCTCAACGAGCCTCATGAGCCTGCCTAGCATGCTCCCTATCTAGCCTGATCTTTAATATACAAAACAGCTGATGTAAAATGTCACCTATATAATATTTTGTTAAGCATTTCTTTCACTTGAGCAGGCCTAGCAACACTGCTCTTATCATTTCCTCCTCCCATTGCTTCGCATCCAAAGGAAACTGCAGTTCCGTTTCCCATTAACTCTGAAACGGGAAACTTGTAAGTGTTGGGAGGGAGTTGAGCAACTGATATATTTTATAGATATAGATTAGCCTTTTGTCATACAGGTAATGGAACCTCTCCTCTTCTGGGAGTACAAACTCCCTTCTCCAGTATTGGGGTATCTTTCATAGATTCACATGCTTGAATCATTCCCCGCCGTCGAAGTGGGAGTCCCACGGTACATAGAAAGCAATAGATAGATAAAAAGAAACCTTTTCTCTTTTTTTTTTTTTTTTTCATTGTAGTCAAAAGGAAAAAACACATTCAGTTTTGTAACTATCAGCCTCATTAGAAAAAGCCCAAACTTCAACCAATCAGGCGAGACCACCCCTTTAGAATCCTCAGCACAGAGGCTCAGTCTCTCAGATTTTCTACCGCACGTCGTGTGTAAGGGAGTCTCCCTGAGCTCTGCTCAGTTTACTTTCTCTTCAAGAGATATTCTTCAGCTTTCACTTTTGTTTTTGCTGTAGTACTTCTTCCATCATGTCTACAGCAAGAAAAGGTTTGTTTAGACCTTGTGGTACCTGTGGAAAGTTAAGGCTTCATTGTGAGGACCCTCACAAGGAATGCATATACTGTCTCCATCCAGAGCATAAGGTCAAAGACTGTAAAATCTGCAGGACTTTTCCTAACAAGACTCTCAGAGACAGAGAAGCCAGGCTCCTACTTTGGCTTCCGAAAAGAAAAGCCAGAGAAGCCTTTTCTGAGGAGGAGGACAGCGACACATCAGTGGCCTCAAAGAAGAGGAAAAAGTCTGTGGAGAGCTTCTCCCCCAAGAGCAGTAAGTCAGCCAAGAAGCTGCATGCATTTAAGGACAGACCTGAGGAACAGGCTTCAACATCCAGGGAACTTGGTGGTAAGGTTCGTTCAGAACCATCTACGCCTGCTACCACCTCAAAGAAGCTCAAAAGATCTTCAAGTTCCCTACCACCGTCAACGTCCAGGATGTCCACACCGTCGACAGCACCGTCGACGAGCGCATCGTCGACGGCAGGTCTTCCTTCATCGACGACAACAGCTACGGCCACGTTTACGGCTCCGTCGTCGCCACTGATTGTTTCCTCATCTCCGCTGTCATCTACGACTATAACGTCGGTGAGCTTAAAATACGGTCCCTCACCTGCTCACACCTTGAAGATCGCAAAGAAACCGTCGACGGGTAAGAAGATGAAGTCTCTATCGTCGACGCATTCATTGACGGGTAAGCTCCGGAGCTTTTTGTCAACGATCCCACCGACGGAAGCAGCGACGGCACGGCAATCGATTTTGCCCTCAGAGACGACTACTCCATCGACGACACACCCGTCGACGGCACCTCTGTCGACGGCAGCTTCATCGACATTGGCACCGTCGACGGCAACTCCGTCGACGCTCGCATCGCCGATGACGGCTCCGCTATCGACAGCTCCGTCGACGCCTACACCATCGACGAGAACACCATCGATGAACGTACCATCGACGATGACTCCATCGACGGCTCAATTTCCTGATCCTATACCCAAGCATTTTGGAGCATCTCCTTACCTACCTCAGAGGATTCTGCCAATAAAAAGCAAGTCTTCTCTCCTACTACCATCCCATACATCACCTAGTAAAGTCACACCAGTACCTCCGCAGCATCTCTTTGCTGACGAGGAGGAGGAAGATGATGTATATTCGGATGAGGGTTTTTTCCCGGTGGCACGTAGCCCCTCAGAACTACGTATTAAATGTCAGGAGGAGGATGAAGAGGAAAGTGACCAGCTTTATTTAGATCAGCAGACGCAGAGTCACCTGCAACCTCAAGAGCAGCAGGAGCAGACGGCTCAGATGCCTGTTTCTTTGATA
The DNA here is from genome assembly GCF_031143425.1 of Pleurodeles waltl. Classification (NCBI taxonomy): domain Eukaryota; kingdom Metazoa; phylum Chordata; class Amphibia; order Caudata; family Salamandridae; genus Pleurodeles; species Pleurodeles waltl. The sequence goes on from NC_090443.1 coordinate 500,755,183, forward strand.
GCTAATCTACAGCAAATGATGCAGGACTATTATTCTAGATTTCCTACACCTGGCTCCTCTACCCCGGTACAACCTCCGCATACGCTAATATCCACCCCTGTTCGGCCATCGGTTTCTACGGAACCTATCCCAGGTCCTTCATCTGGACAGGATGTTGATCCACCTTCGTCAGAGGATGAGCAGGAAGAAGGTGAAATTCAGGACACTGACTCAATCATTCCAGAATGGGATGAATATCAGATTCAAACACCATCTCCTTCTACGCCTCCACCAGTGGACTCTCCACCGCAGGACATTGGTGGTTTTCATAGTGTGATGGAAAGAGCTGCAAAAAGATTTCAACTGCCAATAATATCAAAGCAGTCAGACTGTTTCCTATATGACTTCAAAGAGGATACTAGGAAGTCAGTAAGAGCTATAGCCATTGTTGACTTCATTTGGGAAGAGGGGCTTAAGGTCATGCAGACTCCATCTTCCATACCAGCAGTATTAACGAGACTTGAAAAGAAATATAAAGCACCAGACAATTCTCCAGCATGTTTGGTTAGTCACCCTAAGCCAGACTCGGTCATATCACAGGCGGCTCAGAGAAGGTCCAGAAATCCATCTTCATCTTTGACTGCCCCCCCAGATAAAGAGGGACGACGGTTGGATTTGATTGGGGAAAAGTTCTCAACGATGGCGGCCACTACATTCAGAGCAGCAAATTCCCTAGCAATCCTGGGAAGGTACGACCGTCAGATGTGGTCCGATATGTCGCAGTTTATAGATCTATTACCAGAAGATAGTAGAGCGGAAGCACGCAAGATTTTACAAGAAGGTGAGAAGATCTCGGCTGGGATTATAGACTGCGCCATAGACGTCTCGTCTACAGGTTTCCGCCAGTTAGCTGGAGCAGCCGTACTCAGGTGTCAGGGGTGGCTGAAAGCAACATCGTTTAGACCAGAGGTACAATTGAAGATACTAGACATGCCCTATGATGGTGAGCTCTTGTTCGGCAAGCATGTAGATGATGCTTTGCAATCTATTAAAACAGACACAGAGACAGCCAGATCTCTGGGAGCATTACAATACAAAAGACAGCCCTTTCAGGGAGCGAGAGGGGGAGGAAGCTTTTGTTATAGAGACAGCGCACATCAATAACGTCAATACTCTTCTTTCCAGGGACAGTTTCGTTCCACCTTTGGCCAGCAACAGCCACATACCTTTCGACAGCAGTCATCCACAAATTTCAGACAGCAGGCGAGAGGAAAGCCGACTTATAAAGCCAAAGAGGCAGCAAGGAAACATTGACCTTCATCAGTTGCCTGCATCCAACCCCTATACCAACACTCTAATAGGGGGCAGAATTTCCAAGTTCCTCCACCAGTGGTCCCAGATTACTTCAGACAAATGGGTGCTCGATATTGTCAACCGAGGACATACACTAGAATTCAATCAGCCTCCCCTTCATGTACCACCAAGAGGTCCCCCGCCGGCCCATCTCAACAAATGTTTAGCGCAGATTGCTATCTTAATGGAGAAGGGAGCAATAGAGATCGCACTGAAGTACCAGAGGGGAACAGGTTTTTACTCCCACTTCTTCCTTATACGGAAAAAGACAGGAGACTGGAGACCTATTTTAGATCTTCGTTCTCTCAACAAATACCTCAAGAAGCAATCATTTTGCATGATCTCCCTTCAAGACGTCCTACGCCTACTCAACCGGGGGGATTTTATGACATCCTTAGATCTCCAGGACGCATATTTCCACATTCCCATTCACCCCAGTCATAGGAAATTCTTACGATTCAGGGTTGCAGGCACTCATTACCAGTTCAGAGTGTTGCCCTTTGGCCTCAGATCGTCCCCAAGAGTGTTCACCAAGGTTTTGGCAGCAGTTGCAGCCTACCTCAGGCAACTAGGGATTCAGGTGTTCCCGTACTTAGACGACTGGCTAATAAAAGCGCGAACAATGACAAAAGCTGCCAGGGACACAAGGACATGTTTATCTCTCTTCGGGACACTAGGCTTAACAGTCAATTACCCCAAGTCTCATCTAGATCCTTCCTAGAACATTACCTTTTTAGGAGCTGTCTTGGACACAGTCCAAGCAAGAGCCTTTGCTTCGCACGACAGACGGAAGAGACTTCAAGATCTAGCAACACGTCTAAGCAGAAGAAGGTCCGCTTCTGTTCGGACTTACAAGTCTTTTCTGGGGATGCTTTCGTCTTGCATTCCATTGATAGAAAACTGTCGTCTGCACATGAGAACACTTCAGCAGCAATTAGACAATCAATGGAAACAAATAGAAGGTTCTTTCGACGATGTAGTTCGAATAACCCCATCAGCAACACAAGCTCTCAAATGGTGGAAGGATACTTCCCTCATCACGGAAGGTCTCTCATTCCTAAAGGACAAGCCAGTGCATGTTATAACAACAGATGCATCCTTAGAGGGATGGGGCGCACATTTACAAGATCTATCAGTGAGAGGGAAATGGTCCACTCAGGAGTCGACTCTTCACATAAACGTATTGGAGTTAAGAGCAGTTTCCTTGGTGCTCAAGTCCTTCCTCACCAACATCAGGGGTTCCTCAGTCTTGATAAGAACCGACAACACCACAGTCATGCATTACCTCAACAAACAAGGGGGTACAAGATCGCAGGCATTGTCTGTGTAGAAGCACAGAAACTGTGGCATTGGGTGATTCAGCATCAGATATCCTTCAGAGCAGAACATCTCCTGGGGATCTCCAACACCTGGGCAGATGCCTTTAGCAGGTCTCGAACCAGCTGCCACGAATGGGAACTCAATCAGACAGTTCTCGACCGCCTCTTTCGTTGTTGGGGCAAGCCCAGTCTGGATCTGTTTGCGACCAAAGACAACAAAAAATGCCAACACTTCGCAAGCTGGCGACTGCAAAAAGGATCAAAGGGGAATGCGTTTTTGATCAAATGGTCAGGGATTTATGCATACGTTTTTCCCCCGCTTCCACTCATCCCGAGACTTCTGCAGAAAATGAAGAGGGAACCATGCCGGCTTCTATTGATTGCTCCCAAATGGCCACGCCAGTTTTGGTTCACAGAACTTCTCTTACTCTCGGAGCAGCCTCACATACGTCTGAGAACAATACCGGACTTGTTAACAACGACTCAGGGGCAGGTCCATCATCCCAACCTGACATCTCTTCCATTATCAGCCTGGCTCCTGAATTCTATGAGTTTGACGGCCTAGACATCCCTTCAGACTGCAGGGAGGTACTTGCCTGTGCCAGAGCTCAATCTACAAACAGGACGTATAAGTTCAAATGGAAAAGGTTCTGCATATAGTGTTCAACTTCCAACGTTCATCCTCTGAAATCCTCTCCTGAACAGATCCTCCCATATCTGTTGCATTTAGCGAAATCAGGCCTTTCCCATTTGTCTATCAAGGTCCACCTCGCTGCTATATCCCGTTTCCGACGAACATCACACTCACCATCTTTATGGTCGTCCAGGATAATAAAACAATTTCTAAAGGGCTTGTTCAGGATGTTCCCGCCGATTCATCGTCCTCCACCTCCATGGCATTTGAATATAGTGCTCTCCCATTTAATGAAGCATCCGTTTGAGCCCATTCATAAGGCAGACCTGAAATATATTTCTTTGAAAACAGCCCTCCTTCTGGCCCTCACTTCCGCGAAGAGGGTTAGTGATATCCAGGCTTTCACAGTCTCACCACCTTTTCTTCAATTCAAATAAGAGGTGGTCATTCTAAGAACTAATCCAAAATTTATCCCCAAGGTTCCATCGACTTTTCATTTAAATGAGCCGGTGGTTTTGAGAACATTTTTTCCAAATCCGCGAACTCCAGCGGAGCGGGCATTACATTCTCTAGACATTAAACGATGTTTAAAATTCTATATACAAAGGACTAGCAGTTTCTGTAAATCTGAGTAACTGTTTATTAGTTATGGGCGGATCAATAAAGGCAAGGCTGTTGCCAAGCAGACCATAGCACGCTGGATCTCTTCTACCATAAAACTCTGCCACCAGTTAGCAGGGAAGCCGTTATCGTCCAATGTCAGAGCACACTCCACTAGAGCGGTATCCACTTCGGCAGCTCTATTCGCAGGTGTCCCTCTGAACAAGATCTACAGAGCGGCAACGTGGACACGTGCCCACACCTTCACCCAGCACTACTGCCTGGAAGCTACTGACAGGATGGATGCCGTGGTAGGACAAGCAGTGTTACGTAATTTATTTGCATAAGGTGAGCCAATAATCTCTTTTGAGATGAATGTGTTTTTTCCTATTGACTACAATGAAAAACAAAAAAGAGAAAAGGTTTCTTTTTATCTATCTATTGCTTTCTATGTACCGTGGGACTTCCACTTCGACGACGGGGAATGATTCAAGTATGTAAATCTATGAAAGATACCAATACTGGAGAACCACAGTTACAGGTAAGTAACTTTTTTTCTTCCAAGGCTCTCAAAGATTTGAATACTGCTTTGTCACATAGATCCTGCAGTCGGTAATAACCTCCTTTTCCCAGTTTTTTTTTTTTATTTCACTGTGCCCTGTATAAAAAAGAGGGGTATGTTTAGATGGACATGAGGTGCATCCCTTAATGCTGCCTCACGTGGTCCCATACCGACAGTGTGAATCCTGTCACGTTAGAGGCATACATGTTAATCCATCACTGTGCCACTGAGCCATTCCAAGGTTTGATCAATAAATCACCATAGGGCTGCACTGCGTCTGGCCCAGGACAATGTCTATGTGCACCACAGGCCAGACTGCATTATTTGGTGTCTACAAAGCTGTTAAGTTTTCTGCAAACGTTTCATACCAGGGCGCTCAAAGGCCGACAACTTGAGGACGGTGGCACAAGTGCCCATTTTTTATAGAGATGCTCAGTAGAATGAGCCTAGGGAAAGGGGTGACGCGCTGGATTGGAAAGTTATACAAGCATCAAGTTGCCTGTTTAAGGATTAATGGTGCTCCTCTGTCACCTCTGATATTTGCACTGGCTATTGAGCCCCTCGCCTGCATATGACGAGAATTTCAAGGACGCAGAGGCATAGAGTTTGTTACACACCGGCTCTTGATATCACTATATGCAGACAATATATTATTATTAGTTCAAAACACAGGCCTGAATTTACACCCAGTAATCTACGAAATTGTGAAATTTGATGACTGGTCAGGCCTGACCATTAATTGGTCAAAATCAATCATTTTGTCACGACTGGCACAATGGTGCTGACGTTAGCTTACCTGATGCAATGGCAGGAGAGTCCTGTCAGGTATCAGAGAGCCCAGTTCCTTCGAAAGCTGTCTGTTGTCATCCGCGAGAACTATGGCAGAACTATAAAACTGCCACTAATATAGATAATGAACAAAACTGCCATTAATAATGCCGGGTAGAATTGGGGTAATGAAAATGGAGATTCTGCCCCAACTGTTATATTTGTTTCAGAACATCCCTATACCCTTCAATAAGGTGTTCTTTGATCAACTCCAAACACTAATGATACAACTAGAATAAGCTGGAAAGCAGCCTTAAATAAGCTGGAACACTGTACACACCATATATGCATGGAGGGTTTGCTGCACTGAATTTTGAAGTATATCATTTAATAGCGCAAGTACAATTCGCTTTACATTGGTTCCACAACATTCGACAGGTTCCACCTAGGGGGCTGGAGAGGAGGATCTCGAGCTCCAATGAGTTAAGCACTGTAATATTTAAAAATCCAGTTAGACCCAAAGATGAAATATGCACTGTGATCTGCACAGTGTGGGCATGGCACAGGTTGGCTAAACTATGTGCTACAGACACCATCTACTCCCCGCATGTGCCAATAACCAGGAACCTTAAGCTTGAGATTAAATTTGAATCTCTAGCCGCAAAACGGCTGAGTGCTAGGGGAATCCATATGCTAGGGATCTATGCATAGACAATAACCTTATCTCACTGACAGACTACCGGGGAAAGGGCAGGCTTTGCCAGTAGATGAGATCCATTATTATTGATTGTGAGAGACAGTTAAAAGGGTATTCCCCATGAACCAAAGGGAGCCAAATAACTGAGGGCTGCTATCATTGGTGCTATTGCTCCCTCCCCAAGAAAGTTAGTCTTCCTAATGTATGGTGCAGTGTCTTGAGATATGATACCAGAACCGAGCCGGACAAGGGCATAATGGTCGCATGACCTGAGAACAGACATATTTGATGAACAATGGGTATATTGCTGTGAGCACACTAAGAAAGTATCTATGAATGGTGAGCATTGGCTAGCTTACTACAAATTATTTCACCTAATGTACCATACACCGGCCTCCCTGCCAAAATTTGGTGAGCATGAAAACACCGTGTAAGATGTCATGCTTCGGGGCGGATTTTATTTACTTAGTATGGGCTTGCCTGCTGTTCAGTGACTACTGGGGCAAACTTTCCTAAATTGTAAATTACATGACAGGATTGAGCCTGATGGCAGATTCGTTGTTGGCGCTATTGAGGTGTGTAAAAAAGGTCCCAAAAAGTCGAATGAAATGTGTGGGACTTGCACTGCTGTTAGGAAAACACAGAGTAGCCATACACTGGGGCATAGATTAAGCCCTTTCGACGGCAGAATAGATAAAGGACCTGGGGCCAGATGTAGCAAAGGTTAGCGACTCGCAAACGGGCAGAATCGCAATTTGCGACAGTGCAAAATCGGAAATGGGATGCAAAAAGCCCATTTCCGACTCGCAAAAAGCGATGGGACCCGTTTGCGAGTCGCATCCGTTGCCACCCCATTTTGCGACCCGCAAATAGCAAGTCGCAATTTGCGAGTCGCAAACCATATGCAATTGCAACTCGCAAATTGCGACTAGTCGCAAAAAGCCCAGTTTGCATGTCCCATTTACCACTAACTCAGAGCAGGTGGTAACCATTACCAAAGTATAAAAGGGGACCCAGAAGCCATCTGGGTTACTCAAGATGGCGGAGATATAGCTGATAGCAGTGAGGAGGAGAGTCTACGCAGCCCAGCAGAGGAGGAGGAGGGGCCACAGACAGGAGAAGATATATAGAACCAGGCAGACTCTTTTTCAGCAAACTGAAGAGGAGATCTATGACAAATACCGCCTTAGCAGCGCAGCCATACTAGAATTAATAGATTTACTGAAACCACAGCTAGAACACCAGACTCTGCGTGGCTGCGCCATTCCTACGCATGTGCAAGTACTATGCTCACTGCACCTCTTGGCCTCAGGGAGCTATCAGGGGGTTATTGCTGTGGCAGGTGGGGTATCCCAAAGTGCAGTGTCAAGGTTCCTCAGGGCCTTCCTAGATGCCTTAGTCACGCACATGTCTCACTTCATATACTTACCAAGGAATGAGGCAGAAATGAACAGCACCAAGCTGGACTTTTACCGCATTGCCCACTTTCCCCATGTCATAGGGTGTGTAGATGGGACACACATTCAAATATGCCCCCCTGCAAATCTTGAACACATTTTCCGCAACAGAAAGTGTACCCACTCACTCAATATACAGGTTGTTTGTGATGCCCATTATGTCATCACCGACATTGTAGCTAAGTTTCCAGGCAGTACCCATGACTCATACATTTTTAGGCATAGTGGGATACATCAACGCCTGGAACGTGGGGAATTCGGAGACGGTTACCTCCTAGGTAGAGCCACAGACACTTGCAGACATACACACAGGTCACTGTGCACGACAATCTGGACTTCCTAACCGTGTACTTTTGTGCCCAACAGGTGACAGTGCATATGCTCTCAGGCCTTGGATCATGACTCCGTTTTTAACACCCAGCACTGAATCAGAGAGGCAATACAACAATGCACATAAGAGGACCAGGAACCTGATAGAGCGCAGCTTTGGACTCCTGAAGGCAAGATTCAGATGCCTCCACCGCAGTGGAGGTGCCCTCCAATACACCCCCATTACCGCATTCAAAATTGTGGTCGCATGCGCCATCCTCCACAACATAGCCAGCCGACGTGGGCTACCTCTCACCCCTGCAGACCCAGATCTGGATGATGAAGAGCAAGAACAACCACATCGCCATCATGGGGATAGGAGTATAGCTAATCAAGGCAGACTGAGACGGGACCACATTGCAACACAATATTTTGGACGGTACGTGTCAACTCCCACCATACTCACCTATTAACCAAAAACTCCATTTGTTAAGTGGAACAAAAATAACTGTTTTATTAGTGTAATTAAGAAACTATATACAAGTCGAAATTGTCCATGGGCAGGAAAATGCCAACCAGCCATGTGGCACATTAATGCCATGTGCCACATTTAATGGTCCTGGGTGTTCTCTACGATCTTCTGCCCCTCCTGCCAGCCTGGCTGGTCCCTGCTGCTTCCGTGGTGCTCTGCCTACCACTCCTGAGCACCCTGCTGTCAGTGGAAGAGACACTGCTCACTGTTGAGCCCTCCTCACTGTCTTGGGGTGTTTCCCCTGTGGCCCTCGACATTTCCCGTGTCTCCATCAGTTCGATGATGTGGGTGAGATGTCCCAGGCCCCTAGCAACATCCCCAGCGAAATGGCCCATCTCTACTTGCAGCCCAACGGTCCTCCTCGACAGGCCTGTGGTATTCATGGCGAGCCTGCCGATGGATGTGGCCATCCTGTCCAGTCTGTGCATTATCTGCCGATCTCTGCGCCGCCCAGCCTCTGCCTGGGCCAGCAGTCCTCCCGCCAGTTCCCTAATGGCAAGGGCAAGGTCCCCAGTGTTCTGGCACATCATGTCCATACGTCTGTTGAGGTGCTGCATGCTGGCATGGTTGTTTCGCACAAAGCGGTGCAGCACACCACTAATTCTGCCCAAAATTCTGTTCTGCAGGCGCTGACCACGCAGCAGATGTGCCTCACTGGTGGTTGGAGGAAGTATCCCGGATGCAGACTGCAGCCCAGATGGACTTGACCTGCGACGGCTACGCAGCGGTGGCTGCCCTGTGCTCCCACCTGTGTCCTCCCTGCCTGTTGCTGGGGCAGCCTCTTGCGTAATTGTTGCAGCAGGTGTGGCTACTGCAGGGATGCTGCTGACCGTGCAGGTGGGGGTGCTGGCGGGTCCTGGGGTGTCCTCCTGGGCCTGGGTGCTTGGGGTGTTGGGGGTGTCTTGCTGGAGACCTGTGGGACATGGGGAACAGACTGTCAGTGTCTACTATCTATTGCACACTTCCTAATAAACATTTGCCTATGAACTGCCTACTTGACTACATTTCCCATAATGCATCATTCTGGCATTTTCTACCCTGAAATGGAGCTATTTTGGTTGTGCATGCACCTGTGTACATGGTGGGTGGGGGTATGGCATTGATAGGGGTACAGGCATATCACATGGTACTCACCGGTTGATGTGCTGGGCTCTGAGGTGTCCAGGTCCCCAAATCCACACACTGCCCCCTGCTCCAATGTTTCTTCCACCCTTTCTTCCAGGGGTGTGGGTGGTGGCACAGACGATGGTCCCCCTCCTGTGCCTCTCATCTCCCGGAGCCTTTCAGCCACCCTCTCCTTGGTCCGGGAGCGGAGGTCATACCACCTCTTCTTGATGTCCTCGATTGTCCTGTGGCTCACCCCCAGGGAATTGATCTTATCCTGAATGTCCTGCCAGAGTTGTTTTTTTGTGGCCTCAGGAACATTGAGGGCTGCTCTCCCAAATAGCTCATCATAGTGCTGACAGCATTCCTCTGTCAGCACCTCCAGCTCCCTCTCAGAAAATTTGAGCTTCCTCTTTCTTGGGGTTCCCTCCATGGCAGCTGCTGTTTGTTCTGTGTGAAAACCGGCAGTTATAAAAGGGTGTGGTCCTCCCTCCTCCCAGGTGTATTTGTAAACTTCCTGGCTGTGATGTCATCATCATGTGCCAGGAAGTGTTTCCAGAGTGTTCTGGTGTGGTTTCTGGAGTGTTCTGCTGCACCTGTAAGCAATTTTCAGGGTAATCGCAATTTGCGACACCTACTCGCTAATTGCGAGTTCGTTTTTTGCACACTCGCAAAAAGCGACCTCGCAATCTGCGGACTCGCACACTGCGTTGCGAGTCCGGCTGCGAGTCGCAAATTCGGATCGTTTTTTTTTCTGGCATTACATATTGCGACTCGCATTTTGCGAGTCGCATCAACTCGCAAAATGCGAGTCGCAATTTTTATTTTTGCTACATCTGGCCCCTGGTCACATGCAGTGTCCATGCAAAAACATATAGCGAATTATTGCCCAGAGCTTTGTGTTCACAGGACATTTGGGACCCCTTGAAAAAATACCTGGTTGACAAGATGCCAGGCTGATGGGGAGATAAGGCAACCTAGACCTCATCTACGCTTCGAAAAGACCCAAATTTGCTATGGTTACAACACGTTGGTTTGTCCCCTACGTCTTTTGTTCACTTTGTTCTTCTTTACAGCTAATACCTGTGGACTGTATCATACGGTTATTTCTGACGAAATATGTGACAATGCAAAACATGTTTGTGTTGATGCTTGACGTGTACTCTACCGGCTATGTTGTTTACAGGCTGTAGATAAAGGATTAAAAAACGTGTTCTGTAAGAAAACACAAAAGATGCGATGGTAGTAACTGTACTGCCCAATTAGGCTCACAGTAAATTGTTGGTAAGAGTCAAGTCGACCTTCACGCATTACAACCGAGGACCTAACCAACTTAGAAGTGCCAGTTAGATTGAATGAGAAAGCATCACCCACTTATTGCAGCTTCTTTCTTCCTTGGCAGCCTCATCTCACCTTGGTAAGATGGTACTACGAAGGCAGACTCAAAATCTGTAGGAAGTGAGCTAAAAATACCTTTACGTCAACCAAGGAGTGTACCTTTATTAGTTGGTACCTTAGGTATATCTAAATCAGAAGTGGGATGGTGATTAGGTTGAATGACCCATACACTCATAGTAGGCCAACATGTTTCTGCCGTCTGTAGTGCTGATATTGGACAGGGGTATTCATGTCTTTTTTGTTTATCCTAGCTGAGTAAAGTGTGAAGTGCACAGTAGTTGTGAACAAAGTTCCTCCCTTGACAACAGAAGTCCGTTATGTTTCCCTAATTTCTAAAAATCTAGGCTTCATTGTCTGGTCAGAGTTGATACCGTCTGTCTTCACACATTTGTCAAGATGAGTACCTGCAGAAGAACTTACCAAGTAGGTTCTTCTGCAGGCACTCCAAGTACACAGCATCTGTTGTTTTTTGGTGATTTTCCAGAGGATTTGCAGTGGTATACTTCCGTCTCTCCCTGCAGTGCCCCCAAGATTCGATTTCTGCGAGCAGTCATTAGCCCCTCAGATTTACTAGGATAATGTGAAAACCTCAGACTAGCAGGAAGTTCCATTTCTTCTATAAGTACCTCCTGGAATGTCTCAAGGTCCACTAATGGTTGCAGTACATCATATGCAAATTGCATTTTTGCTTTAAAGAAGGCTTGCCCCAGAGTGAATCACTTAATGGCCACGTTTTTCCTTGTCTTCTGTAACAAAGGCTCTACAAAGAAAGCAAACATTAACGGGGAGAGATGGTACCCCTAATGGCAGCCCCTGTTGATGTCTATAGACCTTGTGTTTTGTCTGTTTAATCTAATCATTGCTCTGGGTCTGTGATAACTGGCCATTACCCAGCCCATGCAAGCCCATTTAAAACATCTTTCATCAAGCCAAAGTCAACAAAATCAAATGCTTTTTCAGCCTTTGCAGAGAGAAGCACCACAGCCGCACATGGGTGTTGCATTGATTTCCCAGCCGCGATGCAGATGGTGCATCGATTTTCCAGCCGCGAAGCAGGTGCTGCATCTATTTTTCTCCTGTAACGCTCCTGTGCGTGGATTTCAGTCTTGGTTCCACAAGCTTCTCCTTTCCAGGGCCCAGGGACTTGACTGGACACCACTTGGCAGGGTAGGAGTCTCAGCAAGAGAGTCCAGGTGCTGACAGAGGAATACTTTGATGACTGGGCTCAGTCTAAGCCCTGGGAGACACTTCACAAGCAAGAAAACACAGCAAAGTCCAGTCTTTGTCCTCTCAAAGGCAGAAGCAGCACCCGCAGGCCAACCCAGCAAAGCACACTCACAGGCAAAAGGGGCAGTACTCCTCCACCAGCTCTTCAGCTCTTCTCCTTGGCAGAGGTTCATCTTGATCCTGAAGTAATCTAAATGTCTGTGGTTTTGGGTACACTAATTACACTCCTTTCTGCCTTGAAGTAGGCAAACTTCAAAGGAAAGTATCTGTTGTTCACAAGATCATGCCTTGGCCAGGCCTGGCTCCAGACACACACACCAGAGGGTTAGAGACTGCATTGTGTGAGGACAGGCACAGCCCTTTCAGATGTAAGTATCAGCTCCTCCCTCCCCACTCTAGCCCAGGAGACTCATCAGATATGCAGGCTACACCCCAGCTACCTGTCTGTCACTGTCTAGAGGGCATTCACAACAGCCCAACTGTCAGTTTGACCCAGATGTGGAATACACAAGCAGGCAGAGGCACAGAATGGTTAAAAAAGAAAACTCCCACTTTCTAAAAGTGGCATTTTCAAACTGACAAATAAAAAAAAAACTTTACCACAAATATGTATTTTTAAATTGTGAGTTCAGAGACCCCAAACTCCACATCTCCTTATTTTCCCAAGGGGAAACTGCACTTAAAAGATATTTAAAGGCGGTCCTCATGTTAACCTATGAGAGAGCTAGGGCTTGTCCTACCTTTTATATACACTGCACCTGGCCCATGGGGCTACCTAGGCCTACCTTAGGGGTGGCATACATGTAGTAACAGGGAAGGTTTGGGCCTGGCAAGTGAGTACACTCGCCAGGTCTAATTGGCAGTGCAAGACTGCACACACAGACACTGCAGTGGCAGGTCTGAGAAATGTTTACAGCGCTACTCATGTGGGTGGCACAATCAGTGCTGCAGGCCCACTAGTAGCATTTGATTTACAGGCCCTGGGCACCTCTAGTGCACTTTACTAGGGACGTACTAATAAACCAAATATGCCAATGATGGGAAAGGCAATTACACATACAGTTTACACAGAAAGCACTTGCACTTTAGCACTGGTCAGTGGTGTTAAAGTGTCCAGAGTACCAAAACCAGCAAAAACGAAGTACAGCAGTCAGTCAAAAATACAGGAAGCAGAGGCAAAAAGACAGGGGAGACCACACCAAGGATGTCAGGTCAAACAGGGGCCATCAGTTTATAGAACATGGTTGTGAAGCCATCAGGGCCTAAGGCCTTATGTTGTTTCAGGTGATTGATCAATCGTAGTAGCTTGTCTTTAGTTAAGGGAGCCTTCAGCTTTTTTTCCACCTCATTGCTAAACATAGGCAGGCCAGCAGATTCTGAATATTCCCTATTCTCGGTCTGGTGAGTCTGGTATAAGGATCAGAAGAAGGAATTAAAGCCCAGAAAATTCCCATGATTACCCCCACTGCCCTGCACCTCCACTATTTTGGGGCCTGTTTGGTGTGCTCAGAATTTGTTAGCTAAAAGCGTACTGGCCCTATTGCCACCTTCATTGAATTGCATCCCGACTGTAGCCAGGATATAGGCCCTCATTATGACCCTGGCGGTGTTGCACCGCCAGGGCCAACGGGGGCGGGAGCACCGCCGACAGGCCGGCGGTGCTCCCTTGGGCATTCTGATCGCGGCGCTTTGGCCGCGGTCAGAAATGGAAAACCGGCGGTCTCCCGCCGGTTTTCCGTTGCCCATTTGAATCCCCCATGGCGGCGCAGCTCGCTGCGCCACCATGGGGGATTCTGACACCCCCTACCGCCATCCTGTTCCTGGCGGTTCGCCCGCCAGGAACAGGATGGCGGTAGGGGGTGTCGCGGGGCCCCTGGGGGCCCCTGCAGTGCCCATGCCAATAGCATGGGCACTGCAGGGGCCCCCGTAAGAGGGCCCCGCTAGTATTTCACTGTCTGCATAGCAGACAGTGAAATACGCGACGGGTGCAGTAGCACCCGTCGCACCTTCCCACTCGGCCGGCTCGATTACGAGTCGGCTTCATGGTGGGAAGGTCGTTTTCCCCTGGGCTGGCGGGCAGCCTTTCGGCGGCCGCCCGTCAGCCCAGGGGAAAAGTCAAAATACCCGCCGCGGTCTTGCGACCGCGGTACGGTATTTTGACAGCGGGACTTTGGCGGGCGGCCTCCGCCGCCCGCCAAGGTCCGAATGAGGGCCATAGTTTGCTTTTCCTGTTTCTAGTGAATGAAGTCGACTACTCACTGAGGTAAGCTTGTGCCATAAGATTTTGGAGGGATCAGATTTGTGTTGGATCTCCAAATCCCTTAGCTCCTGTCTCAGGTTGTTCTATATTGGCACCCTCCTTGTCCACAAATGGGCTGCCTAATTAATGAATGCAACTTTTCACCTTCGTAGCATCCCTTATAGTCTTTCCGACTTCCCCTGTGTTGTTATTGTTCTTGTATTCTCTAACTCTCGCCTCAGTGTTCTCTATCACTGCTGAGTCATTGAGTAAAGTATTGTTTAACTTCTGAAGCATAATATGCAATGATAGACACGGCCTGCTTCAGGCTTCTTGATCCTGATTAGGGAGCATATAGAAATGTTAGCGAGAAATTATGGTTGTGCAGGACCCCACTGACCACAACCCACCTGGCCCCTGTGTTGTCTTTAGTGGAGAGTTCTATTAATGAGTGCCTGGAGCCCAGCAGAATCCGAACCCCTGCCACCTTCTTCGCACCAGACAATGGATATTGCTGTGGGAAGTATTGTGAATAGAGACTGCCCTGATCTTTCAGCAACAGATGGGTCTGTTGAAGAAAACGTATCTGCTTTCACATTCTGCAGCTTTTTCAGGATGCTCGACTTTTTGATCAGGCTATTTAACCTCCTGACATTGTATGTCATAACAATAAGCTTTAGCATGCATATGGTTCAATATGTAAACACAAAACACACATCATTGGCCCAAAAACCTCTGCAGCCCCATGAGTGTGGAACAAATTGTCTATCTCTCGATCAGTGTTTGGAGGGGGAGGTAATTTCTTTGCTTCCCCATCTCTTTTTTATGAGATCCCAAAGTGAAAAACCTCAATAGTAAAAACATAAATATTGAATCGTCCTCAGGTAATAAATATTACGGCATTAACCCCTTAGCTGTGCCCCATTCTCTGCAGTGCAGATCCCTTTTTTGGCTATTTGGGGTAGTTCACACTTAGGGCTCCATAACTTTTCCCCCATAAGCTATCCACACCAAATATGCATCCTTTTTTTCCAACATCCTGGGGATTGTAAGGGTACCCAGGGATTGTCAATTACCATGGTGGAGACCGAGAAAGTAGCCAAAATACAGCTACAATTTGGGTGTTTTGAGGAAAAATGGGGATAAAGTGCTGCAGAAGAGATCATCTGTTTTTCCCCTGCAAATGGCATCAACGAAGTACTTGCAGTGCTAAATTACCATCTTCCCAGCTTTCAGGAACAGGCAGACTAGAAACAGAAAACCAAATTATTCAACACAGTTTTGACATTTTACTGGGACACACCCCATTTTTCCTATTTGTTTGCTTTCAACCTCCTTCCAGTTAGTGACAGACATGGGCGTGAAACTAATGATGGATCCTAGAATGCTATAGATTTCTGAAAAGAAAAGAAAATTCTAAATTCAGCAAGGGGTCATTTGTGTGGATCCTTCAATGTTTTCCTGTAGAAAGTAACAGTTGAAATAAAAGAAAAATATTGAAAGTGAGTTGGAAAAACAGCTGTTTCTACCTCCATTTTCATCTGTAACTTTTTCCAACTATGATAGATGTTTAAAAGCATTATACCGTTACGTCCAGTGGATCCTTCTGGTTGTGGGGATCTATAGAGCTTGTAGGTTCACTAAGAACCCAAGGTACCCAGAGCAAATTTATTGAGACACACCTTTCAATGGGTTTTCATTGTGTACCGGTAATACAGCAATTAATTTAGTAAAATATAAAGAGTAAAAAACAGGTATCAAGGAAACCTATTTATTTCCAAAATGGGCACAGGATATGGAGTTTAGAAGCCGTAGTTATTCGCACGTCTCTGAATTTGGGGATCCCTATACTAACATGTGAATTACAGGACATTTCTCAAGATGACTTCTTTCTTATACACTTTCTTACTTCACTTTATTGGAAAGTACAAATGCAGAGAAAGACAGTTGGTAATAACACTTGTTCTACTATTCCGTGTTCCCCCCCCTTTAGTCTCCCAATAAAAATGGTACCTCACTTGTGTGGGTAGGCCTGGTGCCCGCGACAGGAAATGCCCCAAAACACAACGTGGGGGATTCACATTTTTTAAATGAAAACAGATGCAAACCTATACATTTTTTTAAACTAGACATGTAGGGGAATTCGGAATATGGTGACTTGTGGGGCTGTCACCAGGTTCTGTCACCCAGAATCCTCAAAATGTGGCTAAAAAAACACTTTTCCTCACGTTTCGGTGATGAACATTCAGGGAACTGAGGGGAGCCACAAACTTCCTTCCTTCTACCCAGCATTTCCCCAATTCTCCTGACTAAAATGGTACCTCACTTGTGTGGGTGGGCTTAGTGCCCACAGCAGGAAATGCCCCAAAACGCAATGTGGACAAAAAACATTTTCACACTGAAAACGGACGCGTTTTTTGTAAAGTGCTTAGCTGTGGATTTTTGGCTCTTGCTTGCAAACTAAACATCTAGGGGAATCCAGGATGGGGTGACTTGTGGGGCTCTCACCAGGTTCTGTCACCAAGAATCCTTTGCAAACCTCAAATTTTGTACACAAAACCCATTTTCCTCACATTTTGGTGCTGCAAAGTTCTGCAATCTGAGGGGAGCCAGAAACTTCCTTCCACTCAGCATTACCCTAGGTCCTCGGATAAAAATAGTACCTCACTTATGTGGGTAGGCCAAGTGCCCGCAACAGGGAAGGGCCCAAAACATATTGTGGCAATAATGATAACTAAGGTGAGTGTACTAATTAGTCCTGGGATTGGGAACCAGTTAGGGAAACCTATCAAACCCAGACATTTCTAAAAAGTAGACATTAAGGGGAGTCCAGGGAGGTAATGCTTGTGTGGATTCCCCAAATTTGTTTTACCCAGAATACTCTGCAAAGCTAAAATGTTGAATAAAAACACTACTTTACCTTGCATTTCTGTGACGTAAACTACAGCAATATGCAGGGATCCACAAACATCTTACCAGCCAGCATTCCCCAACTTGTCCTGATAAAAACACTACCCCACTGGTGTTCTTGGTATTAGTGCCAGTGACAGGAACAGATAATACAAGGGCCAATGATAGTCCTAGCATGAGGGCAATGTTTACCCTGGATGATCCATTCCTGTTACGGGCACTTGGCACGGGCACACAAGTGAGGTAGCGTTTTTATCAGGACATAGGGGGAAACTCTGAGTGGTAGGACGTATGTGGATCCATGCACATCCCTGTAGCCTAGGTAATAGAAATGCAAGGAAAAATAGTGTTTTTATTCAACATTTCACTTTGGCAGGATATTCTGGGTAAGAAAACTTAGGGAAATCCACAAAAGTCACACCTCTATTGACTCCCCCAGGTGTCTTGTTTTCAGAAATGTCTGGGTTTGGTAGTTTTCCTTATATGGTTGCCGAGCCCAGGACCAAAAATGCAGGTGCCCCCCTTACAAAACCAGGTTGTTTTGTGATAGATAATTTTGATGTCTCCACAATACGTTTTGGGCCCTTCCCTGTCGCGGCCACATCCCCACCCATGCAAGTGAGGCAATGTTGTTCTTGGGAGACATAGGGGAACGTTGGGTGATAGGAAATTTGTGTCTGCCTCCAGATTCCAGTACTTTTCCTCACAGAAATGTATTGAAAATGTGTTTTTTAAGCAGTTTGTCATTTGCAGGGGATTCTGAGGGAAGAAAAACTGGTGAGAGCCATGCAAGTCCTGCACCCTTGGACTCCCCTGGTGCCAGTACGTGGAGAAGTGTGGCACAATGGTTAGAGTGGCAGACCCTGATGTAGTGATCTGACCCGGGACCAGGGTTCAATTCCCACCTCGGCGGGTCTTGGGCTCAATTCCCTTGGACCAGATAATTCTTGCCTCGGTGCCTAATCTAATTAATGGGTCCCACTCTGTAACTCTGGGCAATAGATTGCTTAATCTCCACAACGCCCCTCATAGCGCTTGGATGCCTGTCTTCACCCTGGGGCTGTCCAGGAGTGGGTGCCTCACAGGGAAAAGCCAGGAGGGGTTCCACAGCGGTATGCATACAGCACCTTGAGACCCTAACGGGTGAGTAGTGCGCTATACAAGTGCGAAGTTTACAGTTTATGTTAAAGTTAATCCACCTGTCAAACTGGTTGGTTTTAGCACCTCCAGAAATTCTAGTTTTAAAGCATAAATACTTATCAAAGTATCAGAATATTGAAACCAAGCCTTCTGAAAGTGACCCAGAAAGCCTCTTCACAGCACCAACCGCTTTATGGTCCATTCACATGGCATTCACGCACAACATCCAACACTTCAATACTGCCAGCAACGGGCCCAAACCAACTGATCATTGCACTCACTTCAATGATGGGGAATTTTTGATAAGTTCCCTAAAGAGAACGTCATAAACTATGAAGAAGGGTAGTAATTGGCATACATGGTAGTCAGTGAGAAGATATCAGATGTCCCAGCTACCGTTATGTACAGTGCTATGACTGTGCATGCAGCAAATCGAACATCTACTAAGTATTGATGGAGGATGAAAATGGCAGGGAGGTTAAACACTGACCCATACGTGTCATTTTCATTCAGTGTGTGCGCAACACCAAAGGGTTTGAATCCATAGGTCTAGATGATGTGCATCTGTACTACCTTTACTATCTGCCTTCTACCTATGTGATATCCCTGGGAAAGGACACTTATACAGTGTTGGATCTTTCATAAATTCACATGCTTGAATCATCCCCGTCGTCTAAGTGGGAGTCCCACGGTACATAAAATAGCTATAATTAACTAATAAAATCTTTTTCCTATAGGCTATAATGGAACTACCAGCCACTCATATAGCCTATCCAAGTCCTTTTGTGAAAAGGAACCAAACCTGCCTGTTGGACAATCAGGCACCAGCACCCTCTAGAACACTCTCCAGAGAAGCTCCTTCCCTCAGATTTTCTACTGCACGTCGTGTCAAGGGAGTCTCCCTGAGCTCTGCTCAGTTTTTCTACTTCTTCAGAAGCATTTTCTCTCAAGTGAACTCAAAAAATGTCGGATTCTTCTAGAAAAGGCCTTTTCTGCCCTTGCAAGACCTGTGGAAAGAAAAGGCTCCATGTGGATGATCCACACAAAGACTGCTTGTATTGCCTCTACCCACAACACCAGGTGAAGGACTGCAAGATATGTCATACTTTCTCCACAAAAACCCTCAGAGATCGTGAGGGTAGATTTCTGACATGGTTACAGGCAAAATCCTGTACTTCAGGTGAGGAGAGTGGGTCAGAAAGGCCACATAAAAGGTCCAAATCTGAGGGCCTGGGCCAGGCAGAAAGATCTAGAAAGAGGCAGAAATTACATCATGGAAAAGGCTTACAGACTTCAATTTCTTCTGAACCATTCTCTCCTCATCAAAAGAAGGAGTCGTCCCGTCTTTCCCCTTCCTCTGAGCCTTCTACCTCTAGAAAGGTAACCATTAAAATTAAGTCAACGATGACACCACCGTCAACGACCGTGACGATGATGACGATGTTTACATCTACCGTCTCAACCACCTCGTCAACGAGACCATTGTTGGCGACGACTACCTTGACGTCAACGGTAAGGGCTCCTACTTCCTCTATCAAACCTCCGTTGACGAGGATTCCGGAAAGGAGTGCGTCGCTGACAACATCAACTCCTTCGTCGACGACAACATCGTCATTGATAACATCGTCAACGAAAGCCCCGTCGACTACAACACCACCAACGACAGCGTTGGCGGCTATCTCACCGTTGACGAGGACACCATCGACGAGGCTGTCGTCGACGAGACCACCGTCGACGAAACCATTGTCGATGACACCACCGTCGACGAGACCACTGTCGTCGACACCATCGTCGACAAGACTGTCGTCGATGGAAAGATCATCCCTGATAACAATACCGTCAACAGCACCATCATCATTGACACCATCTACTATGCCATTGGTGCCTGTGAGACAGATAGGGGCTATTCCTACCTCTTCCAGGTCTCCTGATCTTCGGGCCATGGTCAAGATCACATCTCTGCCCAGATCGCAGATTTATCCTACAGACATGTCACCAAGCAAGGTGTCAACTTTATTACCCAGTCATTTACTGGACTGGGAGGAATCGGATGAGGGTCCCTTTGGAGATGTGCACAGCCCATCCCAGTTACATGTTAAATACCAGAAAGAGGACGACGATGATGAGTATGATAAATACCAACCATATTACTCACATCAAGAACGCTATTACCAACCGCCTCAGCCAAGAGACTCTATACAGATGCCTGCCTCCTTAATCCAGGACTTACAATCAATGTTGCAGGATTATAGGAGGAGGTTCCCAGTTACAGCAGAAGATCAAACACCACCGCCAGCTTCTCCTGTTACACCAAGAAACATCCCTCCACCTCCAGCTACTCCCAGGATGACACCTCATTCCGTTTTAGCTGCCCCCCCTGGAGATGAAGGTTCCACTTCAGGGGAAGAAGAGGAAGAAGGAGAGATATCTACGCCGCAGCATTCCACTGAGGAATGGGGTGACTACTTAGCCACCCACTCCTTCTCCACCACCTCCTCGCCCTTCAGATTCTCCACCGAGGATATAGGTGGTTTCCACAACTTAATGGACAGGGGTGCCGCACGCTTCCACCTTCCAACATCTGTTTCACAGTCGGAATGCTTCCTCCATGATTTTAAGGAACAGTCAAGGAAGTCTGTAAGGTCCATTCCCATTATTTACTTTATATGGAGCGAGGGTACCAAGATCATGCGCAACCCGGCAACAGTCCCACCAGTGCCACAAAAGTTGGACAAAAAATACAAGGCAACTCAGGACTCTCTGGCATGTCTCACTGGTCACCCAAAGCCGGACTCTGTTATTTCGCAAGCGGTTCAAAGGTGTTCTAAGAACCCGTCGACGCCTATCTCTACTACTCCAGATAGAGAAGGAAGGAGATTAGATAATGTGGGCAAAAGATTCTCCTCCATGTCAGCAATTACTGTTAGCGCAGCAAATTCCTTGGCAGTCTGGGGTCATTATGACCGACAAATATGGTCGGTATGCAACCTTTGATTGATCTCATCCCTGAAAGCAAGCAAGCAGAGGCACGTATGATCCTCCAAGAAGGTGAGCGTACGTCGGAGGAGATAAACGACTGCGCTCTAGATATAGCCTCCACCGGCTTTCGTCAGCTGGCTGGTGCTGCGGTGTTACGCCGGCAAGGTTGGCTCAAGGCCACATCTTTCAGACCGGAAGTGCAGTCCAGAATTCTCAACATGCCTTACGATGGAGAATCTCTCTTTGGCAAACACGTAGATGACGCACTGCAGGCCATCAAGACCCACACAGATACTGCCAAGTCCCTAGGTACCCTGCAGTACCGGAAACAGCCCTTTCGGGGTGCAAGAGGAAGAGGATTTACCTCATTTTGAGGTTCCTTTCACAGGCAGTACCAGCAACCCCAATATAGGCCGTCCTATCAGCAGCAGTATAGGCAACCATCCACAGCCTCATACGCCAGACAGGGAGGAAAGAGAAGACAGGGTTTACAAAACAGAGATCAACTCAGAAAGCAATGATCTTCACCAGGCACCGGCTATGCTTCCCCAATTTCACACAATCAACAAATAGGAGCAAACATCTCCAATTACATCCAGGAGTGGAAGAACATAACATCAGACAAATGGCTGCTGGATATAGTGACAAGAGGTCATACCCTGGAATTCACACAAAAACCACCGCATCATCCACCAACAACATCCAGACCGTTCCATCTTCGTCTGCTTCAGCAGGAACTATTCCTTATGCTTGCCAAGGGAGCTATAGAAAAGGTTCCAGTTCAGCAAAGAGGTCTTTGGTTCTATTCCCGTTTCTTCCTGATAAAGAAGAAGTCAGGGGAATGGAGACTGATACTAGATCTCAGGAAACTCAACAAGTTCCTTCGGAAACAATCTTTTCGGATGATCACGCTGTCGGACATCCTGCACCTTCTCAATCCTGGAGATTTTATGACAACAATGGCTCTCCAGGATGCTTATTTCCACATACCAATACATCAGAAACATCGCAAATATCTCCGCTTTACTGTAGCCGGTGCCCATTATCAGTTCAAAGTTCTCCCATTCGGTCTGAAGTCAGCTCCACGAATCTTCACAAAATGCCTTGCCCCAGTCGCAGGTTTTCTCCGCAACAGGGGTTTCCAGGTGTTTCCATGCCTGGACGACTGGCTCATAAAAGCTCCTTCTCCACTACTAGCCTCCAGGGCTACAAATGCTTGCCTGAAGTTATTCCGCAGTTTGGGGCTAACAGTAAATCTATAGAAGTCGGTCATACTTCCCTCATGCAGAAGAGTTTTCCTGGGTGCAGAATTAGACACCATCAAAAACAAAGCATACCTCACTCCGGCACGGCAGCAGAAACTAACCAACTTAGCTGTCAGTATTTCCAGAAAAAAGTCTGTTTCAGTGCGACTGTTCAAGTCGCTTCTGGGCATGATTTCCTCAGCCATTGTCCTAGTTTGACTGGCAAGATTAAGAATGAGACCGTTACAAGAAGAATTACAGCTCCAATGGACCCAGTCACAAGGGTCCTTCGACGACTTAATAACTGTTACGCCAAGAATTCGCCAGGCGTTGAAGTGGTGGTCTCAGACCAACCATCTCTCCCAAGGTCTTACTTTTATAACACCAATGACAGATTTTATCATCACCACAGACGCTTCCTTGGAGGGCTGGGGAGGCCATTTACAAGACATGCGCATTCAGGGAAGATGGTCGGATCTTCAGAAAGGAATGTACATAAACCTGTTGGAATCGAAGGCGATCCACCTCACGCTCAAGGCTTTTCTTCCACGCATCGCAGGGTCCTCAATGTTGGTCAGGACGGACAACACAACAAGTATGTTTTATATCAACAAGCAGGGAGGAACAAGATCCCTCTCCCTCTCAAAGGAAGCTCAATCTCTTTGGGACTGGCTCACACTGCAAAATATTCGCCTCAGGGTGGAGCACCTGCCAGGGGTCAACAACGCCCTAGCGGATTCTTTCGGCAGGACGGACGCAAACTGCCACGAGTGGGAACTCAACCAGAAGATACTCTACGGCATCTTACAACACTGGGGTCAACCGATCCTGGACTTGTTTGCCACTAATCTGAACGCCAAATGCCAGTTCTACGCCAGTCGATACCCACTCCCAGGGTCGTGGGGAAATGCTCTTTTGATGAGATGGTCTGGGATCTTTGCCTATGCTTTTCCCCCCATCCTGTTGATCCCCAGACTCCTCAGGAAGATGAAGTCCGAATGCTGCAGGATCATTCTCATAGCGCCCAAATGGCCCAGACAGTACTGGTACATGGAGCTTCTACTCCGGTCCGTGTCCAATCCGATGCGCCTTCCCTGAAACCACGACCTTCTCACAAAGAATCAGGGTCAAAGTCTTCATCCCGATCCAACATCTCTTCAATTGCACGCTTGGCTCCTGAGTTCCGAGAGTTTCAGGGTATGAACATTGATCAGGAATGCAGATGGATTTTATCTAGGGCACGAGCGGAGAGTACAAATAAGACGTACAAGCTCAAGTGGAAAAGATTTTGTGTTTGGTGTTCTCAGAACAAATTCCACCCTTTACAAATTAAGCCTGAACAAATTCTCTCGTACCTTCTCACACTCCCATGCATACGTCAAGATTCACCTAGCTGCTATAGCCTCTTATAGGCGCTCCGCTGATATGCCTTCAATCGGCTCATCCAGAATCATTAAGCAGTTCACGAAAGGCCCTCCGGTGCGTCCACCTCCGCCAGAGTGGCATCTGAATATAGTCCTGTCCCACCTCATGAAAGCTCCTTTCGAACCTATTCCCAGGGCGGAACTCAAGTACATCACATGGAAGGTGGCAACTCTGCTTGCTCTCACTTCCACCAGGAGAGTCAGTGATATACTGGCTTTTACTACTAAAGAACCTTTTCTGTTTTTTTCGTATGACTTTGTTTGCTCAGGACCAACCCCAGATACATTCCCAAAGTGCCATCTTCATTTCATCTCAATGAGCCTGTGATACTACAAACCTTTTTTCCAAATCCAACTACAATTGCAGAAAAAACGCTGCATTCTTTGGACATCAAAAGATGCCTCAAATTTTACCTTCAAAGTACCAAACAAATCAGGAAATCAGATCAGCTCTTGGTATCTTATTCTCTTGGATGACAAGGAACAGGGGTCACCAATGCCACTATAGCCCGGTGGATTTCCTCTACAATTCAGTTCTGTCACGCCAGAGCAGGAAAACCGTTGACTAGGCGCCCGAGAGCCCACTCCATGAGAGCAGTCTCCACAACGGCTGCTTTGTTTCACGGTATTGCCCTGGATAAAATATGCCAAGCTGCGACATGGAAGACTACGCACTCCTTTATGCAGCACTATTGTTTGGAGTCCTCGCAGAGAACTGACTTTCTAGTTGGACAAGCTGTTCTACGTCATCTCTTTCATTAAGGTGAGACCTTTCCTTGGTTGTGTAGAAACTGTTTTATATGCAAATAGTCCATAATTGCTATGCAGTATACTTTTGACATATATATATATATATATATATATATATATATATATATATAGATGTTCAGGATATAGGTGTATGTGTGTATATATATATATATATATATATATATATATATATATTCATATATATTTGTTTGAAGTTCATAATACAAGATTTATGAGCTAGCCATTTGATACAGGTTTTAGAGGATTTCTATGCTCGCACCCTCCATCCACTTTGAGTATAATGTTTATCAACAGTACTGCTGGCTATTCAGATTCAAGCATGTGAATTTATGAAAGATCCAATACTGGCTACGAAAACAAGTTACTTACATGTAACTACAGTTATCCAGTATTGGTATCTTTCATAAATTCACATGTGACCCACCCTCCTCCCCTTAGATTCTCGCATTTCCTCTCAAGTTATAATCTTTTCACTCTTGTGCTAGAAAATCTGAGGGAAGGAGCTTCTCTGGAGAGTGTTCTAGAGGGTGCTGGTGCCTGATTGGCCGTCAGGCGGGTTTGGGTCCTTAATACAAAAGGACTTGGATAGGCTATATGAGTGGCTGGTATTTCCATTATAGCCTATAGGAAAAAAAAATTATTTGTTAATTATTGCTATTTTATGTACCGTGGGACTCCCACTTCGATGACAGGGATGATTCAAGCATGTGAATTTATGAACGATACCAATACTGGATAACTGTAGTTACAGGTAAGTAACTTGTTTTCGTATAGTAAGCTTTTCTTACCCGTTCATGTGTTTGTCCTCATCAGAGTCCTGCCTAGTCCTGTATAATTAATAAGTGAACCTATGCCAACGCCATCCATCCCTAGCTACTTGAAGGTCAAGAAAACATGTCTTTGATGCACCATCAGCGCACTTACTGTGCTAAATCCAACTTCTTCCAGTTTGTGGATGCAAGTTGTGGGTGTCCGAGTATGCCCATTCCTCGATCTGAGTGAGCATATCTACTGTTGAAACTAAGGCAGACATGATTGTGAATACTACCTAAGGTCCCTAACGTAAAAAGCTAAGGTCCCTAACGTAAAAAACTAAACAAATATCCTGTGGGACTCATTCGCTAACACTTCTACTTTTGCTTTGAAAGTGAAGCTACAAATTGAGTTTGCACACTTTCACACAAGTAGAAATGTTGGTGAATATGTCCTGTAAGACATTTGTTTGACTTATTACACTTACTCCCATTCTTGTTGGCAATCAGGGTGGTTCTTCTGTAGCATACATAACGTCCCTAACAAGCACTTCAAAATTCAGTCACAACGTGGCATATGTTCTGTCCATTAACATGTGCAGTGTGGGGGTTATAATGTAAGTTAATCGAACAGAAAACCCACCACGTCCTGATGGTGGATAAAGGTGTCGAGCAGGCCATAATGATGCCCATGATTTCCTGAAGTAGATAAACTAAAATTCTGTGGCTGCTTGCCTAATGAAGTAGTGGCACATGGATATTAGGTATACATGCACAGCCATTGAAAAGTTTATCCAACAGCAGCTGCACCTCACTCAATTTCACAGAAGTTAGCTTTAGTATGATGCAACATAAAACAAGTAGGAAAACACAGGGCTGGCTGACATGGGCACTGGAGACTCTCCTGCCTCTTTCCCTGTTTCAAGCACACTTTAGATCGACAACATGGTCAATTTTTTGTGGGTGTTTTAGGAATGCGGTCAGCAAAGTGTCACTCCTGCAGCCTTGCCATATCCTCCAGAACATATGAAGTGGGGGCTGCTGCTTCTGTAGCAGCAGTGAGGCTTTCAATCACAGACAACTGAAAGTCAAGGAAAGACTTAAGTCTTCTTGTGGTTGTCTGATGATAAACAACATATGCATTGTATGTTGCTGTCTGGATCAGGTGGGTAAACAGTTTGTTGTACCAAGTGCACGTTTTACGACTTGCATTGCATGGTTGAAGAACCTGGTCGTTCTTGTCCACTCCGCCCATGTACTTATTGTAATGAAATATACAGGTGAGCTTGGGGACTTAGGCCATCTGACCCCAAACCATTATGGGGGAAGTGCTCTCATTATAAACTTTAGTGAGCATGTACAGATCATGCCTATCCGAGAATTTGACTGCAAGCAGTTAGTTGGAACACAACGCAGTACTGTGGGATACATATATATCCATCAAAATTTCTCCGCACTGGGCCCCATCTCAAACAGGGCGGCCTCGGCGTGCAGAGACCGTGAACCCTCTCTAAAATTCAATCTAAACTTCCCCACAAGAGAAGTGCGCCGTACGTGTGGTTTAACAGCCCATGAGAGACACTTTATTCTTCAAACTCAGATTTCAAAAGCATATTTTCCTGACGCGTTTCGGCTGTAGACATCAGCCTTAATCATAGGTTCAATTTGAAATAGCCACGTGATAAAACCACCCACTCTTATATCCGGAGGCCTTAAGGTCACAGAGTCTCTCTGCTGTCTTCTATTAGCAACGTAATTCACATTAGTGCAATTAATTAAATGCTGACATAGTGTCGTTTTTCATATACCTTTCCAAAGCACACCGAAGATATAAATCTTTTCACATTATCGCTGATTTAATCGCTGACCAGACCATTTTTAGCTGTCACTAGAATGGAGACCTGCTGGCTTCTCACGTGAAGTTCTGCTTCTATGCAGTTTCCCAAATCCTAGCTCTAACATCTCAAATGTGTGTTGTTTGTGTATGTAGCTTGCATAGTACATGCATGGCGTGTGTGATTGAACCATAGTAATAGAGGCCTGAAGATTCACTTTTGAATATCCATGGCCTGATCTTTTGTACAAGCTGGAGGTGAGGGTGTTTTTTCAGACAATAGAATTGTATTGTTGACATCCCTGAAGCTATAGAGAGGAAACCGGAGAAAAGTCTTTAGAAATTTTTGCTGAGCAAGGAACTGCTTATAGGTTTTCCTTAACTGCAATTTTAGTGGATGGTGGAGTAAGGGTTGGACTGCCGACTTGGTTGTGGAAGTGAAGGGAACCCTCTAGCTGAGGCCCAGCCTTTATTTTCCTGGTTTATTTTTTATTTGCCTGATGACAGCTAGGGTGAGAAACGTTACACCACTTTGTGCCTCTGTTGTGGGTTCTCCAGGCTGGAGACAAACCTGCTGTGAGAAGCTTCCTTTACGTAAAGGCTTTGTCTGGGGTGCAGCTTGGAGAACTCTCTTGAAATTGGTTCTTTGGGTGTTATAGAGCAGACAGAGAAACAATCTCCTGTCTGATTTTGCTGTTTAAAAGTGAGACCCCACTTGTTGTTCCATGAAGGAAGTGCTCCAGAGAGTACTCAGAGGGCTGCTGTGCAAACAAAGCTTGTGGCTTTCTTGCAGCCAGCTTCCCACAGGTGAGAGCACATCACTTGAGTCTGACCCCTTGCTGCAACAACTGTGTACTTGTCCTGAGGCACCTAGATGCCAGCTTATCTACTAAGAGAGGGAATGAGCCTGCCAGCCCATCAGGAGGAGTGACTGTCCAGGAGAAGCAAAATGCAGGGAATCCTAGGTACTGTGGACTTCCGGAAGAGGAGGACTGCAAAGAGTGATCTGTATAGCCTGGGAGCTGTTGGTCTACAGTCTCTCGGAAGTGGTTTCTAACCAGGACTGCAACAACTTGTCGTGAGATTGCTGAAGCCCGATCGGGCTGTGATTTGAGGTCAAATCACTGTGTGTGGCCATCCTGCCTAAAAAAGAATCGACCTGTGGGTAGCTGTATTGGCCAGAAGATCGGCATGTTCATTTCTGTGTTGCTCAGGTGGTGGTCAACAGGGCGTGGCACCAGTGCCAGAAGGAGCTATTCCGGTGCGTGGCTGCACCAAATGAAGGGGATCAGCTTGTGTTTGTCCACACTGATCCTGCAGAACTGTCCAAGTGGTCCCTGCCTGTTTCTTGTAGATATCAAAGCATTCAAGGGGATTGCTGTCCCTGCCTGCTCAACCACAGCCAGATACCAAAGGAGATGCGGGACCGCTGAAGCCATGTCTACCGTCAGTCAGCAAGGCACCACGGAAGGAGTTCTGCTAAACGCTCCTTGTCCAAAAAGCAGAAAGGACTGGGTGCTCTGGAATGAAGCCGGCATGCTGCCTTAAAGGACTTTTCCACTGTGGATGATAAGAACTGAGCAGCTGAACTGTATAGGAATTAAAACTACTGCACTATGAGAGACTGAGTGCCAATACCTTAAGGTGGGGAAATTTGCACCTCAGCCGTAATCACAGTATTGCCTTCATCCCAGGGGAGAAGTGCATAGACTGCAACAGGAGAACTGTGGAGGCATATCAGATAAAGGAACAGCGCCTAGTGGTTTAAATTTTGCTTTGCCTTGATTTGTATGTAGAATGCTTCTCTAGCATGTGTTAAAGTACTTTTCTTTCATGAAAATTGAGCACTGCATTGGATATTCAGTGTTTGTTGAGTTCTGAGCTCGGGCGCGCTCACACTACCTTCCTGGGAAGGCTTGTGGTTTGTCATCCGAACCATTGAGTGCCCAGTTCTGAAGGGGTTGACCTTGGCCCAGTTGCATAGCCTTAGTAGGAAGTAGCACACAACATCGAAGACAAATAACCTCTACCCTCACAGTTGAGGCCCTGTGGCCTTTGCTTTCGCAGTGGTCCCCTATTGGGGTCTGAGGCACATAGTTCCTGTATTTAAGGGGGGGTTAGCACAGCCCACCTTCTCCCAGTTAGACTGTGACCGTGCCGCTCAGCACTCTAGCTAGAATAAAGTGAGAGCTCACGGGGGCGTACACAGAGATTGGCTGCCGAAACATTAATAAAGAGATGGTTCTTGCACCCTACCTGCCTATTGCCATTATTGAAACAGTTAGACCAGCATCATCATTAAAGTAGAGGTTAATCTAATGTAAAGTCTGGAAGCTGTTGCATGGTAATCACTGGTTGTCTATCACAGGTTGGAATAATTATTACACCCTTCTGTAATACAGTTTGTATTCTAGCTCATGCTGCCGCTGTTGTATGTGTGTCTTGCTTGCTAGCTGGACATGTTCTTTGCCTATGAGACTGGCTTACTCTAATGCTGCTGTGCTGTAGTACATAGGGTGACCACACGTCCATACATTTCATGGACTGTCCGTAATTTGGTTGTTAAATCCATTGTCTGTTATATTTCCTATTATGGATGGCTTTTGTCCATAATTCTGGAGATTTCAGTAATCTGTGCTGCCCGTCTGTGAGAAGCTTCGAGTTTTATAGCACTCACACCTGGGCCAGCATGTAGTTCTTTGAACTAAAGAGGCTTCAGCAGCCCCCTCCACAACTTTGCAGAGACTGTCAACTGGCCCAATGTAATTCTGTCTGTGGCCAATTCTCACCTACAGAATGACAATGGGTTATGCGTCTGTTACAGCACGGGGTGAGCTGCTCCTGCATCGGCCTAGGACACACATTCTGCTCTTGTCCAGGGGCCAGTACTAGTGAAACAAGAGCCATGCTTGGAGGCAGTGGTGGGAGGGGAGTTGGCCTGGGAGGGGCGCCGCATTTTGAAACATCTGAAGGGCAAAGACCTCTGAGTTATTTGCCTGCCTGCGATTTTCAGGCAATCAAAAAATTTCAATTTGGTGATTGATGTATATATATATATATATACATATATATCTTGGAGAGATATCGAAGTTTTGTCTAATCCCAGTTTTAGCTCATCCTAAAGTAGGATGAGGGATAATGTGCCTCTTGCAAAGCACAAAGTGTAACATGCAAATCAAAGAAGTGTTTTTTATGTAAATAATATAGTGGGTTGCTTAGAAGAATAATACATATTTAATAGCAAGGACAAACTCAAACACTGTGTTATGTTTTAAACCCCAGGTTTGTATATATCATCAGGGCCACTAAAATTATGCACTTCTGCTGTTTTTTTAGCCTGATTATTGATTTGCCACATTTGCTACATAATCCATTATTTGCTGCATAATCTGCAGATTTTAGCAAAAGAAGTGTTTCTACCTCAAAATAAACCAAAAGTTACTAAAAAGTGCCGACTTGAGTTCGTGTGCAGTAGAATGCCCTTCACAAAGGTTACCTGGTCATCTTTCAGTTGCTTATTTCTGAATTTAGTAGGTATGCTGGTACTAATGAGGTGAAATATGTGCCCAGACAGTATTACCATGTATTAAAATTAAAAACATTATTTAGTAATACTATCAAAAAAGTGCAGCATAATGCCACATAATTTGCCTTTTGCTGCATAATTAAGTCAACCCTGCAGCATAAGTTGGTGCTTCCCTGCAGCATAATTCCAATGGCCTTACATATTATTCCTACCAGTATGAATGGCATGTAACTAGTACACCCTGCAGCTCTCATTCTCTTAAGTAACATTTCCTATACTTTGACTTACTCTCCTATGAGTCACAGTCTTTGAATAATGTGTGTGCGATGTAAAGCACTCATAACACCCTACATTCGGTTGAGTAGCACTATAAAATAAATTAAATACACATGGAAGAGGGTCTATGGAGAGATGAGGAGCACTGTTGAATGGTGGTACTGAGTGTTTCCTTGGAGAAAGAAGTTTTGGAGGGCGCCAACAAAGGTTATCGCATTGGGTGCAGGGCCGGCATTGTGGCACAAAGCAGGCCCTGCCTGGGGCGCAGTTATCATTCTTGCAGACTGTGTAGTGCTCCAGGCCCTGAGGCAAAAGCACTTCAGGAGCTGATTGTGGGATGAAATGGTAGGAAGGTATACCATGAATGGAGGGGGTTTATTTTATTGTAATCCCTTATCCTGTACAGTTTATATTTCAAAATTTCTAGTTAATGGAGAATAAAGATCACAGTTAGAAATGCCTAACATAACATGACCTGGGTGCACTAATCCTAAAATCTTCTATTCTGCACTGTAACCTGCCAGTGATTTTCTGTCTGTACACATATTTTATTTCTATGGCGTGAACCTAGTCAAAAGGCAGCAGAACACTGTACAAGGTCCAAGACAAAATGTATTTCTGGACATCTGCGCTAAATCATTGAGGAGCTTATTTACTAACATTTCATGCAATACAGCAGAACGAGTGAAGTTGCAGCGCTGCTTTGTGTGAACAGAAAGAGCAGAACAGTACCATATTTTCAAAGATACGGTGCAGTTCTGCTCTCTCTTAGCACTGACACACTTGAGGCTGCCTAGTGGCAAAACGTTGTGGTCAGATAAGTGTTTTGGGCAGGAAGAGAAAACTATCCTTTGAAGACATTTCCTATTTGCATGTGTGCTGCAGAAAGCAATGAGGAGATATAAAGATATTTCTCCTCATTACACCATTTTGGCGTAAACCCATCTTTACAAGTCCTTGTAAATATGGGTTCAAATCAAAATACATGGGTGGATACATGGGAATGCCAATGCACCACCTACCTGACAGAAGGTAATGCAAGGCAGTGCTATGACCTGTAATGTGTTACTTTTGTTGTACCAATCCATGCCAATCAGGATTGGTGTCAGTGTGTGCTAGAAGAGCGTCTTTAAGCTATCAAGACCAGGCTTATCTGCCTCATTCTTGAGGTGACTCATCCAACCATCTTACCATAGTGTGCTGTCAAGAGACACTGATTGGTGAGGATGATGGAGGTATAGCAAGCGGGATGACAAGAAGGCACACCAGGTTCTCTTCCAGGGGATCCTCATCAATAGTCATAAACATTGAATATTCCCACCCACGTGCGGGGACCCCGGAGCATATCTAAACACACATGTATATGCATGTAATATATATGAGAAATACAATTTTAGTAGATACTTTCAATACAAGTATAATGTATACATGTGTAAAATAGCAATGCAGTCTATGTTGAGAAACAGGCTAAAAATGCTTTATTTCTATGGAGTTTTTTTGTTTTTTTAAACATACATTAAAGCCTTCAATTAGGGTTAAAACTTTCTGAAGCCCAAGTAGAAGTAATTGAAATTATAAGCAACATATTTTAAAAGAGAAAAACTACATTGAAAATAAAGGAGCATTATTAGCCAATAGGCTGCATGCATGTCAGTACAGTAAAACCAAAAAATAGGCACCGTGCCTTTAAGACCCTGAGCACCTCCAGTATCCCGCCATGCCTGAGGGGTGAGAGTGAGGTGACTGTTGGTTCACAGTTAGGTGAAATGCCCTTCCTGTGGAAAGAAGGCCCGGTCAGATCCACACTCTGTGTGCATAGTGTGTTTGCCTCAAAGTCACTGCCCTGACACCGACAGACATTGTAAAAATCTGTCTAAAAGGACTTTAAAAGACAGAGAAAGGATTCCTCTTCATGTGCTTCATGAAAGAGAAAAAACGTCATCATCTTCTTTTCCCAGAACTTCTAAAGACCCTTCAGATACACGACGAGCCAGATCAACGTCAGCCGGTAAGAAAATACCTGTCTGTTCCCCGTCGACGTCATCCCTTCTGTAGTCGCATCACCAGGCATTGAGATCTACGATGCCGTCGACGGCGATTCAACCGACGTCATGACGTCGAAGGCTCATCTCCCTCATTGGGATAGATCTCCGTTGACGGCAACTCACCGGTCAACGTCGAGTAGGCACAGGAGTGCTCATATACCGTAGAAGTAGCTCCAGCCCTCAACGTCAAGGAATACGACGTCGATGTCTAGAACGAGGTCAAGGTCCCCACATCGTTCAGAGCTGAGGTGTTCCTCATCGGTGGTCCATTAGTCAACATCGAAACATTCAACGTCGAGACATATACATGCAACGGACCGCCAGTCGCCATTGAGAGGCTCGACGTCGAGACAAGACCAGCCTAAAACTCAGTCGACGTCAGAGGTGCGTAGGTCTCCATCGACGATGGTGCACCGTCGATCGACGTAGAGACAGCCATCACCAGTTACACCTTTCCTGCAAGGAGCAACGCATCAGGAACAAGCGACTGCACAACCAGCTGCCGAGACAGATCTCCCTCCACAAGGTCCGGTGGTCACTATACAGAGTGGGTCATCGGGAGCGTCAAGGGCGTCATCGCTAGGACACATCTAGCCCATAAATCTGTCTCCTAGGTGGTTGGAGAGCCTTAACAAGACACCGGCTTCTCCAGACTCACAATATTCACGTATGTATTCACCATCAGCGACGTTGCCACGAACACCTTCACCAACGAGGCACACAGAGCGAGCTGGTCCAACATCTGGCCAGCCAAGTCCTAGACATCGATGCAGTCTGTCAAGATCCAGGAGCAGGTCGCGCTCCAGACGGCGATCTAGATCGAGGTCTTCAGCGGAGAACTTCTTTGTGGTCTACAACATCTAACTCTTCCATCAGAGACTATTCTCCGACCTTGATAAACTTCCCGCTGGCTAGAGTGTCCCCAGTGGATGACATGACAACCTTCAACGAGGTGTGCTTAGAGGGGCTCAGAAACTAAACATTGACGTTCCAGAGCCGTCAACCTCTTCATCTGTGATTTTTGAGACCCTACATCACCGAACATCTACCAGGCAGTTACTACCACTGGTGCCTGGTCTCTTTCAACCAACAATGGAAACATCTCTGAAACCAGCAAGTCTGCATTCAGCGTCGCTAGGATCCTAAAGAAATACAAGGCCCCAGAGCAGGATCCTTTATTTCTCAGAGCTGTTCCCCACCAGACTCTGTTATTTTAGCTGCAGCCCGCAAGACACATTTGGTGGCTTCATCGTCAACGGTCCCTCCAGATAAAGAGAGCAAACATCTGGATTCGCTGGGCAGAAAAATGTGTGGCACATCAGCGTCAGTCATGAAAGTCTTGAGTGCCTCTGCACTGTTTGGCAGATACGACCGGTCTCTCTGGGATTCCCTAAACAGGTTTGCAGAGAAGTTGCCTAGGGAAGTCAGGCAAGACTTCCAAGAGAACCTTCAGGAGGGGAGTTTGATGTCCATTCAGATTATCAGCGCTGCTGCGGACGGCGCAGACTTGGCGGCTTATGGCTATACACATGGCATTTGTGCAAGGAGGTCTTCTTGGCTAAGGCTTACAGGGTTAAAGAAGGAAGCACAACATCGCATCCTAAACCTGCCATTTAATGGTAACTCCTTATTTGGCGCCCACACTGATGACAAGATGGCTAAAATTAAGTCAGAAGTTGACACAATGAGAGCAGTGGGGCTAGAGAGGCAAAAAGACTTTAAGCGGAGGTATAGGCCTTATGACAGGCGTCCTTACCAACAGGGGGTTCAAACCCCTCATTGGTTCCAAAGATTTCAACAAAAGCAAGGACGACCTCTATTTCAGTCCCGCAAAACTACAAGAGATCCTGGACCAAGCACACCAGTCTACCCCCAAAACCTCGGGCAAGCAATGAGGATTTGCTTCCCTTAATTCTGTCCACCATTCCAGTTGAGGGAAGTATTGCAAAGTTCGCTCACGAGTGGCACACCGTAACAAGAGACAAATGGGTGCTAAACATTGTAGAGAATGGATCCTCTCTTCGTTTCAGATTTCCTCCACCTCCTCTACCACCAACCAGGTCAATGTCTGCCCACCACTCGTTACTACGCAAAGAAGTTCGCATCCTGTTGAAAAAGAGAGCGATAGAAAAGGTTCCATCTTCTCAAAGGGGAAAAGGAGTGTACTCTAGATATTTCCTTGTAACAAAAAAGGGCAAAGAAGGGGTTTTTAGACCCATTCTGGATTTGAGACTTGTGAACAAATTTATCCGGAAACAGAAACTCAGAATGCTGGCTCTCCATAAAATTTTCCCTCAGCTACACTGAGGAGACTGAATGTGCTCCATAGATCTACAGGATGTGTACTTTCATATTCCAATCATAACCAAGCATCGAAAATTCCTCCGGTTTGTAGTCGCTTCTCAACACTACCAGTTCAAAAATCTGCCTAAAATCTGCCCTTTGGACATTCTCCAAATGTGTGGCAACGATAGCGGCGCACTTGAGAAAGCAGAAAATCTTCATTTATCTATACCTAGACGACTGGCTGCTCAAAGCTTCCACCGCAGAATAGGCTGTAAACCATCTCAACCTGGTTCTCAACACTTTCAGCTCTCTGGGTTTGCAGGTCAGCTTTCAGAAGTCCACTCTCATACCAACTCAAAGCCTCCACTACCTGGGGGCAATACTAGATACCAAGCTAGAAAAAGTGTATCCTTCGGAGGAATAACTATTATCAATAACGAAGAAGTGTCACACTCTCCTCCGTACTCCCAGACCTATGGTCCGTCAGGTAACATCTCTCTTGGGCTCCATGGCCTCCTGCATTTTCATTGTCCCGAATGACAGACTGCATATGAGACCTCTTCAAGAGAGCAAGCGAACAGAGAGAAGACACAGGGATTTGAGGGTGTGCAATGGCAAAGTGAAATTCATGGTCCTGAAGGTGAGTGCCAGTAGGCCAGCAGGTGAGATCAGTGGAAAATGGACTGTTCAGTTCTATCCAATGTTACTGACCTACGGGTTATAAAAGGCTTTTCCAAAGGGATCACCTGTTACTAACCAAGTAATGCTTCATAAAAGGTTGCAATCTGCAAATGTGGGAAAAAAGATTTAGGGTGCCTATAAAAGGATTGCAGGTGGTTGGGGAAATGGAGGAGAAATAGGGGTAAGGAAGTGGAAGCATCGCACAAAGGAGATGGCAACACTGGAAGCCAAGAGAGAACACAGAATGCAGGGTGGAGCAAACAAGAAAGCAAGAAGCACTCAAAAGTGACAGCATCACTGAGTGTGAGGAGGGCAGGAGAGAAGTACACAAGAGAAAAACACAGTACAGGTTGGGCATTTGGAGAAAGCACACAAAGGTGGGAAGGAGAGAGCTGAAAACACATACACTCTTATGGAGACCTTAACCCAAAAGGAAAAAAGATTCCCAAAAGTTATCAGTGGAAGAACAGAAGCCAGCTAATGAGAGAGATGGTAAGGATGCTAGGTTCCACAGGAGAACAGACACAAGATGGACAAGGTTGGGACAAGGAAAGCTATTGAATTAGAAGCAGGCAAATAATACTGAAAATAAGGACAACCAAAGTTAAGCAATGTCAGGCTGTAACCCCCTGTAAGTTCTTGAACTGTCTTGTAAGCTCAAGCTACAAATGTACTTTACACAATATAAGACAGGTTACCCATTAGCTTTTAGACTTGCTGATAAACTCATTGCAGTCATTAACATTTTTTCAGGTAACAAGCACCCTGGAGAGAAAGCTTGTTTCTTCTTTAACTGTCATATTTCTGTTTCCTTTTCATGCCTTTATTTTCCCCATCTTACTCTTTTCTCTGTCAACATCTATTCTTTCTCTCTCTCAGCTGGATGACCCTCGCTAGCTTTACCCTTCTCTAACTGTTCACTCTCACTGTTCCAACATTCTGTCTCACCATCTCTGTTTATATCCTTCTTGCCTCCTTTCTCACCAACATTTCTCTCTGTTTTACACTGTCTAGTAGTGAAACAATCTGTGAACTTCAAGTCTGCATTCTCTAAGACAGTGCTGCTACTGGCACTATAATTCAAAGTCAGCTGTCAAATTCTGCTTGGGGTGTTTTGTAGTTTGTTTCATTGTTAAATATGTCCAGGGATATGTGAATGTTTGCTCAATACTCCAGTTAGTAATACAACTAAAGAACATAAATCCAGCGGTGGTTCCTCCATGGGAGCGGAGGAGTGTCACCCCCCCCCCCCCCCCAACACACACACACACTGCTGTGCAGAAAGCATCAAAAATAAAATGGTAATAGAATGATTTCATCACCATTTTATTTTTGATGTTTTGTGCAAGAAAACGCAGTACGAGGGCAGGGCGGGGCCAGTGCGTCACTGTTGTCAGTGATTGGCAGCAATGGGAAGGGTCCACTTCAGTTTGAAGTGCGCATGTTGGTTTGGCCAGCTACCTTGCTATGGCTAAAACGAACATGCACAATTCAAACGTCTCGAACCTAGCTGTCCTGGACAGCAGTTATGGAGAGTAGGCACAGGCTTACAGTGCCTTTTGGAGGCTGGAGCCAGCCCGCTCCAGCCAATCAAGAAACTTTTTAATTCTGCTTAACAGCATGAAAACAGTCTCTTGATTGGAGGAGGGAGCTGACTATGGGCTTCACGCTCGGAGGACGTGCTGCTACGGGACTTGCTGCAGATCATCAGTAGGGGAAGTTATATATTTTTTTATTTTTATAATAATGTGTATGTGTAATTAAATTAGTGTGTTGTGTGTAGTATTTTTGTGTATGAGTTTTTTGCCTCCCCGTTGTAATTTGCCACGAACTGCCACTGCATAATCCTATTTTGACTTGTGCTCTGTCAGCTATTTTATAATCGTTCAGCCTTCTCCAATGTGTCCGTAAAACTGACCTTTTGTCCGGAATTTTTGTCCTGAAATTTTACCCTACGTCCTGAATTTTTACTGTCCCTGTCCAGAATTTGCCTTCTTGCCAGTTGGTCACCCTAATAGTACATGCCCAGTGTGCGTGTGAAACTTGCACAGTTTGTATCAAAGCTGTACCTGGCTTTGATTAAAACTATTAGTTATACTATCTTTTTGCCTCCTTAAGTTTTATTTAACATTGTATGTTGTTTTCTTCTTAACCAAATACATAATATTGCATTTGTTGAGAGGCATGTCTATCTGTTATATTTAGTAAGATGTTGCAGGACTCAGGTCATGCTGGAAACAAAATGAGAAGTTATGTATTACTCACATTTTTAGGTTTTAGTAAGGTATGCCTTTGTCTACATTTCTTTTCGTATTGTACATTTGGCTTCAGGAACGAACCGTCACCCAACCCTTCTCTGACGTCCTCTTTTGGTGACTCAAACATGACTGCGATAGACACAAAGTCTGCTAACTACTTTGCAGCATTGGATGCCAGCATCGAAGGCTTGCAGAACCGAGCTCAGCAACTGATCGATAAAATTAATGAAAACCGCAAAAAAGACCAGAGCCTCTTGGGTAATTTCAGAGAAAGTTTAACCATAAAGGTAAGGTACTCGTTTCTACTCCAACTAATTTTTTCATTTAGTTGTTCGACATTTTCCTTGCTCCCAACTCTTTGGCGTTTCACAATTGAAAGCATTATTAAAGTCTAATAATGCCCGCCTTTAGAATGCTGTAACATGCTAAATGTGCAGAAGAGAGATTACTGCACATGTAACACACTCATCACATCTAGAATACTGTTGTATTGTACCATTCTCTTTTGAGATGATCTTTATTGGAATTACATAGGATGTACATGACATTATCAATCAACAGTAATGTCTGACCGAAATTGGTAGACATAAAACATGGTGAGATCATGAAAACAGTCCCCATCACCTCCCTCTCCCACCCTCATGCGCTAGTGCAGTGTGTCTCAAATAGTAGCATACATCAAGTCTGAGCTAGGACAGATTCAACTTCAATATATGCTGTTACATTGCATACAATTCTCAACCTGAAGTTACTCGACTGGCTCCCCGAACAATGCAACCGCAGGAGGGTCCTTCAGAGCAAAAAGCGTGGCTGTCCATGCTCTCAGATCATCGCCGAGCTTCTCTATGCAGACATGTTTTATCTGGATTTCCTCTGCCGATGCCCACTCGGAAACATCTTTGAGCCAATCGTCATATCTGGGGGTCCCACACCCAGATATTTGATAGCTATCCAGCGTTTTGCCATCAGCACGCATAGCCGAACAAATTTCCAGCTAATTCTCCTAGTGGGAGAGGAGGGAATCAGACCTAGGAGCACCTGCTGTATTTCACGTGGTACATGCTCTATTTAGATTGTCTAAGACTTCCTGGCAGTAGGGGGTGTGCGCCATGAAGGACCACACCTTGTGTATGAAATCTGCAGCCAGGCACCCACATCGGGGGCCAGTATCTGATTGGGCGGAATTTATAATGTGTAAGATTTTCAGGGAGAAGCATGTTTGGTGGATATAGTTATATTTAATAAATACATGTAAACCTGGCGTTGGAGCTGACTGTCCGGATCCCCTGGTGTATCTGTGCCCACTCCCTCCCTGACACTGGCTCATCTAGTAGCTCCTCTCGTTTAGTCAGTGTGGGGAGGGGGTCCCCTGGTGATCACTGTGTAGTACTCTATAGGTATGGGAGACAAGCCGGTGACCCCTGCCATTCCCAACAGGGTGACCAGGTTGGCAGAGTCTGTGGTGGCATCTGGAAAGGAGAATGAATTGGCTCTCGGGATATAGGTCACCCAGTGTGCTGCATCCTCTGTTGTTCCACTTCTGTACTGACATGGACTCTGGTATTTTCCTAAACGGTTGTTGGATCCACAGTGGTGAATATGGGGTATAAGGGCAGCACCAGAGCACCCTCCTGACCGTTTCCTCCCACACATCAGAGACTTGGCATATAAGGGACAGCATGTCTGATGAAACTTGGGATCCACTCATTAATAACACGGGCAGAGCATACCCCTCATGAGAGTATTTCAGCAGGGCCTCCTCCCACATGTCCACAGGGTCCAACCAATGAACTGTATGTTGTAGCTGTGTCGCCATATAGTAGAATTCTAAATTAGGGACATCCAAGGTCCTTTTTAGACTAAGCAGTCCCACACCCTTCCACCTGTTAGCCCAAAGTAGATCAACAGTGAGGCTATCAATCGTTTTGAAACAGAGTCTAGGGATTGAGTAGAGTGACCTGGAGTGTATATAGACATCATGGGTGCAACACCGTTTTTACTGTGGTGATTTTACCCAAGAGGGAAAGATTCTCTAGAATCTCATGGACGCAGAAAGGCTCTCCATCACTTTCTCAATAGTACTGTTCAGCACGTGGATCCCCAAATAGCTGACATTAAATTCCCAGGGAAGTATTACAGCTGGAGCATCTCATTTGGTACCCTGGACAGGGATCTCAGCAGGAAAACTTTGATTTGGTTAGATTTGCATGTGGGCTCAAAATTTCTCCAAATTACTGCATCACATTCACAACGCCACAAAGACCCTGAATCCTTTGCAGTGTTCCATCATATTACTCCCATAAAAACAAAAAGGTAACTAGGTTCAATGATAAAGGGATATAGCTGAAAATTTTTATCCAGTGTTACAATTTCCCTTTTTTAATCATCCACAAGAATCAAAGTAGATGCATCACCCAATATTTGTGGCATGCTTTATCACGGTGTCTATCCACACCCTGGTAGGATGATACCACCAGGGTGGACTCATCCAGAAACTGGGAGTTCTGATGACTACAACTACCTGTGGATTCCTCACCTTATGAATTCTCCCAATGCACCAGCATTCAATGGAAAATTTTCTT
Organism: Pleurodeles waltl; assembly: GCF_031143425.1. NCBI lineage: Eukaryota > Metazoa > Chordata > Amphibia > Caudata > Salamandridae > Pleurodeles > Pleurodeles waltl. The sequence goes on from NC_090443.1 coordinate 500,796,069, forward strand.
CCCAGCTCTTCATGTTGACGAGGACGTCACAATTGCATGGCTCTGCACGCAACTCCGTCTGACGTCATCGTGGCCATAAGAAGTCCTTGCAAGCTTGCTGACATCAGTTCCCTTTTTTCTGTGCGTTCAACGCTAATGGTTTTCTCCTAGCTCTCGAGAAGCTACTGTTTCAAAGGTGTCTTATTGTACTCTTTTGCAATGTCTCCTCCTAAAAAGTCATGGTTTAAACCTTGTCGTGAGTGCGGGGGTCGTATGTCTGTCACAGACCCTCATGAGGATTGCTTATGGTGTCTCAGTTCGGGCCACGATGTCGGAGAGTGCGTGTCCTGCCAAAGGATGAATCCGAAAGTGCTGAAGGAAAGAGAGGCTAAACTCTTTTTAGCTAAGGCGAAGAAAGGACACAGAAGTCATCGGAGGTCTAAGACTAGAGACTCGTCATCCCATAAGTCACATAAGAAGCGGTGCCAACACAACTCTCAATGCCGCTCGTCTAGAGGTCGGTCTTGATCTCGCTCTCCATCCAGACAGCATCGGAGGTTAGTCCCACTGTAACTCCCCAGCCTCAAAGTCCTCAGGCTTTGTCGGCGCCATCGCTCATTGAGGTGATTGAGTCCCCAGCGAGTCCTTGCTTTTCCCCTGGGGTTCAAGAGTCGGTGGCACAGGCTTCGGATCCGACCCAGGCGCCACATGAAGATCCAAGGTTTCCTGCTTTCCCGACTCCGTGAGCGGATCCGGTGGCATTTCTGAATGCCATGTTCAGTATCTTCAATAAGGCGATGGCCCCTGCTGGTGCACCGGCTGGTCCCACGGGTCCATTAGCATTCTCCTTGGGCTCTCCGGCTCCATACAAGTTGGCCCCGTTTGTGCCTTTTTATCAGGCTGAGGATGCTGGTTTGGCGCCAAGGACATCCCCCTCTCCCAGGCTGCACCCATCGGTTTTGAAGCCCGCGTCGTCGACGTCGGCTAACTCCATGTCGATGTCGAGGTTGGAGGCCAGGTTGAGGTCACAGAGGAGAGCACTGAGACTCTTGTAGGAGCAAGAGTACCAGAGACAGCTGTTGGAGGAAGGATAGATTGCTGAGCCCTTGGGAGAATTTCAGGGCCTAGGCTCAGCTAGTGGGCTGGACTTTCCCCTGAGTGGGATCTTTCAACCCCTGGGGAGTTTACGGAAGAGGCGGCTTCCTTCCATTCTGTTATCAAGAAAGCTGCAGATTTTTTTGGACCTTCCATTGCCAGCTGCTGAGGTTAAAACTAACATTTAGACTGAAGTCTTACATCCTTCTTCTACTTTAGCGGAGCCCTTGCTCCCATTCAATGATGCTCTTATGGAGCCTATCATAGGGGTCTGGAGAAAGCCTGTTACATCACCAGCTGTGTCCAGAACTGTTGCAAGAAGGTACAGGGTTTCTCCGGGAGATCTGGGGTTTTTGTCACAGCATCCGACTCCGGAGAGCTTGGTGGTCCAGGCTTCTTGTTCGACTCGTTCTGCACCAGGCTCCTTTCCTGTTACCCCATCGGACAGGGAGTCCAAGAGGATGGAGCAGACGGCTAAGAAGACTTTCTCATCCTGCAGTATGGCCCTAAATCGGTCAATGCTACCTGTGTCTTGGGTAGATATCTGCATGCCCTGAGGGACACGGCTAGAGCTGCAGTGCCTAACTTGCCGCAGGATATGCAGGGGCAGTTCGATGAGCTCCTGTCGGACACCCAGGCTGCGGCCAAACAGATCATCCAGTCTGGTCTGGATACTACGGACTCAGTGGCCAGGGCGATGGGTACTTCAGTCGCCACCAGGAGACATGCATGGCTGAGGTCTTCTGGGTTTTCAACAGATGTCCAGGCAACTTTACTAGACCTACCTTTCGACAGAGAAAAGTTGTTTGGCACCAAAGTGGACTCAGCCGTAGAGCGCTTTAAAGAGAGGAGGGCCACGGCGAAGTCTTTGGGACTGCAAGCTTCCACATCTACTCCTTTCAGGTCCTTTCGGAGGTTTAGGGGGATTGGCCGTGGAGCAGCTTATCGTGATAGACCTCAATCCACGACTCAACAGTCTGCCAACCTTCCATATAGATCCTTTAGAGGGTGGGGAGGGTTAGGACATGAGGAGCCACCCAGCAGCACCCTGCCTCATTTTCTTCTTCTGGGGAAGCACAGCAAGGAAAGCAGCCCTAGATTTCCATCCATTTTAAGTCATGCTTCTCCCGTAGGGAGAAGGTTATTCAATTTTCTCCATGAGTGGGAGTTAGTCACATCGGATTCCTAGGTACTGAATATTGTGGGGAAAGGGTATGACCTTCCCTTTTGGGAGTTTCCTCCTCCCATCCCTCCTCGTCCTTCGTTTTGTTCAGAGGATCATCTCCTGTTGCTTCAGCACGAGGTTCAAGCCCTTTTATCAAAAGGCGCAGTGGAGTTGGTTCCAGAGCAGGAAAGGGGTCAGGAGTGCTATTCAAGATATTTCCTGATTCGCAAGAAGGATGGTCGATTGAGGCCTGTGCTGGATCTGAGGATTTTGAATTGGTTCCTCAAGCAGGAGAAATTCAAGATGCTGACTCTAGCGCAGGTGCTTCTGAAATTGAACAAAGAGGATTGGATGGTGCCTGTAGACTTGCATGATGATTACTTTCATATCCCCATTCTAAAGTCACACAGGAAGTATCTCCGGTTTGTGGTGGGATCGCAACACTACCAGTTTGCGGTCCTTCCTTTTGGACCTACTTCCGTACCCAGAGTCTTTACGAAGGTGATGGAGGTGGTTGCAGCAAATCTCAGAAGGAAGGGAATATCGGTATTCTCTTACCTGGACGATTGGCTGATCAAAGCTGAGTCTCCGGAGCTTGTGCTGCATCACCTCCAAATGACAACGCAGTTGTTGTTCAGGCTGGGTTTTTCGGTAAACGTGCCCAAGTCTCACCTGGAGCCATCTCAATGCCTCCTGTTCATAGGGGCAGTACTGGATACAACATTGAATCAGGCCTATCCTCCGCCTCAGCAGATCCAGGACATTCAGGCGTGGATTCCAATGTTTCAAAAAGGAGCGGTTGTTGCAGTCCTCAAGGCCCTACGTCTGCTCGGTCTGTTCGTTTCTTGCATTTTGTTGGTCACTCATACACATTGACACATGAGGGTTCTCCAGTGGTGCAAAAACAACAAGTGATGGACGGAATGCTGAACATTGTCAAACATTCACCCCCAGTCACAGATCTGGGTTTAATCCATCGTTTTTTTGCTGCCCATGCCATTCCAGTTTGGACCCAGCCATATGCAAATCAGTCTTGACCCTGTTCCCCATGGGAACAGTCCAGCCCGAACTGCTAGGCCTGGTCTTCCCTGGACTGGAAACAAGCATCCTGGGACCGGTTTTGGGGTTTCACCCCTCATCAGCCAGGCTAGCTTGAATCCAGCGGCATGGGAAGCAAGGGACCCACGTCTGGGCATACCCTTCCCACTTAGGGCGACAAATGCAAAAACAACAAGTGATGGACGGAATGCTGAACATTGTCAAACATTCACCCCCAGTCACAGATCTGGGTTTAATCCATCGTTTTTTTGCTGCCCATGCCATTCCAGTTTGGACCCAGCCATATGCAAATCAGTCTTGACCCTGTTCCCCATGGGAACAGTCCAGCCCGAACTGCTAGGCCAGGTCTTCCCTGGACTGGAAACAAGCATCCTGGGACCGGTTTCGGGGTTTTACCCCTCATCAGCCAGGCTAGCTTGAATCCAGCGGCATGGGAAGCAAGGGACCCACGTCTGGGCATACCCTTCCCACTTAGGGCGACAAATGCAAAAACAACAAGTGATGGACGGAATGCTGAACATTGTCAAACATTCACCCCCAGTCACAGATCTGGGTTTAATCCATCGTTTTTTTGCTGCCCATGCCATTCCAGTTTGGACCCAGCCATATGCAAATCAGTCTTGACCTTGTTCCCCATGGGAACAGTCCAGCCCGAACTGCTAGGCCAGGTCTTCCCTGGACTGGAAACAAGCATCCTGGGACCGGTTTCGGGGTTTCACCCCTCATCAGCCAGGCTAGCTTGAATCCAGCTGCATGGGAAGCAAGGGACCCACGTCTGGGCATACCCTTCCCACTTAGGGCGACAAATGCAAAAACAACAAGTGATGGACGGAATGCTGAACATTGTCAAACATTCACCCCCAGTCACAGATCTGTGGTGCCTCCGCAAGCAGTGGTTCAAATACAAAGGGGATCTTGAAGAGTCGATAACGATCTCCAGAGATGCTGCAACAGATCTAAGATGGTGGATTGTGGACGGCAACCTTTCTGAAGGAAGGCAGTTTGCTCTACCACCTCTAGTGGCCACGGTCATAACGGATGCGTCCACTCTAGGGTGGGGAGCTCATCTGGGGGACCTGGAGATCAAAGGTCTTTGGTCTCCAGTGGGACAGATATTTCACATCAATCTGTTAGAATTGCAGGCGATATGTCTGGCTCTCAAGGCCTTCCTCCCGTCCCTTTGCGGTCAGTCAGTTCAGGTCTGGACGGACAACACTACCGCGATGTGGTACATCAACAAGCAGGGAGGTGTAGGGTCGTACCTTCTCTGCAGAGAGGCTCGGTGGCTCTGATCCTGGGCACAGGACCATCAGATTTGCATAGTGGCAAACCATTTGGCTGGAGTTCTCAACGTACGTGCGGACGGTCTCAGTCGGCATTTCTCAGCCGATTACAAGTGGCGTCTCCATCCAGACCTGGTTTTTCACATCTTCCGGATGTGGGGTTTTCCACAGATAGACCTGTTTGCCACTCAGGAGAACACGCACTGTCCGTCGTTCTGCAGCCTCCAGTATCCGGTGCAAGGAGTATTGGGGGACGTGTGCGGCCAGTTGCTTTATGCGTTTTGCCCCATGCCTTTGATTCGTCGGGTTCTGAGGAAGATTCGCCAAGATTCAGCTCAAGTAATTTTAATAGCTCCGGATTGGCCGAGAAGGGTGTGGTACACAGATCTTCTCCAACTCTCACTGTGCCCTCTGCTCCATCTCCCTCACAGGGCAGACCTCCTCTCGCAGTCGCAGGAGGCGGTTCTACACCCCACCTCCAGAGCCTGCACCTACATGCCTGGACATTTAACGGGGCAATCTGAGTTCCTTTTCTCTCCCGCCAGAAGTGGTGGAAGTTATCTTATCGGCCAGGCAACATTCCACCAATACTGTTTATGCTGGCAGATCTACGAAATCTGTGATTTGGTGTGGAGAGAGACAAATTGATCCCTTGAAAGCCCATTTGTCTGATGTTCTGATGTTTGCCTTTGCTTTAGCACAGAAGGGTTGTGCAGTTGCGACTGTCAAGGGTTATTTGTCAGCGCTGTCCACCTTTCTGTGCCTTCCGGAACAAACTTCCTTGTTCAAATCACCTATAGTTGTTAGGTTCTTGAAAGGCCCAACTAATAAGTTTCCTCCCACACCGTTTCTCATGCCTCAGTGGGATTTAAATCTGGTTTTGACCCTATGCATTCTTGTTCTTTTAAGGTTGCTGGTCTTAAAGACAATTTTTCTTGTTGCTATTATGTCTGCTAGGTGCGTGACTGAGCTTCAGGCTCTTAGTAGGTCATTACAACCCTGGAGGTCGGTGTTAAAGCGACGGTAAGACTGCCAACAGGCCGGCGGAAAAAAATGGAATCACGACCGTGGCGGAAACCGCCAACATAGACAGCCTCTTTAACACTCCGACCGCCACAGTGGTACAAACAAACAGCAAGGCGGTCACCGCCAACAGACAGGCGGAGGACAATGTACCACTCACAGTATCACAACCTACCAATCCGCCACCTTTTCCGGGGAGGATTCACCGCGAACAAAAACACGGCGGAAACAGGACTTCGAAGGGGAAACGCTCACCTCTACACACCTCACGAGGAATCAGGACGCCATGGAACCCGAGCTCCAGATCCTGCCAGCCCTTATCTTCTTGCTCCTCTACCAGGAGCACGAACGCCGGCGGCGAAGACCACGGTGAGTACTGCACCTACGACACAGGGGAGGGGGGAGGGAAAAAACAGGGACACACACACGCAACACCCCCACCCCCACCCTCACCCACTACAACACACACACTAATATAGCATGATAGTATAGTTACACCCCCCAAACCCCCGGAAGAATGCAAAGAAAAAAGGAAATGAGTGTAACCATTGTTATATATTAAAATCCAGTACGCAAAAAATATATATACACCATAAACAAATATATACACCAAGAATAGCAGTCCAGGTAGTGCTCCATTGAAGTCCATGGAACACTGGGCCCACACAGCATGGGCGAGGCCCACACTCAATCCCCGAACATGACAGAGAGAACACTGCAGAGGCATCAGATAGCAATAAAACAGGCACCTCAGGGGGAAGGGAAAGGGGGCACCTCAGCCGGTTGAGTGCACAATGCCAAATCCACGAGGGGGCCACATGCCCCCTGTTCAATCCTGGGGAGTGAAAAGCCACATTCTCTCAAGTCTCTACAGTGGGTGGGTTGCCCACTGTTTCATCCTGGGGAGTGCAAAGCCACAGTCTCACAAGTCTCTACAGTGGGTGGGTTGCCCACTGTTCAATCCTGGGGAGTGCAAAGCCACAGTCTCTCAAGTCTTTACAGTGGGTGGGTTGCCCACTGTTCCATCCTGGGGAGTGCAAAGCCACAGTCTCACAAGTCTCTACAGTGGGTGGGTTGCCCACTGTTCCATCCTGGGGAGTGCAAAGCCACAGTCTCAAGTCTCTACAGTGGGTGGGTGGGTTGCCCACTGTTCAATCCTGGGGAGTGCAAAGCCACAGTCTCTCAAGTCTCTACAGTGGGTGGGTTGCCTACTGTTCCATCCTGGGGAGTGCAAAGCCACAGTCTCACAAGTCTCTACAGTGGGTGGGTTGCCCACTGTTCCATCCTGGGGAGTGCAAAGCCACAGTCTCTCAAGTGGATAACAGTCTCAACTGGTTCTGGAGGGGGCCTGATGCCAAGAATGCTTCATTCTGCAAAGGACTGAGGTAGTGGATGTATCTCTCCACTGGTTCTGGAGGGGGCCTTGTGCCCAGAGTGCTTCATCCTGCCAAGGACTGAGGTAGTGGATGTATCTCTCCACTGGTTCTGGAGGGGCCTTGTGCCCAGAGTGCTTCATCCTGCCAAGGACTGAGGTAGTGGATGTATCTCTCCACTGGTTCTGGAGGGGTCATGGTGCCCAGGGCATGGTGCCCAGAGTGCTTCATCCTGCCAAGGACTGAGGTAGTGGATGTATCTCTCCACTGGTTCTAGAGGGGGCATAGAGCCCAGAGTGCTTCATCCTGCCAAGGACTGAGGTAGTGGATGTATCTCTCCACTGGTTCTGGAGGGGGCCTTGTGCCCAGAGTGCTTCATCCTGCTCGTGACGGACTCAGTAGCCTCAGTGCCCTTGGCGCTCATGGGCCAGCGTTGCTTGGGGCAGCAGAGTCCTGTTCAGCGGTGCTTGTGGCGGTGCGCATGGGCCAGCGGTGCTTGTGGCGGCAGTGTCCTGTTCAGCAGTGCTTGTGGCGGCGGTGTCCTTGGCAGCGGTGCTTGTGGCGGCAGTGTCCTATTCAGCAGTGCTTGTGGCGGCGGGGTCCTTGGCAGTGACTCCTGTCTGGCCCAGCGGGGCTGGTGCTGGCGGTCCTTTATGGCCCAGCGGGGCTGGTGCTGGCGGTCCTTTATGGCCCAGCGAGGCTGGTGCTGGCGGTCCTATATGGCCCAGCGGTGCTGGTGCTGGCGGTCTTGTACGGCCCAGCGGGGCTGGTGCTGGCGGTCCTTTATGGCCCAGCGGGGCTGGTGCTGGCAGTCCTGTCCTGGGCAGCTGGGCTGATGCTGGCGGTCCTGTCCTGGGCAGCTGGGCCGGTGCTGGCGGTGGCCTCCTGGGCAGTGGGGCTGGTGCTGGCGGTGGCCTCCTGGGCAGTGGGGCTGGTGCTGGCGGTGGCCTCCTGGGCAGCGGGGATGATGGCAGTGGCCTCCTGGGCGTTGGGAATGATGGCGGTGGCCTCCTGGGCAGGGGGGATGATGGAGGTGGCCTCCTGTGCAGCGGGGATGATGGCGGTGGCCTCCTGGGCAGCAGGGCTGGTGCAGGCGGTGGCCTCCTGGGCAGCAGGGATGATGGCGGTGGCGTCCTGGGCAGCGGGGATGATGGTGGTCTTCTCCGCCGTGCTGCTCTTCCCAGACTTGCTGAGTTTCTTGTGCCCCTTCCCCACATTGGAAGGTGTCGCAGCTGGCTCCACACTCCCACCTGTACCCCTGGGAGCCGCTTTGGTGGCTGGAGTCTTCCCCCTCTCCCGCCGGGCACTGGCCAACTTTTGATGTTTGACAGGTGGGGGACTGTCCGTGCAGTGGCTCCGTACCACACTGGCTGCCCTGCTGCACGGTGCACTCGAGATTCCGGTGACTACAGGCACCACTGGTCCCGGAGATGTTGTGGCTGAGGTGCTAGGTTGGGACCTGGAGAGTCGGGCCCTAGGAGACTGACGGGGTGGGGGAGGTGAGGGAAAGAGGTCAAGGGTGGACAGCAAAAGTTTCTTGGGAACACTGGGACTGGTAGCTGGAGGGGGTTGGGAGTGGAGGAAGAGGTTGTGGTTGTAGGAGGTGTTCGTTTAGTGATTTTGGGTGAAGGTGCATGGGCTGTAGGCTGTCGTGAGGTGGATGGCTGTTGGGTGGGTGTGTGGCTGCGTTTGTGTATCTTGGGAGGTGGCGTCACAGACACACTGGGAGAGGACACAGGGGACGTGTGAATGGTAGTGGGGGTGGTGACTGCACATGAGCGGGGTGTGGTGGTGGGTGTGCTGGTGATGGAAGTAGTGGCTGTAGATGTATTGCATTCAGGTGTGAGTGTAGAAGACACTGGGAGGGAGGAGGGAGACAAGGAGGAGGGGGACACAGTGGAGGCAGTGGATGTTGGTGTGTCTGCATGTGTGTGATGCTTGCATGAGTGCCTGTGGGATGTGTGGTGCTAATGTTTGCCAGAGCTTCCCTTGTGTGTTGACGTGTGTGCATGCTGGTGTGAAGGTGTGCTTGGGATAGGCTGAGGTAGAGGGGATTGGGTCTGGGTGGAGGAAGTTGGAGGGGAGAGGCTAGAGGCAGGGACAATAGCTGCCATCAGTGCTGAGGCCAGAGTCTGAAAAGCTCGCTGAAGGCCACCTGACCAGAATGAATGCCCTCCAGGAATGCATTTGTTTGTTGAAACTGCCTTTCTACACCCTGGATGGCATTCAAAATGGTAGACTGCCCAACAGTGAGGGACCTGAGGAGGTCAATGGCCTCCTCACTGAGGGCAGCAGGGGTGACTGGGGCAGGGCCTGAGGTGCCTGGTGCGAAGGTGATGCCCACCCTCCTGGGTGAGCGGGCACGGGGCAAAGGCTGAGGGGCTGCTGGGAGAGATGCGGGGGGCACAGATGTGGCCGTCACCACAAGGGAGCTCCCATCAGAGGACGAGTCCGTAACACTGGTGTTAGCTCCTGTCCCCGCCGTGGAGCTCCCCTCCCCCTCCGTCCCACTGGTGAATTCCGAGTCCGTAGTCTCGCCCTCCAGGGCCATGTGGGATGCAGCTCCCTCCTGCTCCGGTGCCACTGCTCCTCCGCCTGATGATGCTAATGCACACAAGACCACAAAAACTGGGGGGAACGACAGAAGAAAGACATGTTGAGTGCATGCATTACCGCTACCGTTGGCGGACTCGACAGACACAGAAGCCCCCTGCACTATGCCGCGCACTTGGGATCCACTGTTCAATCCCTGGGACATGGCCTACAAGGCTATGGCCAACATCTGCACACATGGATGTCACAGGAGCCTGACTAGGTGTAGTTGGCACTGTACACAGGTGGGGTGGGGTGCCACAGGGTCTGCCAGAACAAGGGGACCTAACTAGCACACTCACCCTGGCCTAGGGAAACCCACAGCCCACCTCCCCCACCCAGACACCTCCACAGCGCGCAAAATCAGCAGAATGAGAGTGTTCTCACGCCCTTGTGGCTGCTGTGATGCCCTCAAGCGCCCATCCAACTCCGGGTACGCCACCGCCACGATCCTGAACATCAGGGGGGTCATGGTGCGACGGGCACCCCTCCCACATTGGGAGGCCATCCCAGCTGGGCCTCTGCCGTCTTCTTGCTCCAGCGGCGAATGTCCTCCCATCTTTTCTGGCAGTGGGTGCTCCGTCTGTGGTAGACCCCCAGGGTCCGGACTTCCTTGGCGATGGCACGCCAAATATCCTTCTTCTGGTGGGCGCTGACCTACAGGAATAGTACAGGGGAAAAGGAGAAGATATAACCGTCCGCACCGTCACAGTCATTGGCCCCCTTCCCTACCCTTGCTATGTGGCACATGCACTCACCGTCATTTCATGCACGCCTCAATCTCCCCCCCATCTTTCATCCACCCCACTCCACACAGGCATAGCCCATACAGCATGCTCCCAGTGTACTTACCTGTTTGTCTGGAGGACCGTAGAGTAGCGTGTACTGGGGGAGGACCCCATCCACGAGTTTCTCCAACTCCTCCGATGTGAAGGCAGGGGCCCTTTCCCCAGACGCACGAGCCATTGTCTCTTCCAGACCGAGGTCACAGCAGCACTTGCAGTGTAGGTCCTCTCCTGTCAAAGGTCAGGTATCGAGTGATTGGACAGATAGAAAATGGCGGTCATGTCCGCGGCGGTGCATACCGTCACCGCCGGCGTACATCGTCATTGGCTGCTGGGACCCATAGGGTCCAATGTTAACCAATGCAGAATTGCGCTGTGGTCTTCGACAGCCTACAGCGACAGTGTACAACGCCAGCACAGTTACCTCTCATCCCATTGTCCCACTTTACAGGTCAGGCAGCCGCCATTCCAGGGGCCCACATGGCTTAATTTTTCACTGCGTCACCCATACCTAGGCGTTGCCTCAACACTCATACAGTCCAAATTTCGGAATATGATTCGTGTTCTGTGTAAGCTGTGGGTACGTACCTCTGAGTTGGTTGACTCTGTGCTCGCTGTTGTCCTTCATAGGCACCGTCCGCTGGGACATGTGAGGAAATGACGGCATCCTCCAGTGTACAGACCGCTGGTGGACCTGTCGACAATGGAGGAAAGACATGTGATCATCACCTACAGGCTTGATTGTGCCACAATCCTGGAACTGTGTGCCCAGCTGGAGCCAGACCTGATGTCAGCTATCCGCCATCCCACAGGAATCCCCCCTTTAGTGCAGGTGCTGTCAGTACTCCATTTCCTTTCAAGTCGGTCATTTCAAACAACAGTGGCCATAGCATCAGGTATGTCCCAGCCTATGTTTTCCAACGTGTTGTCCAGAGTGTTGTCTGCCCTGCTGAAACAAAAGGTGGAGCTACATCATTTTCCCTCAGGTGGAGGATTTGCCTACAGTGAAAGGTGACTTCTATGCCCTCGGACATATCCCCAACATCATAGGTGCCATTGATGGGACACATGTGGCTTTGGTATCCCCCTGCAGGAGTGAACAGGTGTACAGAAACCGGAAGAGTTATCATTCCATGAATGTGCAGATGGTGTGTTTGGCAGACCAGTACATCTCCCATGTGAATGCCAAATTCCCTGGCCCAGTGCATGACGCTTACATCCTGCGGAATAGCAGCATCTGTTATGTGAGCACCTGGAAGTAAGTCAGTGGGAATGGTTGTCTGGGTCTGGGGATATCCCCACAGGTTAGTGTGTGTCCAACAGTTGCCCTCGCCATTTGCAGGTGACTCTGGTTACCCCAACCTGTCATGGCTACTGACCCCAGTGAGGAATCCCAGGACAAGGGCAGAGGAACGTTACAATTAGGCCCATGGGCGAACTCGGCGGATTATAGAGCGGACCTTCGGCCTCCTGAAGGCCAGGTTCAGGTGCCTCCATATGACAGGTGGATCCCTATTCTACTCACCAAAGAAGGTGTGCCAGATCATCGTGGCCTGCTGTATGCTTCACAACTTAGCTTTGCGACGACAAGTGCCTTTTCTGCAGGAGGATCGTCCAGATGGCGGTGTTGTGGCAGCTGTGGAGCCTGTGGACAGTGAAGACGAGGAAGCAGAAGAAGAGGACATCGACAACAGGAACTCGGTTATCCTGCAATATTTCCAGTGAGACACAGGTAAGATTACAAACTTGCCTACTGCATGTACTTTAACACTACTACCTCTCTACTGTCTGTCGTTTTCACCCAGTGTGTGGTCACTGAGTTTTCACTTTCACTTACGATTTCACAGATGTGGGTCCCACTGTGTGACATCTGCTTTGTTTCCTCATGGACTAGAGCTGTGTGACATATGTATTTTGACATTACATTTGAAAGAGCATTTTGTCACTGTAATTGCTATTACACTATTTCGAAATCACAGACAGACTCCAGATTGTTTTGTGCTTTAAGGGTGTTTATTTATGTGCTCAAGATTGGAGGAGGTTGTAAAATGGTGAGGGGTGATGGTGGAGGAATGTCCATGGCGGAATCCAGTCTATTAGTCTCACAGGTGGATTGCCCAAATGGGCATAGGAAGTGGAGCTGGGGCAGTTTGAGGATAGACAGGGTGACAAAGCGGGACAGAAGTATGACATTCAGGGTGGTCTCATTTCTTGGCGGGGTCTTGGCATTGTTCTCTGTCTTTGTCCTGGATCTCAGGGACCATTTGCGGGGTGGTTCTCCCTCTGCAGGGGGTGGGGTGCTGGTGTAGTGGTCCTGTGGTGGTGCCTCCTGTCCACTAGCACCGGCGGAGGTGGTGGGCAGTTCATCGTCCAGGCTAGTGTCAGGGGCCCCTTGTTGTGCCACAGTGTCCCTCCTGGTGTTGAGGACTTCCTTCAGCACCCCTATGATGGTGCCCAGGGTGGAATTGATGGATCTGAGTTCCTCCCTGAAGCCCAAATACTGTTCCTCCTGCAGGCGCTGGGTCTCCTGAAACTTGGCCAGTACTGTTGCCATCGTCTCCTGGGAATGGTGGTAGGCTCCCATGATGTTGGAGAGGGCCTTGTGGAGAGTGGGTTCCCTTGGTCTTTCTTCCCTCTGTCGCACAGCAGCCCTCCCAGTTCCCCTGTGTTCCTGGGCCACAGTCCCCTGGACCGTGTGCCCACTGCCACTGCCCCCAGGTCACTGTTGTTGTTGGGGTGGTGGGTTAGCCTGGGTTCCCTGTAGTGGTGGACACACTGCTGATTGACGTGTCCTGGCGACAGAGGTATGGGCCCGCTGGGTGGGTGCTGTGCTGGTGTTTCCGGAGGGGGAAGCTCTGTGGTGGCCTGTGACTGTGTCAGGGGAACTGACTGTCCAGAGGTCCCCGATGGGCCTGACTGGTCATCTAGATCCAGTTGGACATAGCTGCTGTCATCACTGTGGGCCTCTTCTGTTGGTGGTGTGGACATGTGTGGACCCTCCTGTCCGGTGACGTTGGGTAGGGGTCCTGCAGGGGTATAAAAGGATGTTTATTACATCTGTGTGTGCCATGGTGTGCAATGGGTGGGTGACCGTGAACCCCAGTGCTTGCATTCCTGTGTGGGTCCTTGTGTGATGGTGGTTTAGGGGGGGGTGTATGGGTATGTGCAGTGGCCATGCTTTGGTGATGGGTGTCCATGCTTTGTTGTTGCATGCAGGGCTTGGTGTTAGGATGTGTGGTTTGTGATGTTGGGACATTTGTGAGGAGTTGGAGTGATGGGGGTGAGGGTAGGGGTATTTGATAGCATGCAAGTAGGGTGGGGGATGTAATAGTAAAGATTTGACTTACCAGAGTCCATTCCTCCATCTACTCCTGCGAGGCTCTCAGGATACAGAATCGCCAAGACTTGTTCCTCCCATGTTGTTAGTTGTGGGGGAGGAGGTGGGGTCCACCGCCAGTCCGCTGAACCGCAAGGTGGTGTCTTGAAACCACGGAACGCACCTTCCCCCGTAGGTCCTTCCACCTCTTCCTGATGTCATCCCTATTTCTTGGGTGCTGTCCCACTGCGTTGACCCTGTCCACTATTCTGCGCCATAGCTCCATCTTCCTAGCTATGGAGGTGTGCTGCACCTGTGATCCGAATAGCTGTGGCTCTACCCGGATGATTTCCTCCACCACGACCCTGAGCTCCTCCTCAGAGAACCTGGGGTGTCTTTGCCGTGCCATGGGGTGGTGTGGGTGATGTGTGGGGTGGTGTGTTTAGTGATAAGTGGGGTATTAATTAGTGGTGTGTTGTGTGAGGTGCGTGGAAGTTATGTGGGTGATGATATTGTGTGCCTTTGGATGCTTGGTATTTGTTTGTAGTGTCTCTCTCTGGCCTTCTCTCAGTAATTTTGTCGTAGGAGTTTGTGGGGGATGTGGGTGTGTGTTTTATATTGTAATGGTGTGTGGGAGTGTGTGGGAGTGGTGTGGGAGTGGTGTGTGTATGTGTATCAGGTGTGTGTACTTTGAATTGTCCAATGTCGTTGTGTTTTGTAAATGTGTGTATTTTGAGCGCGGCGGTGTGTACCGCCAATGGAATACCGCGGTTGAAAGACCGCCGGGTGGATTTGTGTGTCGTGATAGTGTGGGCATAGTTCTTTTGGTGTGACGGTGGAGATTTTTTTTATCGCCAGTTTATCACTGACCTTTGGTGTGGCGGACTTTTGTGGGTGTCTGAATTTTGGTGGATTCCGAGCAGTGGATCATAATGACAGTGGCGGAATTCCGCTGCCGCGGCGGTGTGTTGGCGGTCTTCTGCGCGGCGGTAAGCGGCTTTTACCGCCAATGTTGTAATGACCCCCTTAGCGTCACTCTATGCTGACACAGTGGTGCATAGAACCAGGGTAGCTTTCCTTCCTAAGGTGATCACTCCTTTTCATATGGGGCAGTCTATTACTCTTTCATCCTTCTATCCTCTTCCTCATCCTTCAAAAGAGGAAGAAAGACTCCATCGCTTAGACCCGAGAAGGGCTCTCAGTTTCTATGTTGATAGAACAAAGGACTTTCGTTTGGATGACCAACTCTTCATTGGATATGTGGGCAAGATGAAAGGCAGAGCTGTCCCTAAAAGAACCATATCCAGGTGGGTCATTCTTTGCATTAAGATCTGTTATTCATTGGCAAAGGAGGTTTCTCCTGAGGGTATTAGAGCTCATTCTACCAGAGCTACGTCTGCCACTTCGGCTTTGGCGAGAGGTGTTCCTGTAGTGGATATTTGCAAAGCAGCAACTTGGGCTTCCCTGCATACTTTCGCAAAGC
Organism: Pleurodeles waltl; assembly: GCF_031143425.1. Taxonomy (NCBI): domain Eukaryota; kingdom Metazoa; phylum Chordata; class Amphibia; order Caudata; family Salamandridae; genus Pleurodeles; species Pleurodeles waltl. Next base: position 500,811,222 of record NC_090443.1, read on the forward strand.
ATTATTGCTTGGATTTGAAAGTCAGGAGGGATGGTCATTTTGCACGTTCTGTGTTGCAGGATTTCTTGGTGTGACCGGTCAGGCACCCACCTCCAAGTGCGGTACTGCTTTGGGACTCTATTCATAAGGTAGTTGTATTCATCAGAAGAACAAGTTGCTTACCTTCGGTACGCTTTTTCTGGTGGATACAGTAGCTACCTGTGGATTCCTCCTACTATCCATAAACCTGTGCTATGCCAACTTGTTTCAGCCTACACATAGTGCCCAAGAGGGACTGGGGCCTTCATCAGGGCTTATCAAATGTCGCTGCCTACTTATACATGCATTATATGCTCAACCGTGAAGCCTATTGCTTTCACCCATCCTAGATGTAAACTTCTCACTTGGAAGTATCTAAGGCAACGGAAAAATAAACATTTCTTAAATTATTATTAGAAAACCTCCTGGTGTGGTACTGTAAAGAGTAACTTTTCTTGGGTAGCCTCATCACTGTATCCTACAATCTATCATTCAGAATAATTATGTGGTTCAACAGTTATCACTACATTTCGAATATGCACTAGAGGACCCATATTCAACAGTATAGAAATTGCTGTGGGATCACACTGATTCCACCTGTCAACTGATTAACTGCTGTAAAGTTGCTAAAGCTGTTGTGGGTAGTATACGGCTGTAAAGCCGCCAAGTGTATGCATGCACATGCTTTTTTCATTCGTGACCCTCACATCAATAAGATTTTATACCACAAACATGCCATTACACAATGTACACATATCTCTTACCCTATTTCAGGTGGTTCATGTACCATGCGTTCAGGAGAGGGTGTTGTGCTACAGGCACACTTTTCAAAATACAGGAAGATCATGTAAGTGCAAGATGCAGTATAATTATTCCTTTAGATATTGTTTTGCTTATATCTCTCCATGTTATGAGATAATACTGAAGCCAGAGTATTCCTTAGATAGGATTGAGCATGTTGCCTGGTATTTTTACCATTGAGGACAATAGTGTGTTATCCAGTATTGGATCTTTCATAAATTCACATGCTTGAATCATCCCCGTCGTCGAAGTGGGAGTCCCACGGTACATAAAATAGCAATAATTAACAAATATATATTTTTTCCTATAGGCTATAATGGAAATACCAGCCACTCATATAGCCTATCCAAGTCCTTTTGTGAAAAGGACCCAAACCTGCCTGCTGGCCAATCAGGCACCAGCACCCTCTAGAACACTCTCCAGAGAAGCTCCTTCCCTCAGGTTTTCTATAGCACATCGTGTCAAGGGAGTCTCCCTGAGCTCTGTTCAGTTTTTCTACTTCTTCAGAAGCATTTTCTCTCAAGAGAACTCTAAAAATGTCGGATTCTTCTAGAATAGGCCTTTTCCGCCCTTGCAAGACCTGTGGGAAAAAAGGCTCCATGTGGATGATCACATAAAGACCGCTTGTATTGCCTCTACCCACAACACCAGGTGAAGGACTGCAAGACATGCCGTACTTTCTCCACAAAAACCCTCAGAGACCGTGAGGGTAGACTTCTGACATGGTTATAGGCAAATTCCTGTACTTCAGGTGAGGAGAGTGGGTCAGAAAGGCCACACAAAAGGTCCAAATCTGAGGACCTGTGCCAGGCAGAAAGATCTAGAAAGAGGCAGAAATTACATCATGGAAAAGGCTTACAGACTTCAATTTCTTCTGAGCCATCCTCTCCTCGTCAAAAGAAGGAGTCGTCCCGTCTTTCTCCTTCCTCTGAGCCTTCTACCTCTAGAAAGGTAACTATTAAAATTAAGTTGATGACGACACCACCTTCGACGACCGTGACGACGATGACGGTGTTTACATCTACCGTCTCCACCACCTCATTGATGAGACCATTGTCGGCGACGACTACCTTGACGTCAACGGTAAGGGCTCCTATTTCCTCTATCAAACCTCCGTCGACGAGGATTCCGGAAAGGAGTGCGTCGCTGACAACATCGACTCCTTCGTCGACTACAACATCGTCGTTGATAACATCGTCAACGAAAGCCCCGTCGACTACAACACCACCAATGACAGTGTCGTCAGCTATCTCACCGTCGACGAGGACACCGTTGACGAGGCCGTCGTCGACGAGACCACCGTCGACAAAACCATCGTCGAGGAGACCACCGTCAGCGAGACCACTGTCATCGACACCATCGTCGACGAGACCGTCGTCGATGGAAAGATCATCCCTGATAACAATACCGTCGACAGCACCATCATCATTGACACCATCTACTATGCCATTGGTGCCTGTGAGACAGATAGAGGCTATTCCTACCTCTCCCAGGTCTCCTGATCTTCGGGCCATGGTCAAGATCACATCTTTGCCCAGATCGGAGATTTATCCTACAGACACGTCACCAAGCAAGATGTCAACTTTAGTACCCAGTCATTTACTGGACTGGGAGGAATCGGATGAGGGTCCATTTGGAGATGCGCACAGCCCATCCCAGTTACATGTTAAATACCAGGAAGAGGACGACGATGATGAGTATGATCAATACCAACCATATTACTCACATCAAGAATGCTATTACCAACCGCCTCAGCCAAGAGACTCTATACAGATGCTTGTCTCCTTAATCCAGGACTTACAATCAATGTTGCAGGATTATAGGAGGAGGTTCCCAGTTACAGCAGAAGATCAACCACCACCGCCAGCTTCTCCTGTTTCACCAAGAAACGTCCCTCCACCTCCAGCTACTCCCAGGATGACACCTCATTCCGTAATAGCTGCCCCCCCCGGAGATGAAGGTTCCACTTCAGGGTAAGAAGAGGAAGAAGGAGAGACATCTACGCCGTAGCATCCCACTGAGGAATGGGATGACTACTTAGCCCCCACTCCTTCTCCACCACCTCCTCGCCCTTCAGATTCTCCACCCGAGGATATAGGTGGTTTCCTCAATCTAATGGACAGGCTGCCGCACGCTTCCACCTTCCAACATCTGTTTCACAGTCGGAATGCTTCCTCCATGATTTTAAGGAACAGTCAAGGAAGTCTGTAAGGTCCATTCCCATTATTGACTTTATATGGAGTGAGGGTACCAAGATCATGCGCAACCCGGCAACAGTCCCACCAGTGCCACAAAAGTTGGACAAAAAATACAAGGCAACTCAGGACTCTCCGGCATGTCTCACTGGTCACCCAAAGCCAGACTCTGTTATTTTGCATGCGGCTCAACGGCGTTCTAAGAACCCGTCAATGCCTATCTCTACTCCTCCAGATGGAGAAGGAAGGAGATTAGATAATGTGGGCAAAAGATTCTCTTCCATGTCAGCAATTACTGTTAGAGCAGCAAATTCCTTGGCAATCCTGGGTCGTTATGACCGACAAATGTGGTCAGATATGCCACCTTTCATTGATCTCATCCCTGAAAGCAAGCAAGCAGAGGCACGTAAGATCCTCCAAGAAGGTGAGCGTACGTCGGAGGAGATAATCGACTGCGCTCTAGATATAGCCTCCACCGGCTTTCGGCAGCTGGCTGGTGCTGCGGTTTTACGCCGCCAAGGTTGACTCAAGGCCACATCTTTCAGACCGGAAGTGCCGTCCAGAATTCTCGACATGCCTTACGATGGAGAATCTCTCTTTGGCAAGCACGTAGATGACGCGCTGCAGGCCATCAAGACCGATACAGACACTGCCAAGTCCCTAGGTACCCTGCAGTACCGAAAACAGCCCTTTCGGGGTGCAAGAGGAAGAGGATTTACCTCATTTCGAGGTTCCCTTCACAGGCAGTACCAGCAACCCCAATATAGGCCGTCCTATCAGCAGCAGTATAGGCAACCATCCACGGCCTCATACGCCAGACAGGGAGGAAAGAGAAGACAGGGTTCACAAAACAGAGATCAACCCAGAAAGCAATGATCTTCACCAGGCACCGGCTATGCTTCCCCAATGTTCACACAATCAACAAATAGGAGCAAACATCTCCAATTAGATCCAGGAGTGGAAGAACATAACATCAGACAAATGGGTGCTGGATATAGTGACAAGAGGTCATGCCCTGGAATTCATATAAAAACCACTGCATCATCCACCAACAACATCCAGACCATTCCATCTTCGTCTGCTTCAGCAGGAAGTATTCCTTATGCTTGCCAAGGGAGCTATAGAAAAGGTTCCAGTTCAGCAAAGAGGTCTTGGGTTCTATTTCCGTTTCTTCCTGATAAAGAAGAAGTCAGGGGAATGGAGATCGATACTAGATCTCAGGAAACTCAACAAGTTCCTTTGGAAACAATCTTTTCGGATGATCACACTGTTGGATATCCTGCACCTTCTCAATCCTGGAGATTTTATGACAACAGTGGATCTCCAGGATGCTTATTTCCACATACCAATACATCAGAAACATCGCAAATATCTCCGCTTTACTGTAGCCGGTGCCCATTATCAGTTCAAAGTTCTCCCATTCGGTCTGAAGTCAGCTCCACAAATCTTCACACAATGCCTTGCCCCAGTCGCAGGTTTTCTCCGCAACAGGGGTTTCCAGGTGTTTCCATACCTGGATGACTGGCTCGTAAAAGCTCCTTCTCCACTACTAGCCTCCAGGGCTACAAACGCTTGCCTGTTATTCTGCAGTTTCGGGCTAACAGTGAATCTACAGAAGTCGGTCATACGTCCCTCATGCAGAAGAGACTTCCTGGGTGCAGAATTAGATACCATCAAAAACAAAGCATACCTCACTCGGTACACGGCAGCAGAAACTAACCAACTTAGCTGTCAGTATTTCCACAAAAAAGTTTGCTTCAGTGCGACTGTTCAAGTCGCTTCTGGGCATGATTTCCTCAGCCATTGTCCTAGTTCGACTGGCAAGATTGAGAATGAGACCGTTACAAGCTCCAATGGACCCAGTCCCAAGGGTCCTTTGATGACTTAATAACTGTTATGCCAAGAATTCGCCAGGCGTTGAAGTGGTGGTCTCAGACCAACCATCTCTCCCAAGGTCTTACTTTTCTAACACCAATGACAGATTTTATCATCACCACAGACGCTTCCTTGGAGGGCTGGGGAGGACATTTATAAGACAAGCGCATTCAGGGAAGATGGTCGGATCTTCAGAAAGGAATGCACATATACCTGTTGGAATTGAAGGCGATCCACCTCACGCTCAAGGCTTTTCTTCCACGCATCGCAGGGCCCTCAGTGTTGGTCAGGACAGACAACACAACACATATGCTTTACATCAACAAGCAGGGAGGAACAAGATCCCTCTCCCTCTCAAGGGAAGCTCAGTCTCTTTGGGACTGGCTCACACTGCACAATATTCGCCTCAGGGTGGAGCACCTGCCAGGGGTCAACAACTCCCTAGCGGATTCTTTCAGCAGGACGGACGACAACTGCCACGAGTGGGAACTCAACCAGAATATACTCAACGGCATCTTCCAATGCTGGGGTCAACCGATCCAAGACTTGTTTGCCACCAATCTGAACGCCAAATGCCAGTTCTACGCCAGTCGATACCCACTCCCAGGGTCGTGGGGAAATGCTCTTTTGATGAGATGGTCTGGGATCTTTGCCTACGCTTTTCCAACCCATCCCGTTGATCCCCAGACTCCTCAGGAAGATGAAGTCCGAATGCTGCAGGATCATACTCATAGCGCCCAGATGGCCCAGTCAGTACTGGTACACAGAGCTTCTACTCCGGTCCATGTCCAATCCGATGCGCATTCCATGCAACCACGACCTTCTCACGAAGAATCAGGGTCAAATTCTTCATCCTGATCCAACATCTCTTCAATTGCATGCTTGGCTCCTGAGTTCCGAGAGTTTCAGGGTATGAACATTGATCAGGAATGCAGACGGATTTTATATAGGGCACGAGCAGAGAGTACAAATAAGACGTACAAGCTCAAGTGGAAAAGATTTTGTGTTTGTTGTTCTCAGAACAAATTCCACCCTTTACAAATTAAGCCTGAACAAATTCTCTCGTACCTTATCACACTCTCAAAGGCTGGTCTTTGCCATGGATCCGTTAAGATTCACCTAGCAGCTATAGCCTCTTATAGGCGCTCCGCTGATATGCCTTCAATCAGCTCATCCAGAATCATTAAGCAGTTCATGAAAGGCCTCTTCCGCACTTTCCCTCCAGTGCGTCCACCTCCACCAGAGTGGCATCTGAATATAGTCCTGTCCCAGCTCATGAAAGCTCCTTTAGAACTATTCACAGGGTGGAACTCAAGTACATCACATGGAAGGTGGCAACCCTGCTTGCTCTCACTTTCACCGGGAGAGTCAGTGATATACAGGCTTTTACTACTAAAGAACCTTTTTTGTTTTTTTCGGATGACTTTGTTATGCTCAGGACCAACCCCAGATAAATTCCCAAAGTGCCATCTTCATTTCATCTCAATGAGCCTGTGATACTACAAACCTTTTTTCCAAATCCAACTACAATCGCAGAAAAAAACTCTGCATTCTTTGGACATCAAAAGATGCCTCAAATTTTACTGTCAAAGTACCAAACAAATCAGAAAATCAGATCAGCTCTTGGTATCTTATTCTCTTGGACGACAAGGAACAGGGTTCAACAAGGCCACTATAGCCCAGTGGATTTCCTCTACAATTCAGTTCTGTCACGTCAAAGCAGGAAAACTGTTGACTAGGCGCCCGAGAGCCCACTCCACGAGAGCAGTCTCCACATCGGCTGCTTTGTTTCAGGGTATTGCCCTGGATAAAATATGCCAAGCTGCGACATGGAAGACTACGCACTCCTTTACGCAGCACTATTGTTTGGAGTCCTCGCAGAGAAATGACTCTCTAGTTGGACAAGCTGTTCTACGTCATCTCTTTCATTAAGGTAAAATCTCTGCATCCAGATGGACTGAACATCACTGACAATACCACTTGATTTCTGCATATCTGAAGAGTTCTCAGGACTGCATTGATTCCACATTCCAATTGGAATCTTCACTCATGATGCTTTTTGAAAATCCACCAGTGTCAGCTGTGCAGCCACTGAGCAAACCATCTTGTACTACCTGAGGAAGGCGGAAGCTGAAACGTTGTAGTAGAAATATATTTTTGTTCTTTAATGAGATCATCTGTTTGAGTCACTTCTTTCTTGGATATTACATTTTCTTGTGGCTCTTTGTATCCTTTGGGATCCAGATTTTTGCCCTGGCTGGCTGTTGTTTTCTTGTGATCCTGCATCTTCCAGTATATATATATATATATATATATATAGATGTTCAGGATATAGGTGTATGTGTATATATATATATTTATGTATATTTGTTTGAAGTTCATAATACAAGATTTATGAGCTAGCTATTTGATTTGATACAGGTTTTAGAGGATTTCTATGCTCGCACCCTCCATCCACTGCGAGTATAATGTTTATCAACAGTACTGCTGGCTATTCAGATTCAAGCATGCGAATTTGTGAAAGATCCAATACTGGATAAGAAAACAAGTTACTTACCTGTAACTACAGTTATCCAGTATTGGTATCTTTCATAAATTCACATGCGACCCACCCCCCCCCCTAGATGCTCGCATTTCCTCTCAGGTTATAATCTTTTCACTCTTGTGCTAGAAAATCTGAGGGAAGGAGCTTCTCTGGAGAGTGTTCTAGAGGGTGCTGGTGCCTGACTGGCCAGCAGGCAGGTTTGGGTCCTTTTCACAAAAGGACTTGGATAGGCTAGATGAGTGGCTTGTATTTCCATTATAGCCTATAGGAAAAAAAAATATTTGTTAATTATTGCTATTTTATGTACCGTGGGACTCCCACTTCGACGACGGGAATGATTCAAGTATGTGAATTTATGAAAGATACCAATACTGGATAACTGTAGTTACAGGTAAGTAACTTGTTTACTTATGTCGTCTCTTAGTCTGTCCATGAGATTATGTATACCCCTGTGGGCACCACCATAATATCTCAGCACATGCAGGGGACATCACTTTTGTGTTGTCTATACGTGAGACGTATGGTGATGGACAACTTATTGGTTCACGTCTCTCTGTAATACTACAAAATCATTGTACCTGTTGGGGATCCAAACCCCAACAATCAGTAATACTTGGCACATGTGATCTTTCAATTCCGCTATCTGTGACTTATGCCTTTCGTTAGATATGCCGGAATAATTGTTAATTTTAGAACATTTATAACCTCCACCTAAATCAGGAAATTGACTGAACCACAAATTCAAAATAGATTGTGCCCTAAACTGGCGTATATACAACTCTTATGTGTATATCTGTATACCCATATACCAATATATTGATAGCCCCCATCAAGAAGTAAGCAGGAACCACGCCAGAATCCATGCCCAATGTTATCTGATAGAGACTTATTGTTGCAGATTCCTCACCTTAGAATTTCCCCCTAACATCTGACTGGATTCGGAGATTTTTCTTCAAGCAGTACCCTTGCGTGCTGTTAGGTGGTGTCGGTCTACTCAGCGTATTTCATTGGCATCATGGTCTCTGTGATGACTTCGCAATCATATGTAGGTGCCACCCCGGCGCGCTGATGTCAGTTCTTTTCCTTATGCGCCAGCCTACACGCGGATCTGGAGAAGAGCTACCCTCAGTCGCATTTTGACTGACTTTTCAATCCTTTTGTTGAAGCTTTTGACATTCTTGGTGCGTTAAGATGTCTTCCCACAAGACCGGATTCGTGCAGTGCAACTCCTGTCACCGCATGATGTTGGTGACGTATCCGCACTTTGTGTGCTTGTGGTGCCTGGAATGCTACCATGACCTGAAGTCATGCTCTGAGTGCCGGGCCATGAACCCGAAGACTTTGAGGGAGTGGTCCCTAAAGCTCATGGCGGCCTGCTGCTGAGCTTCACATCGCTCCTGGTCTCGCTCAAGAGGAAGGTCACAAAACCGCTTGCGGAGTCATCACCACTCACCCTCGTCCCACTCCAAGTCTTCTGGACATTCGGGTCACAAGAAGAAGAAGTCACAGAAGAATAAACATTCTTCAACTTCACCCCATTGCTCCAATGATGCGACACAGTAGGAGGGTCGTTGTTCTAGGCCTCCATCCTTGGTGCCTGCTTCTGGGTCGGCTCCACGCCTCCCTGAGTCACCCCTGCCCAATTCAGAGAGTTTTATGAGGCCATGCGCCTCATCTTTGGGCAGTCCGATGTGATACCTTTGAGCCCAGTGGGGTCAGTGGGGGCCCCCTCACGTTCCACACGAGCGGAATTATCTGGTAGAGACATATTCTAGTTGCAGATTTCTTACCGACCCACCCATGTTTTTCTCGCTCTGCAAACTGATTTCTAGGGACAGGAAGTTCCCTTTCGGGGCTCTAGTTTTGGTGCACCTGTCTCAGTGCTCCTCATGGCTCCGCACTTCTGGCATGGAAAGTTGTGAAAAGAAACTGATGTCTGCATGCCGGGGTGGCGCCTATATACGACTGCGATGTCATCACAGCGACCACGACACCAATGACAGACGCGGAGTTGACTGACGCCACCTGACAGCACGCAAGGGTACTGCTTGAAGAGAAATCTTCGGATCCAGTCTGTCTCTTGGGGTAAATTCTAAAGTAAGGAATCTGCCACAAGAATATGTGTATACCAGATAATTCGTTACCAAAGGTAAGTAACTTGTTCATCTGTACTGAGGGCACCTAATGGTGTTTTTGACAATCCCCATATGATTGAATGCCTTCATCCAGTCTCCCTCTGGGGAGAGAGGTTCTGACCATGAGAGTGGAAAACTGGCCCTGCCAACCCATGCCCACAATTAGGGATTCCTACTCTCTTTGTGGAGCCGAGGTACCATTCACTGCCATTCAGCCTGCAATTGCACCTGCTGCCGAATGCCGCTAAACAGTTTTCTGCTCTTTACGACTATGTTTTAAAGACACGGTGAGCATTCCCAATGCCCCTCTGATATGCGTCACACGGGGACTCCTTAGGAATTCTGAGGATTGTGGTCTCTAACATTACCCCGTGTTTCTTGGGTAGTCCCAGAATTAATTCAGTGCTTTATTCCTGAGGTTATTTTTTTTTAAAACAAAGGGCCTCATTACAACCCTGGTGGTAAATGCCACCTACCGCCGTGCTGACAGCCGCCAACATACCGAGACCGCGGCGGTGTTCCGCTTCGGGTATTATGACCCACAGTGAGAAAACCGCCACTATACAGACACCCACACAAGTCCGCCAGACCAAAGGTCAGTGATAAACAGGCAATAGCAAAACCCACACCGTTACACCAACAGGAATACGCCCACAGTATCACGACCCACGAATCACTGCGGCGGTCTTTCAAACGTGATAAACCATTGGCAGTACACACCCCTGCACTCAAAATACACACACATTTACAAAACACCACCACATTGGACAATTCAAACTACACACACCTGACACATATACACACACCACACCCACACACTCACACCACTATAAAACACACACCCACATTACCCACAACCCTTTCAACAAAAAACAAGATTGCCAATACAGAGAGACACAAGCCAGGAGCACCCACTCCATCTGAGCCACAGAACACCATCACCCATACACCATCCACGCACATCACAGCATACACCCCAACACATCACCCCACACATCACCCCACACATCCTCACACATATCACTCACACCACATCCATGGCACCCCAAAGACACCCCAGGTTTTCAGAGGAGGAGCTAAGGGTCGTGGTGGAGGAAATCATCCGGGTAGAGCCACAGCTATTCAGATCACAGGTGCAGCAGACGTCCATTGCAAGGAAGACGGAGCTATGGCGGAGAGTCGTGGACAGGGTCAACGCCGTGGGACAGCACCCCAGAACAAGGGATGACATCAGGAAGAGGTGGAACGACCTACGGAGGAAGGTGCGTTCTGTAGTTGCAAGACACCAGGTAGCCGTACAGAGGACTGGCAGTGGACCCCCACCTCCTCCTCCACAACTAACAACATGGGAGGAGCAAGCCTTGGCAATAATGCATCCTGAGGGCCTCGCAGGAGTAACAGGAAGACTGGACTCTGGTAAGTCAAATCTTAACTACTTTATCCCCCGCACCCTACCTGCATGCCAACACAAACTCCTACCCCCTACCCTCATCACCATCACTCCAGCACCTCACACATACCCCACCATCACAACCCACCCATCCCAATACCAAGCCCTGCATGTAACACCAATGCATGGACCCCCAACATAGACCTGCATGGACACCCATCACGACAGCATGCCCAGTAGAGAGACTCACCCAGCCCACAAAATCACCACGCACACAAGGCAAAGCTGACAGGGAAATCACAATCATACAGGGAAATACACCCATGCACAAGATGGCCCACGCAGATACAATAACACTTCATTTGCATCCCCACAGGACCCATACTCAACGTCACCGGAGAGGAGGTGCCAGATACATCCAGTCCCCCCACAGAAGAGGCCCACAGTGATGACAGCAGCTCTGGACGCCTGGATCAGGATGACCAACCTGGCCCATCAGGGACCTCTGGACTGTTGGTTCCCCTGCCACAGTCCCAACCCACCACAGAGCCTCCCCCCTCAGGAAACACCAGCACAGCACCCACCCAGCGGGCCCATGCCACTGTCCCCAGGACACGTCAATCAGCAGTGTGTCCACCACTACAGGGACCCCAGGCAGCCCCAAAAACAGAGGACGATCAGGGATCTGGGGTCAGTGGCAGTGGGCGCACGGTTCAGGGGACAGAGGCACAGGACAACAGGGGAGTTGGGAGGACTGCTGTGCGACAGGGGGAGGACAGGCCCAGGGAACCCACTCTCCACAAGGCACTCTCCAACATCCTGGGAGCATACCGCCATTCCCAGGAGACGATGGGCCAGATACTGGCCAAGTCGCAGGAGACCCAGCGGCTGCAGGGGTGACCTAAAAAACATCTACACCATCGTGGTCACCATTGCAGGGGTTCTGGCTGACATGGGCAAGACCATGAGGGAGGCAGTGGCACAACAGTGGGCCCCTGACACTAGCCAAACCGATGAACAGCCTTCCACCTCCGCCGGCTCTAGTGGACAGGAGGCCCCGCCACAGGAACAACAGGCCACCAGCACCCTACCCCCTGCAGAAGGAGAACCACCCCGCAAACGGTCCCTGCGATCCAGGCAGAAGCCAGAGAACATTGCTGTTAGACCTGACAGCCTTAGGGTGGTCACCCGTAACTTTTTGCCTGCCTCCTTCCACTTTTTGGACACTGTTTTTGCTGTTTTTTAGACTCTGCGCACTTTACCACTGCTAACCAGTGCTAAAGTGCATATGCTCTCTCCCTTTAAACATGGTAACCTTGGATCATACCCAATTGGACTATTTAATTTACTTATAAGTCCCTAGTAGAAGGCACTATATATGCCCAGGGCTTGTAGATTAAATGCTATTAGTGGGCCTGCAGCACTGGTTGTGCCACCCACTTAAGTAGCTCCTTAACGTTGTCTCAGGCCTGCCATTGCAAGGCCTGTGTGTGCAGTTTCACTGCCACTTCGACTTGGCATTTAAAAGTTCTTGCCAAGCCTAAAACTCCCCTTTTTCTACATATAAGTCACCCCTAAGGTGTGCCCTAGGTAACCCCTAGGGCAGGGTGCTGTGTGGGTAAAAGGCAGGACATGTACCTGTGTAGTTTACATGTCCTGGTAGTGTAAAACTTCCAGATTCGTTTTTACACTACTGTGAGGCCTGCTCCCTTCATAGGCTAGCATTGGGGCTGCCCTCATACAGTATTGTAGTGGTAGCTTCTGATCTGAAAGGAGTAGGAAGGTCATATTTAGTATGACCAGAATGGTAATACAAAATCCTGCTGACTGGTGAAGTTGGATTTAAGATTACTATTTTAGAAATGCCACTTTTAGAAAGTGAGCATTTCTCTGCACTTAAATCTTTCTGTGCCTTACAATCCACGTCTGGCTGGGTTTAGTTGACAGCTCCTTGTGCATTCACTCAGACACACCCCAAACACAGGGTACTCAGCCTCACTTGCATACATCTGCATTTTGAATGGGTCTTCCTGGGCTGGGGGGGTGGAGGGCCTGCTCTCACACAAAGGACTGTCACACACCCTACTGGGGCCCTGGCAGACAGGATTGAACTGGAAGGGGAACTGGTGCACTTCTAAGCCACTCTTTGATGTCTCCTCCACTTCAAAGGCACATTTGGGTATAAAACGGGGCCTCTGCCCTACCACCTCAGACACTTCCTGGAGAAGAAACTTGTAACCAGAACCTGCATCCTGCCAAGAAGAACTGCCTGGCTGCCCAAAGGACTCACCTGACTGCTTTCTCTGAAGGACTGCTGCCTTGCTGTTGCCCTGCTGCCTTGCTGTTCCCTGGCTGTGGTGAAGAAGTGCTCTCCAAGGGCTTGGATAGAGCTTGCCTCTTGTTCCCTGAAGTCTCAGGACCAAAAAGACTTCTCTCTTGCAGCTGGACTCCTTGTGCAGCAAAAAATTTGACGCACAGCTTGCTCTGTGGTGAAAAATTCACTGCACGCTGACCCGGGACGCCGCCGCTCGACTTCGCAAGGAAAAGATCGACACGGCACCTGCGGAGCGACCGGAACTTCGACGCATGGCCCACCAGATCGACGCTCAGCCGACCTGGGACGACGACGCCCGACTCCCAGAGGGGAAATCGACGCAGCGCCTGCCGTGAGGGAGAAATTTCCCCGCATCGCCTACCGGAACGACGCAGAGCTTGCCAACAAGCCCAGGACTCCACGCACAGACCCCGGGGCGTCTGAAAACCCTGCAACCCGCAGAGGAGGCCCATCCGCGCCGGAAATCAACGCAATGTCTTCCACGCGTGGAAAATAACGACGCAAGTCCGTGTGCGAAGGGGCGAAACTGACGCACACACCATTTTCCACGTATCTCCTCCTCTGCGGCCCTTTGCAGAGATTTTTCACTCAAACTTTCAGGTACTTTGTGCTTGAAAGAGACTTTGTTTGCTTTTAAAAGACTTAAGAAACTTTATATCTCTTTTCAGTGATATCTTTACATTTTCTTATTGCATCTTTGATCGTTTTTGACCTGCAAATATCCAGATAAATATCCTATATTTTTCTCAACACTGTATGGTGTATTTTTGTGGTGCTATATGGTGTTATTGTATGATTTATTGCACAAATACTTTACACATTGCCTTCTAAGTTTAGCCTGACTGCTCAGTGCCAAGCTACCAGAGGGTGGGCACAGGATAATTTGGATTGTCTGTGACTTACCCTGACTAGAGTGAGGGTCCTTGCTTGGACAGAGGGTAACCTGACTGCCAACCAAAGACCCCATTTCTAACATTGGTGATCAGCGGTGAGGATAGGACTTGTATTTGTGCAGTGACATACCGTAGCTAAGTATTTCTCCACCTACCCATAGCAGAAGGTCAACTTGATTTTTACATTCTTTCTGCAATTTTGTTTTCCTGTCAATTTGTGGGCCAAAATCCTCACTCAACATGTCTCAGGCTGGGTCTCAAACAGGAGATTTTGAACTAGCCCTGCTGGAGACATACACTGTCAAACAGCTGAAAGGGTTCTGCAAGGATATGAGAGTACCCACCCAAGGTGCCTCCAGAAAGGAGGAATTTCAAAAGGCGCTGAGGGCCTGGGCAGAAGCCCATTCAGAGGAGGGTGCTGAGGAGAAGGAGGAGCCAGGAGATGGCCCCCAGAGGATTTTTTGCAATCAGTGGGTGTTTCCACTGCAACCGTGCCCCCTGCAAAACCAGGGAGCAGTGTCTCTGATCAAAGCCTGACCGCAGAGGAAAGGAGAGAGGAGAGAGAGTTTCAGTTGCAAATGGCAAGGCTACAAATTGAGGCTCAACAGGAGGAAAGGAGGGCAGAGAGAAGCCAAGCAAGCTGAGGCTGAAAGAGCAGCCAAACAGGTTGAAGCTGAGAGAGCCTTGGCTGAAAAGAAACTTTTGTTGGATAATGAACTGAGTCTCAAGGAGCTGGAGATCAAGGCAAGACAGTCTGAGTCCAGCAGTAATGGTGGCAGCATACAGACAGGACCTGCTGGAGAAAAGAAGGTTTGTATACACAAAAATGTGGTGCCCAGTTTTGTGGTGGGAGATGACATAGATAAATGGCTAGGTGCTTATATAGTTGCACTAGAGGCTCATGAGTTTCCTGAAGGGCAATGGGGTACAGCTATGTGGAGTTAGGTGCCAGTACTGGGGAGGGACACACTTCTCACACTGGATCCTAAGGATGGAAACACATACCCACTTCAGAAAGCCATCTTACTTGCCAAGTTTGGGCTGACCCCTGAGGTATACCGTCAGAGGTTCAGGGACAGCACCAAACAATCCACACAAACATGGGCAGATTTCTTTGACTTTTCCAGTAAGGCACTGAATGGATGGGTGCGGGGCAGCAAAGTAGATGATTACAAAGGGTTATATGACTTGATTCTGAGAGAGCATATGCTCAGTGTTACTTTTACAGAGTTGCGCCAGCACTTGGTAGAAAGTAAGCTGACTGACCCCAGGAAGCTTGCTGAGGAGGCGGACCTCCGGGTTAGCACCAGAGTGTCCAAAAAGGTATCTGGGGGGGATTCCCACAAAGGTGGTCAGGGTTCCCAACAGAAGAAAGAGGGGGGAGAAAAACTTAAAGATAAGGAGTTCTCAAAAGGCCCCCAAAAGAATTCCCAAGGGGGGGGTGGTCAACATTCCTCTCCTAAGTTTGCAAAGAAGCCATGGTATTTTGATAAAACATTAGGGAAGTTCATCCCCAAATGCTTAGAGGGCTACCAGTTTGGACACTCTAAGGGCGACTCCCAGTGCCTCAAGAGGGCACAGTCCACCACTGGACAGACACCTGGGTTGGCTAGTGTAGCGCTCGGGGGAGACAGTCCCAGTTAGCTTTGGGGAGCAGGCAGAGGTTTCCCTAGTGTCCCTGGGAGAAAGAGAAATGGTGCCTAAAGCCCACATGCCAGAAAATACTTCAAAGTATAGGCAGTGGGTCACCATTGATGGTCAAAGGGTGGAGGCTCCGCGTGACACAGGAGCCAGCATGACTACTGTCAAGAGTCAGCTGGTGCCATCAGAGCAGATAGTCCCAAATACATTCCACCAGGTCATAGTCGCTGACACTCGTGAGAGTCACCTACCGGTGGCTCTGGTTCCCCTTGAGTGGGGGGGGGGTCTCTGGTACTCTGAAAGTTGCTGTGAGTCCTGCCATGCCTGTAGATTGTCTGTTAGGCAATGATCTTGAGCATACTGCCTGGAAAGAGGTAGAGCTCAGATCCCACCTGGAGATGTTGGGTTTGCCTGAGTGGGTCTGCATGACCACACGGTCCATGGCTGCCCGGGAAGGGAGTCAAGGGCATCTGGAGCCTGGAACAATGGCCCAGACAGCTGCAAAGAGGAAGGGCAAGAGGCGCTGGAAACCAGCCTCAAATGCTCCCACTGTGGTGGACGGGGCCCCTGAGGAGGAGGCCCCTGAACCAACTGGGGAGGACATAGCTGACCTGGTTAACCTACCTGAACTTGCTGGCTGGCAAGTAGAGGGTGGGCCAACCAGAGCAGAATTCTGCAAGGCACAGAAGGAATGCCCCACCCTTGAGGGTCTGAGGCGACAGGCCACAGCCCAAGCAGCAGGTGACGCCTCTAGCACTCACCATATTTACTGGGAGAATGATCTCCTTTACAGTGAGCCTAAGGTTCCAGGTCCTGGGGCAGCCTGTGTGCTGGTGGTCCCCAGTGTTACCGGGCCTTCCTACTGGGTCTGGCTCACGATATCCCCCTGGCTGGACACCTGGGGCAAGACAAGACCTTTAACAGGCTTGTCACCCACTTCCATTGGCCCAGAATGAGGATAGCCTCAGATAATTTCTGCAGAGCTTGCCCCACCTGCCAGGCTAGTGGGAAGAGAGGGAAACAGCTTAAGGCTCCCCTGCTACCACTCCCCGTCGTTGGCACCCCCTTTGAAAGGGTGGGCATCGACATTGTTGGTCCCTTGGACCCCAAAACTGCCTTGGGCAACATGTTTATCCTGGTTTTGCTGGACCATGCCACCCGCTATCCAGAGGCAGTCCCTCTGAGAACAGTGACTGCACCAGTGGTGACCAAAGCCCTGTTGGGAATATTTACCCGTGTGGGATTCCCTAAGGAGGCTGTGTCTGACAGGGGCACAAACTTCATGTCTGCGTACATGAAGTCCATGTGGGATGAGTGTGGGGTGACCTACCGGTTTACCATCCCTTATCATCCTCAATCCAATGGGCTTGTTGAGAGATTCAACAAGACCCTGAAGGGCATGATTAGTGGCCTGACCGAAGCCATGAGGCGTAAGTGGGACGTCCTCTTACAATGCCTGTTGTTTGCTTACAGAGAGGTGCCCCAGAAAGGGGTGGGGTTCAGCCCCTTTCAGCTTCTCTATGGTCACCCTGACCTCTAAGCATTGTTAAAGAGGGCTGGGAGAAAACTCCCAAGACACCTCCCCAGGATGTGGTCAGCTATATGCTGGCCCTCCGCAACCAAACCCAACGCTTCTGGAAGCAGGCCAAGAGTAACCTTGAGGCCAGTCAAGAGGTGATGAAGGAGTGGTATGACCGGAAGACCACTCTGGTTGAGTTCTCACCTGGAGACAAAGTTTGGGTAATGGAGCCAGTAGAGCCCAGGGCTCTCCAGGATCGCTGGACTGGCCCCTTTGAGATCAAGGAGCGTAAAGGGGAGGCCACTTACCTCGTGGACCTCAAGACCCCTAGGCACCCCCTAAGGATTCTCCATCACAACTGGCTCAAACCTCACTTTGAGAGGTCTGAGGTCGGTATGCTCCTGGTCACAGACGAGGGCATGGAAGAGGAGAGGGAACCTCTACCCGACCTCCTCTCTGCCAAAGAAGGTGATGGGTCAGTGAAGGGTGTCATTCTCTGTGACTCCCTGACTCTAAACCAGATAGGAGACTGCTATGAGCTGTTAGAGCAGTTCTCCTCCCTGTTCTCCCTTACTCCTGGACTGACCCACCTATGTGTTCATGACATTGACACGGGTGACAGCCCCCCTGTGAAGAACAAAATTTACAGGTTATCGGATAAGGTGAAGGCCAGCATCAAGGAGGAGGTCTCCAAGATGTTGACTTTAGGGGTTATTGAGAAATCCAGTAGTCCCTGGACCAGCCCTGTGGTGTTGGTTCCTAAGGCTACTGCCCCAGGTGCGAAGCCAGAACTCAGGTTCTGTGTGGACTACCGGGATCTCAACAAAGTCACACGGACTGATGCTCACCCCATCCCCCGAGCTGATAAGCTCGTTGACAGACTAGGCGCTGCCAAGTTCCTGAGTACGTTTGATCTTACTTCAGGGTACTGGCAGATCGCCCTGACTGAGGGGGTTAAAGGGAGATCAGCATTTTCCACACCTGATGGCCATTACCAGTTCTGGGGGATGCCATTTGGGTTGAAAAATGCCCCCGCTACCTTCCAACGGTTGGTTAACTGGGTCCAGCTGGCAAGGATGCCTACTGTGCAGCCTTCCTGGACGACATAGCTGTCTACAGTTCCAGCTTGGAGGAACATCTGCTCCACCTCAAGGAGGTACTTCAGGCTCTGCAACAGGCAGGCCTGACCATCAAAGCTAGTAAGTGCCAGATTGGACACGGTTCCGTGGTGTACTTGGGACACCTAGTAGGTGGTGGCAAGGTGCAGCCACTCCAGTCCAAGATTGAAACTATCAAGGCCTGGCAACCACCTAGAACACAGACTGAGGTGAGAGCCTTTTTAGGCCTCACTGGATACTACCGCAGATTCGTCAAGGGCTATGGTACCATTGTGTCACCCTTGACAGAACTCACTTCAAAGAAACAACCTAGGTTGGTGAATTGGACAGAGGCTTGTCAGAAAGCCTTTGATTCTCTGAAGGAAGCCATGTGCACGTCCCCGTGCTCAAGGCCCCTGACTACTCCCAGGAATTTATTGTGCAGACAGAAGCTTCAGAGCATGGCATAGGGGCTGTTCTAGCACAGCTAAATGAGGAGGGCTCAGAACAACCAGTAGCCTTTATTAGCAGAAGGCTATTACCACGGGAAAAGAGGTGGAGTGCTATTGAGAGAGAAGCATTTGCTGTGGTCTGGGCACTGAAGAAGCTAAGACCCTACCTGTTTGGGACTCACTTCCGGGTTCAGACAGCCCACAGGCCCCTCAGATGGCTCATGCAGATGAGGGGTGAGAATCCAAAACTCTTAAGGTGGTCCATTTCCCTACAGGGGATGGACTTTACAGTGGAACATCGCCCAGGGATTGACCACGCCAACGCTGATGGTCTCTCCAGATACTTCCGCCTTAGCGATGAGAGCTCCCAGGAGAGTGGGTAGCTCTCCCCACTTTCAGCTGGGGGGGACACATGTTAGACCTTACAGCCTTAGGGTGTTCACCCCTAACTTTTTGCCTGCCTCCTTCCACTTTTTGGACACTGTTTTTGCTGGTTTTTAGACTCTGCGCACTTTACCACTGCTAACCAGTGCTAAAGTGCATATGCTCTCTCCCTTTAAACATGGTAACCTTGGATCATACCCAATTGGACTATTTAATTTAATTTAATTATAAGTCCCTAGTAGAAGGCACTATATGTGCCCAGGGCTTGTAGATTAAGTGCTACTAGTGGTCCTGCAGCACTGGTTGTGCCACCAACTTAAGTAGCTCCTTAACTTTGTCTCAGGCCTGCCATTGCAAGGCCTGTGTGTGCAGTTTCACTGCCACTTCGACTTGGCATTTAAAAGTACTTGCCAAGCCTAAAACTCCCCTTTTTCTACATATAAGTCACCCCTAAGGTGTGCCCTAGGTAACCCCTAGGGCAGGGTGCTGTGTGGGTAAAAGGCAGGACATGTACCTGTGTAGTTTACATGTCCTGGTAGTGTAAAACTCCCAAATTCGTTTTTACACTACTGTGAGGCCTGCTCCCTTCATAGGCTAACATTGGGGCTGCCCTACTACAGTATTGAAGTGGTAGCTGCTATCTGAAAGGAGTAGGAAAGCCATATTTAGTATAACCAGAATGGTAATACAAAATCCTGCTGATTGGTTGGTGAAGTTGGATTTAATATTATTATTTTAGAAATGCCACTTTTTGAAAGTGAGCATTTCTCTGCACTTAAATCTTTCTGTGCCTTACAATCCACGTCTGCCTGGGTTTAGTTGACAGCTCCTTGTGCATTCACTCAGACACACCCCAAACACAGGGTACTCAGCCTCACTTGCATACATCTGCATTTTGAATGGGTCTTCCTGGGCTGGGGGGGTGGAGGGCCTGCTCTCACACAAAGGACTGCCACACCCACTACTGGGACCCTAGCAGACAGCTTTGAACTGAAAGGGGACCTGGTGCACTTCTAAGCCACTCTTTGATGTCTCCTCCACTTCAAAGGCACATTTAGGTATAAAACAGGGCCTCTGCCCTACTACCTCAGACACTTCCTGGAGAAGAAACTTGTAACCAGAACCTGCATCCTGCCAAGAAGAACTGCCTGGCTGC
Source organism: Pleurodeles waltl (assembly GCF_031143425.1). Classification (NCBI taxonomy): domain Eukaryota; kingdom Metazoa; phylum Chordata; class Amphibia; order Caudata; family Salamandridae; genus Pleurodeles; species Pleurodeles waltl. Next base: position 500,831,658 of record NC_090443.1, read on the forward strand.
CCAAAGGACTCACCTGACTGCTTTCTCTGAAGGACTGCTGCTTTGCTGTTGCCCTGCTGCCTTGCTGTTCCCTGGCTGTGGTGAAGAAGTGCTCTCCAAGGGCTTGGATAGAGCTTGCCTCCTGTTCCCTGAAGTCTCAGGACCAAAAAGACTTCTCTCTTGCAACTGGACTCCTTGTGCGCCGAAAAATTTGACGCACAGCTTGGTCTGCGGTGCAAAATTCACTGCATGCCGACCCGGGACACCGCCGCTCGACTTCGCAAGGAAAAGATCGACACGGCGCCTGCGGTGCGACCGGAACTTCAGCACACGGCCCACCAGATCGACACACTGCCGACCTGGGACGACGACGCCCGACTCCCAGAGGGGAAATCGACGCAGCGCCTGCCATGAGGGAGAAATGTCCCCGCATCGCCCACAGGAATGACGCAGAGCTTGCCAACAAGCCCAGGATTCCACGCACAGACCCCGGGGTGTCTGAAATCCCTGCAACCCTAAGAGGAGGCCTGTCCGCACGCCAGAAATCAACGCAACGTCTTCCCCACGTGGAAAATAACGATGCAAGTCCGTGTGCGAAGGGGCGAAACCGATGCACACACCATTTTCCATGCACCTCCTCCTCTGGGGCCCTTTGCAGAGATTTTTCACTCAAACCAGGTACTTTGTGCTTGAAAGAGACTTTGTTTGCTTTTTAAAGACTTAAGACACTTTATATCACTTTTCAGTGATATCTTTACATTTTCTTATTGCATATTTGATAGTTTTTTACCTGCAAATATCCAGATAAATATCCTATATTTTTCTAAACACTGTGTGGTATATTTTTGTGGTGTTATATGGTGTTATTGTATGATTTATTGCACAAATACTTTACACATTGCCTTCTAAGTTAAGCCTGACTGCCAGTGCTAAGCTACCAGAGGGTGGGCACAGGATAATTTGGATTGTGTGTGATTTACCCTGACTAGCGTGAGGGTCTTTGCTTGGACAGAGGGTAACCTGACTGCCAACCAAAGGCCCCATTTCTAACAATTGCCAAGACCCCTGCCAGGAAATAAGACTCTCCTGATTGTCACCCTTCTGTCTCACTCTGTCACCCTGTCCACCTTGAACTGCCATTACTCCCCTTCCTATGCCCCATTGGACAATGCACCTGTGATACCAAGAGACTGGACTCTACCATGGACTTTCCTCCACCATCAGCCCAGCCCATTGCACATCCCCCTCTACTTATGAGCACTTAAATAAACACCCTTGGAACAAATACTAATCTGGAGTCTGTCAAATGATTCACATATGTATTAGTTCAGCATTATCAAAGCATTGCAAGCCAAATGTACAGTGACACATACTTTGGAATGACCTTTGGTGGGCAGCAGTACACATAGCAGGAGCCAGAATGGGGCACAGAGATCTAAAAATAGAGATGCCAAAGGGTACAGTCAGTGGCCATAGACATAGGGAAACAGGCTGCCATTTACAATGTCCAACAGAAAACTGAAAAGTTAAGTGAAGTTACAGTCTCTTACCTGTGTGTCACTGTGTAGGAGGCTGGCCTGGCTTATAGTGGGTACCTGAGGGAGCGTACACCTTGTGCCAGGTCCAGTTATCCCTTATTAGTAGATTAGTAGTGTTCTAGCAGCTTAGGCGGATAGAGATAGCTATAGCAGAGCAGCTTAGGCTGAACTAGGAGACATGCAAAGCTCCTACTATACCACTTATATCATATAGGTACTACATCATAAGAAACACAATACTCAGGGTTACTAAAAAATAAAGGTACTTTATTTTAGTGACAATGTGCTAAAAATATCTCAGAGGATATACTCCCTTAGGAGGTAAGTAACATACACAAAATATACACACAAACCAAAATCAGGTAAGTAAAACAGGCCGAAAGTAGAGCAAACACTAGAATACAATAGGATGCAATAGGCCTAGGGGCAACACAAACCATATACTGAGAAAGTGGAATGAGAACCACAAATGGACCCCTAGGCTAGTGTAGTGTATAGAGGGTCACTGGGAATGTAAGAAAACACTAAGGGTGTCCAAGATACCCCACCCCAAGACCCTGAAAAGTAGGAGTAAAGTGCTACTACTTCCCCAGAAACACACTAGACTGCAAAGCACTGAAAATGGATTCCTGGACCTGAGGACCTGCAAAGGAAAGGGACCAAGTCCAAGAGTTGTGAAAGTGTCCAGGGGGGGAAGGAGCCCACTAAACCCCAGATGAAGGTGCAAAATGGCTGCATGCAGATGGAAGAAGCTGAAGATTCTGCAACAACGAGAGGTGCTAGGAACTTCTCCTTTGTGCAGAAGATGTCCCACGGAGTGCTGGAGGACGCAAAGTTGTTTCTTTGGAGAAAGACCGCAAACAACCCTTGCTAGCTGCAAAGGTCTCAGTTGAAGAAAAAGGGTGCTGCCCGGGCCCAGGAAGGACCAGGATGTCGCCACTTGGGAGAGGAGACAAAGGGGGCTCTCAGCAACGTAGAGAGCCCACGCACAAGAAGGTAGTACACGGAGAAGTCCTTGACCACGGATTCAAGAAGACTGAGCATGGCAGTCGCCTCAACACTACAAAAGAGGGTCCCATGAAGCCGAAGGTCAACTCAGCTGCACTAAGGATTCCTTGCAAAAGTGCACAGAAGCCCTAGAAGCTGCAGTTCACGCGGTGCAAAGGATTATTGTTTGGAGAGGGGAGGCAAGGACTTACCTCCTCCAAATCTGGACAGTTGGACCACTGGGCAGTCTGGGTCACTTGGGTCCACCACCTGTGTTCTAGGGGCCACGCTCGTCAGGATGAGAGGGGCCCCAGAGTACCAGTGACGTTGAAGTTTGGTGCCTGCTGAAGCAGGGGGGAAGATTCCGTCAACCAACGGGAGATTTCTTCGTGGCTTTCAGTGCAGTATGAAGGCAGGCAGCTGCCAAAGCATGCACCACCAGGAAACAGTCGAGAAAGCCGGCAGGCTTAGGCGCTACAATGTTGCTGGTAGTCTTCTTGCTACTTTGTTGCAGTTTTGCAGGCGTCCTGGAGCAGTCAACGGTCGATCCTTGGCAGACGTCGAAGAGAGATGTGCAGAGAAACTCTGGTGAATTCTTGCATATCATTATCTGAGTAAAAGCCCACTGGAGAGACCCTAAATAGCCCCCAGAGGAGGATTGGCCACCTAGTCAGGTAAGCACCTATCAGGAGGGGTCTCTGATGTCACCTGCTGGCACTGGCCACTCAGAGGCCTCCAGTGTGCCCTCACACCTCTGGATTCAAGATGGCAGAGGTCTGAGACACACTGGCTGGAGGAGCTCTGGGCACCACCCCTGGGGTGGTGATGGACAGGGGAGTGGTCACTCCCCTTTCCTTTGTCCAGTTTCACGACAGAGCAGGGACTGGGGGTTCCCTGAACCGGTGTAGACTCGCTTATGCAAGGAGGGCACCATCTGTGCCCTTCAAAGCATTTCCTGAGGCTGGGGGAGGCTACTCCTTCCCAGCCCTTAACACGTATTTCCAAAGGGAGAGGGTGTAACACCCTCTCTCAGAGGAAATTATTTGTTCTGCCTTCCTGGGACTGACCTGCCCAGACCCCAGGAGGGCAGAACTCTGTCTGTGGGGTTTCAGCAGCGGAGCTGCAGAGAAAACCCCAGAGAGCTGATTTGGCAGTACCTGGGGTCCATAGTGGAGCCCCGTGGATGCATGGGATTGGCACCCCAATACCAGTTTTGGCATGGGGGGACAATTCCATGATCTTAGACATGTTACATGGCCATATTCGGAGTTACCATTGTGAAGCTACATATAAGTATTGACCGATATGTAGTGCACACGTGTAATGGTGTCCCTGCGCTCACAAAGTCCGGGGAAATTGCCCTGAACTATGTCGGGGCACCTTTGCAACTGCAAGGGTGCACTCACACTTAGTAACTTTGCACCTAACCTTCACTAAGTGAGGGTTAGACATATAGATGACTTATAAGTTACTTAAGTGCAGTGTAAAATGGCTGTGAAGTAACATGTGCATTATTTCACTCAGGCTGCAGTGGCAGTCCTGTGTAAGATTTGTCTGAGCTCCCTATGTCCCTATGTGTGTCAAAAGAAATGCTGCAGCCCATAGGGATCTCCTGGAACCCCAATACCCTGGGTACCTAGGTACCATATACTATGGGATTATAAGGGTGTTCCAGTGTGCCAATTAGAATAGGTAAAAATGGTCACTAGCCTATAATGACAATTTTAAAGGCAGAGAGAGCATAAGCACTGAGGTTCTGTTTAGCAGAGCCTCAGTGACACAGTTAGTCACTACACAGGTACACACATTCAGGCCACAAACTATGAGCACTAGGGTCCTGGCTAGGATCCCAGTGAGACAGGCAAAAACAAACTTACATACATGTTAAAATGGGGGTAACATGCCAGGCAAGATGGTACTTTCCTACACACTGGAAGTACTGTTGAATTATATTGCTTCTCTTGTCAAGATCTTCTTCCTGTGCCTCCTCTTGCTCACTGTCCACAGGCTCCACCGCTGCCACAAGACCATCTCCAAGTACATCCTCCTGCAGAAAAGGCACCTGGCGTCTCAAGGCCAGGTTGTGCAACATGCAGTGATTGTCTGGCACACCTTCTTGGGTGAGTAGTACAGGGAGCCACCTGTCAGATGGAGGCACCGGAACCTGGCCTTAAGGAGGCCGAAGGCCCTGTCAATAATCCTCTGTGTACGCCCATGTGCCTCATTGTCACATTCCTCTTCCCTTGTCCTGGCATTCCTCACGGGGGTCAGTAGCCATGAGATGCTGGGTTAACCAGAGTCACCTGTGAATATTGAGGGATAACTGTTAGACACACACTCACCCTTAGGGACAACCCCATAACCAGACACCTACTTATACTGTCTGGGGACCTTGGGCTCACCTATTAGCCACACCCGGTGCCTCTGGAGTTGGCCCATCACATATGGGATGCTACTATTCCTCAAGATAAAGGTGTCATGCACAGAGCCAGGAAATTTGGCATTCACATGGGAGATGTACCTGTCCGCCAAACACACCATCTGCACATTCATAGAGTGGTAGCTTTTTCGATTCCTGAAAACCTGTTTATTTCTCCGGGTGATACAAATGCCACATGTGTACCATCAATGGCACCAATGATTCAGGGGATATGTCCCAGGGCATAAAAGTCAGCTTTCACTGTGGCCAAATCCTCCACCTGGGGGAACACGATATAGCTGTGCATGTGTTTCAGCAAAGCTGACAAAACTGTGGTCAACACGTTGGAGAACATTGGCTGGGACATCCCTGAAGCCATGGCCACTGTTGTTTGGAAGGAACGACTTGCCAGGAAATGGAGCACCGACAGGACCTGCACTAGAGGGGGGATACCTGTGGGCTGGCGTATAGCTGACATCAGTTCTGGCTCCAATCGGGCACACAGCTCTTGGATTGTGAAACGATCATGTCTGTAGGTTATGATAATGTGTCTGTCCTCCATTGTCGCAAGGTCCACCAGGGGTCTGTACACCGGAGGATGCTGCCTTCTCATATTCAGCCTCAGCGGTTGAAGCCTTTGGAAGAAAATGGTGAGCAGAGGGTCATATTCACACATCTATTGCACTAATGATGATTTTTTTACTTTACAGAAACAAGATGTGAATCCGACAATCAGTTACTGTGCCAATGTCTGCTGAGACACAGTTAGGTGCCATGCATTGTGCCCCCCTGAAATGGCGGCTGCCTGACCTGTGAGGAGGGACAAGTGGAAATGAGGTAATTCCGCTGGCGTTGTGCGCCTTCGCAGTAGGCAGTTGAAGACCGCTGCGCAGCTACGCATTGGTTATCATTGGGCCCTATGGATTCCAGGAGCCAATGGCGATATATGCCGCCGTGGACGTCACCGCCATTTTTTATCTTTTCACTCACTTGCTACCTGACCTTCAACAGGAGAAGACCTACACTGCAAGTGCTGCTGTGACCTGTGTCTGGAAGCGACAATGGCTCATGTGTCTGGAGAAAGGGCCCCTGCCTTCACTGCAGAGGAGTTGGAGAAACCGGTGGATGGGGTCCTACCCCAGTACCCGTTACTCTACGGTCCTCCAGAAAAACAGGTGAGTACACTGTGAGAATGATGCGTGGGCCATGGATGTATGGATTGCTGTGTGTGTAAGCCACATGTAGTGGGGGGGGCAGAGGCGTCCTTGCCAGAGTGTTGCATGTAAGGTGGTCAATGTATGTTCGTCAGGGGATTGTAGGGATATGGTGGGCCATGAGTGTAACAGTCTTGACGGTTGACTAATTCCCTTTTCTGCTGTCTTTTCCATGCAGGTCAGGGCCCACCAGAAAAAGGGTATTTGATGTTCTATCGCCCAGGAGGTGCGGACCCTGGGGGTCTTTGACAGGGGGAGCACCCACAGCTGCAAAAGGTGGGAGTACCTGCACCGCTGGTCAAAGAAGACGGCGGAGGCCCAGCTGGGGCTGGCCTCCTAACGAGGAAGGGGTGCCTGTCGTACCATGAACCCCCTGATGTTCTGCATCCTGGCGGTGGCCTCTCCGGAGTTGGATGGGCGCTTGAAGGCATCACAGCAGCCACAAGGGGGTGAGAGCACATTCTGAATCATGACTTTGTGCACGTTAAGAGGTACCTGGGTGCGGGATGTGGGCTATGGGTGTCCCTATGCCAGGGTGAAGATGGCAGGGTAGGTCCCTTGTTGGGCAGGCTCTGAAGCACTTCAACCCCAATAGTGTTAGTGGGCATCTACTACTGGGCAGGGTCCTGTGAGTTTCAGGTGTGCAGCTAATGGCGTTAGGCATTGTACCCCATGGGCGAGTGACTATCTTAGTAACTGGTAGTGCATGGCCTATTGCATAGGGCTGCTCCCTGTGTGTTGTGTATGCCAACGGTAGTGTTGTTGCTGGCATTGACCAAGTGTATCCTCTGTCTCTCCCCCCCTTTTTGTTTTGTCACCCTGTCCTTGTGTGCATTAGCATCATCTGGCGGAGGAGCAGAGGCACCCGCAACAGAGGGAGCTGCATCCCACATGGGCCTGGAGGCCGAATCCACTGAGGGTGAGGGCACCAGTGGGACGGAGGGCGAGATGGAGCACCACAAAGGGGTCAGGAGGGGAGCCCACAGACAGCTACTCTTCCTCCGATGGAAGCTCCCTGGTGGTGGTTGACACTTCTGTGCCCACCCCAACAACAGGTACAGCCGCCACCCCGCCTCCCAGCACCTCCCTCACAGCAGCCCCTCCGCGTGTTTCCCGTGCCCGCTCAGCCAGGAGGGTGGGCATCTCCTTCGCCCCAGGCACCTCAGGCCCTGCCCCAATCAGCCCTCCTGCCCTCAGTGAGGAGGTTATTGACCTCCTGAGATCCCTCACTGTTGGGCAGTCAACCATTCTGAATGCCATCCAGGGTGTCGAGAGGCATTTGCAACAAACAAATGCATACCTGGAAGGCATTCACTCTGGCATGGCGGCCCAACAGAGAGCATTTCAGGCTCTGTCCTCAGCACTGATGGCAGCCCTTGTCCCTGTCTCCAGCCTCCACCCTCCAACATCCTCTACCCAGTCCCAATCCCCTCAACCCCAGCCTATCCCAAGCACACTTTCAGACCAGCATTCACCCCAGTCAACACACAGACGTGGCTCAGGCAAACACAAGCACCACACATCATCCAACAGGCACTCACACAAACACCATCGCCATGCAGACACACCAACATCCACTGCCTCCACTGTGTCCCCCTCCTCCTCGTCATCCACCTCCCTCCCTGTTGCGTCTCTACTCACACCTGCATGCACTACATCCTCATCCACTACCTCCATCACCAGCACGCCCATCACTACTCACCCCTCACTGGCAGTCACCACCCCCACATCCATGCACACGTCCCCTGTGTCCTCTTCCAGTGTGTCTTTGACCCCTCCTCCCAAAGTACACAAACGCAAGCACTCACCCACCCAACAGCCATCCACCTCACAACAGCATCCAGCCCATGCACCTTCACCCAAACTCAGCAGACAGACACCTTCTACAACCACTCCCTCTTCCTCCACTCCTCCCAAACCCTCTCCCTCTCCCTCTTTCCGCCCCAGTGTGTCTAAAAAGCTTTTCCTGGCAAACATTGATCTCTTCACTACCCCTCCACTGGTCCTTCCCCTCGGGCCAGGGTGTCCAGAACCCAGGCTAGCACCTCAGCCACCAAGTCGGCGTCCGCTATGGTACCTGCAACTCACAGAGGCTCAAAGGGGGCAACCGTCAGCCCAGCCAGTGTGCCACCAACCCCTGCAAAGGACAAAACCATTCCGCCACCCGCCAAGGTGAAGAAGAGGACAGCATGCAGCAAGGGCAAGGAGCACGAACCACCCAGCAAAGCCTCCTCCAAATCTCCAGGTGCCAGAGCCAAGGTAACAACAGCATCTGCCAAGGTGAGGAAGGGGCAGAAAACACCAGGCAAGGCACTTCAGCCGTCGGAGGCTGCAGGGGATCCCTGGTGCCCACCAGCACAACCCCCAGCCCAGCGGGCAGCACCGCCAGCAGCCCCGCCGCAAGCACCGCCGCAAGCACCATCACCTGCACCGCAACCTGCACTGCTTCTAGCACCACTACTGTCAACAGCAGCATCCTCAGTGGGCAGTCGTCCGAGGTTGCAGGAGAAGGGCTGGAGCCTCCCTCCACCACTGGCAGCACCGTACCTGCACCACGGCCAGCACTGCCAGCAGCCCCACCGCAAGCACTGCCGCAAGCCCCACCACCTGCACCACAGACAGTAGGACCACTACCAGCAGCAGCAGCCCCAGTGGGCAGCAGGAGATGGGCTGGAGCCTCCCGTCACCACTGGCAGCACCCCCACCAGCACCGGCACTAGCACCAGTTTGCAGCCTTAGCCACCGCAGGATGGAGTCTAGTCATGCCTCCAATGACTATCATACAACCTGGTCCCTGCAAATCGCTTGCCTCAGACACCAAGGTGAGGGAATGTGGACTGCCACACCCCAAGTGCTGCATCACTGGGCACAAGGCCCCCTCCAGAACCAGTCGAGATATTCATCCACTCACCCCCTCTTTGCCAGGATGAAGCACACTGGGCACAAGGCCCCTTCCAGAACCAGTGGAGATATGCATCCACTCACCCCCTCCTTGGCAGGATGAAGCACACTGGGCACAAGGCCCCCTCCAGAACCAGTAGAGATATCCATCCACTCAGCTCCTCCTTCCCAGGATGAAGCACACTGGGCACAAGGCCCCCACCAGAACCAGTACAGATATGCATCCACTCACCCCCTCCTTGGCAGGATGAAGCACACTGGGCACAAGGCCCCCTCCAGAACCAGTGGAGATATGCATCCACTCAGCCCCTCCTTCCCAGGATGAAGCAGACTGGGCACAGGGCCCCCTCCAGAACCAGTGGAGATATGCATCCACTCAGCCCCTCCTTGCCAGGATGAAGCACACTGGGCACAAGGCCCCCTCCAGAACCAGTGGAGCTATGCATCCACTCACCCCCTCCTTCCCAGGATGAAGCACACTGGGCACAAGACCCCCTCCAGAACCAGTGGAGATATGCATTCACTCATCCTCTCCTTCTCAGGATGAAGCACAATGGGCACAAGGCCCCCTCCAGAACCAGTGGAGAAACCATCCACTAGAGAGACTGTGGCTTTGCACTCCCCAGGACCAAGCAGTGGGCAAACCACCCACTTGAGAGACTGTGGCGTTGTACTCCCCAGGACCAAGCAGTGGGCAAACCACCCACTAGAGAGACTGTGGCTTTGCACTCCCCAGGACCAAGCAGTGGGCAAACTACCCACTTGAGAGACTGTGGCCTTGCACTCCCCAGGACCAAGCAGTGGGCAAACCACCAACTTGAGAGACTGTGGCTTTCCACTCCCCAGGACCAAGCAGTGGGCAAACCACCCACTAGAGAGACTGTGGCTTTGCACTCCCCAGGACCAAGCAGTGGGCAAACCACCCACTTGAGAGACTGTGGCCTTGCACTCCCCAGGACCAAGCAGTGGGCATGAAACCCCCTCCAGAAGCAGTGGCGTTATTCCATCTTCTGGCTGAAGTGCCCCCCTTCCACATCCCCCTGAGGTGCCTGTGTGTTTTTTTTCGACCTGATGGCCCTGCAGTGTTCTCTCCATATTGAGGCAGGAGTCAAGTGTGGGCTTGGCCTTTGATTTTAAGCCCAGTGGCCCAGGGACATTTGGAAGGGACAATGTACAGCCTTATGTACATAGTATATATTTTTGTAAATACTGTTTTAAAAAATCTTACGTATATATGCCTATTTCTAATATATCACTGATTTAACTCATTTTCTTTTTGTCCTGGCGTTCTTCCAGGGACTTACGGGGTGTACATGTAATGTTGTTGCATGTGTTTGTCTGTATTGTGTTGTGGGTGAGGGTGGGGGTGCGGATGTTGCATGTTGTGTGTGTGTGTCACTCTCTTTTTCCTCCCTACCTCCCCTGTGTACTAGATGTAGTACTCACCGTGGTCATCGCCGCCACCTTTCGTATTCCTGGTAGATGAGGAGGTAGACCAGCATGGGCCGGACCTGTAACTCAGGCTCCATGGCGTCCTGGTTTTTCGTTGAGTGTCGAGAGGCGAGTGGTTTCCCTTCAGTGTTCTCTTTCCGCCGTGATTTTGATGGCGTTGGTACCACCCCGGAAAAGCTGGCGGATTGGCGGATTGTGATGGGGTGGGTGGTACATTGTCTTCCGCCTGCCTGTTGGCAGTTACCGCCGCGGTGTTTGTTGCTACCGCCGTGGCAGTTGGAGTGTTAAAGTGGCTGTATGTGTTGGAGGTTTCCGCCGTGGTCGTGATCCCATTTTTTTTACCGCCGGCCCATTGGCGGTATTACCGCTGCTTTAACACCGACTGCCACGGTTGTAATAAGTGCCAAAGTGATTTATCACAAATTGGTAGTTGGTATATATGTAAAGTGTGCAGGAAAGTCCCCTCTTTCTGGCATGGTTACCCCCACTTTTTGCCTAATGTCAGTGTGCTTAGACTGTTTTCACTGGGATCCTGCTAACCAGGACCCCAGTGATTGTGCTCTCTCCTACAAACTTAGTTGCTTTGGTACTTCTTACACCCTACAATTGGCATATTGGTGTATCCCTGTAAGTCTCTAGTATATGGTACTTAGGTACCCAAGATATTGGTACACCAGTAGGTCCCCATGGGCTGCAGCATATATATTGCCACCCATGGAGCCCATGCAAGCTGTGTCTGCAGGCCTGCCATGTGCAGCCTGCGTGAAAAGTTGCATGCACCCTTTCACTACAGGTCACTACACCAGGCCAGTATAAGTCACCCCTATGACAGGCCCTTTCAGCCCAAAGGGTAGAGTGCAGGTCCGTGTGTGTGTCTGGGCACCCCGGCATGAGCAGAGGTGCCCCTCCAAACTTCATTTCCAATTCCCTGGACTTCGTAGGTGCGGGGAAGCCATTTTAGCTATCGACTGCCCACTCCAGCCAAATAATGGTAACACCGAACCTGGGCATGTCTGGTATCAAAATGCCTGAATCATACCCCAATACCAATTATAGTTTTGGCGGCATGATTCCATGCACTCTGGGAATTCCTTAGAGGACCCCCAGTTCTGCTCTTGACAGTCTTCCAGGGTCTGCAGGCAGCCTGCGCTGCTGCAGCCCCTCAGGCACGATTCTGCCCTCCTGCTGCTTGACCACCTCAAGCAGGGGAAAGCAGAACAAAGGATTCCTGTAGGAGAGGGGTGCAACCTCCTCTCCTTTGGAAATAGGTGTTACAAGGCTGGGGAGGGATAGCCTCCCCATGCCACCGGTTTGCTTTGAAGGGCCCATTTGATGCCCTCCTTCCATAATCCAGTTTGCACCAGTCCAGGGGCCTCTGGTCCCTGCTCTGGCGCGAAACACACAAAGGAAAGGGGACTGTCCACTCCCCTTTCCGGCACCACAGTGGGGGTGGTGCCCAGAGCTCCTTCAGGTGGCCTGTTGGTTTTGCCATCTTGGAAACAAGATGTGCAGAGGCCTGTGGAAGCATCTGACTGGGGAGGCCAGGTACCTGACAGCAGAGACCCCTCCTGATAGGTGGCCAGTACATAGATAAACTGGCTTTCCCACACTTATGAAGTCCAGGGAATTGAAACGGGAGTTCGTAGTGGCTCCTCTGCTCATGCAGGGGTGCTCACACACACAGGGACCCTGCCCTCTGGGCTGAAAGGGCCTACCATAGAGGTGACTTATAGTGACCTGGTACAGTGACCAGCAGTGAAAGTGTGCATGCACCATGTCATGCAGACTGCCAATGGCAGGCCTGCAGACTCAGTTTGCATGGGCTCCTCTGGGAGGCATAATACATGCTGCAGCCCATTGGAGAGCCCTGGTGTACCCATGCCCTGGGTACCTATGTACCATCTACCAGGGACTTACAGAGATACACCAGTATGCCAATTGTGGGGTGTATGAAGTACCACAACAGCCAAATTTGGAGGAGAGAGCACGTAACACTGTGGTCCTGCTTCGCAGAATCCCAGTGAAAACAGTCCAACCACACTGACATCAAGCACAATTTGGGGGTAACCATGCAAGAAATATGGTACAAACCCCCCCACCCCAAACGAAGAGCAATAAAACTAACCTTGCCCAGTTGAGTCTTCATTGTCCAAGTGGAAATATCTGGAGAGTCCATCTGCATTGGAGTGGTTACTCCCAGGTCTATGTTCCACTGAATAGTCCATTCCCTGTTGGGAGACGGACCACCTTAACAGTTTAGGATTTTCAACTTTCCTTTGCTTAAGCCATAGGAGGGGCTTGTGGCCTGTTTGAACAAGGAAGTGAGTGGCAAACAAGTATGGCCTCAGCTTCTTCAAGGCCCGGATCACAGCAAAGGCCTCCCTCTCAGTGGCTGGCTAGCGCTTTTCTCAGGGGGTCAACCTTCTACTTATAAAAGCAACAGGTTGATCATGGCCCTCTTCATTAAGTTGCTCAAGTAGTGCCTTTATTCCTACCTCTGAAGCATCTGTCTGTGCAATTAATTGTTTTCAGTAGTCAGGGCTTCTGAGAATTGGAGCAGAGCACATGGCCTGTTTTAGGTCATCAAAGTCTTTTTGGCAGCTAGCTGTTCATAAAACCTTTTGGCATCCTTTTAGATGTGAGGTCATTCAAGGGCGGCTACAATAGAGCCATATCCTTTTATGAAACTCCTGTAATACCCAGTCGACCCTAAGAAGGCGATGACTTGGGTTTGAGTGGTAGGGGCAACCCAATTCATTATGGTTTGAATTTTGCCCTGTAGTTGCTGATTTTGGCCTCCACATACTAGATGGCCCAAATAAATCACTTTGCCCTGCCCTACTGCCCTATCTGGCATTTGGATGCCTTGAGAGTAAGGCATGCCTTTTCTAAGGCCTCAGTACACTTCCAAGTTGGACCTGGTGATCCTTACAGGTGGAGCTAAAGACAGAAATATCATCTAGATATGCTGCACTGAAGCTTTCCAATCCTTGGAGAACTTTGTTCACCAACCTTTGAAATGTTGCAGGGGTATTCTTCAAACCAAAGGGCATCACTGTGCCCACTAAGTGTTGTGAATGCTTTTTTTTAGCTTTGCAGCATCAGATAACTTGATCTGCCAATTTCCTGCAGCCAAGTCAAATGTGCTGAGATACTTGGCTGCAGCCTAAGTATCTATCAGTTCATCTGCCCTAGGAGTTGGATGGGCATGAGTCCTAGTGACTACATTGAGGCCTCTGTAATCAACACAAAATCTCATCTCTTGTTTTCCATTTTGGGAGTGAGGCTTGAGTACCAAGACTACAGGGCTAACTCAAGGGCTGTCTGAAGGCTCAATGACTCATAACTCTAGCTTCTTTTGAACTTCTGCTTTGATGCATTGTCTGGCATGGTCAGGCTGCCTATAGATTTTACTTTTTATAGGCAGGCTGTCACCTATGTCAATATCATGTTCACACCAGGTTATTTGACCAGGGATCAAAGAAAAGAGTTCAGAGAACTGACAGAGGAGCTTTTTGCCGCCAGCTTGTTGCTGGTCAGAGAGGCAGTCAGCAAAAACAACTCCCTCCACTGAACCATTAACTGGGTTGTGAGAAAAGAGGTCAGTGAGAAGGTCACTCTTTTCTTCCTGGCCTTCATCGGTGCCCATGAGCAAAATCATGTCAGCCCTGTCATAATAAGGCTTAAGGCGGTTCACATGAATCACCCTGTGGGGGCTTTTTGCAGTGCCCAGGTCAACCAAATAGGTAAACTCACCTTTCTTCTCCACAATGATATGGGGGCCACTCCAATTGTCTTGGAGTGCTGTGGGAGCCACAGGATGTAACACCCACACTTTCTGTCCCGGCTAATAAGCAGGCAGGACAGCCTTTTGGTCATGCCACTGCTTTTGCAGTTCTTGGCTGGCCTTAAGGTTCTTGGATGCCCTCTTCATGTTATCTGTCATTCTAGATGTTAGGCCTAGTACATAATCCACTATGGTTTTTTTGTTTGGGGGGTTTGAGAGGTTGCTCCCAACCCTCCCTTACAAGAGCAAGTTGACCCCTTACCACATGCCCAAACAGAAGCTCAGTTGGACTGTAGCTCACTCCATTCGGAGGAACTTCCCTGTAGGCGAAGAGGAGACAAGGCAATGGAACATCCCATCTCCTTCTGAGTTTTCCAGGGAGTTCCATGTTCATGCCTTTTAAAGTTTTGTTGAACCTTTCAACTAGACCATTTCCCTATGGATGGTAAGGGGTGGTGAATGTATAGGCTACAGCACACTCCTTCCACATTGCTTTTAGGTATGTAGACATGAAGTTTGCACCTGTCGGACACCACCTTCTTAGAAAACCCACCCTGGAAAAGATTACTAGGAGGGCCTTGGTCACTGAAGGTGCTGTAGTGGTCCTAAGGGGAATTGCCTCTAGGTACCTGGTGGCATGGTCCACCATCACCAGTATAAATATGTTTCCAGATGCAGTAGGGGGGGTCTAGGTGACCAACATTATCAATTCCTTCCCTCTCAAAAGGGACCCCAACCACTGAAAGTGGAGTTAAGGGGGCCTTTGGAGTGCCACCTATCTTACCACTGGCTTGACAGGTGACACAGGAGCAACAAAACTCCTTTGTGTCTTCAGACATATGGGCCAGTGAAATTGTGGGGCAAGTCTCTCCCAAGTCTTGCTTTGCCCCAAATTGCCTGCAAGGGGAATATCATGTGCCAGTGTCAACAGGAACTCCCTAAATTTCTGCGGGATGACCAACCTCCTGGCGGCACCAGGCTTAGGGTCTCTTGCCTCAGGGAAGAGGAGGCTATTGTCCCATTAGACCGTATGTGTCCCACTAATATCCTCTGCTTCCTGAGCAGCAGCTTGCTGTCTCAGGCTCTCAAGACAAGGACAGGTCTTCTGTTCTAGGCTTAGTTCTTCCCTGGTGGTTCTTCCTGCATCTATCAGCTCAACTCCATCAGCTTTTAGTTCCTCTGGTGTAGATTCCTCACAGGGGGGGGGGATTTCTCTCCCTGAGGAGCGGGATCCTCAACTGAAGTCTGGACTGAGGATAATTCTTACTCTATCTGCCTTTCTTTTTGGTAATCTATTGTGGCCATATTTCAGGGGTCTAATGTTCCCTGTTCTTCCTGTTTCTTGGCCTGTGCTCTAGTCAGTGCAAGGATGTGCCCAGGGATGCCCAGCATTGCTGCATGGGCTTCTGAGTCCACTTCAGCTCAGGCTGAACTCTCCAAATCATTGGCCAGTAAACAGTCCACAGGCAGATGAGAGGATACCACAACTTCCGTAGGGCCAGTAAGCCCCGTTAAGGTCAGCAATTTGCCATGGGGTGGCACTTAGGCCCTCATTACAACATTGGTGGTAAATGCCGCTTACCGCCGCGCTGACGGCCGCCAATATACCGTGGCTGCGGCGGTATACCGCTACGGGTATTATAACCCACGCAGAGAAATCCGCCACTATACAGACACCCACACAAGTCCGCCAGCCCAAAGGTCAGTGATAAACTGCCGGTACCAAAACCCACACCGTTACGCCAACAGAAATACGCCCACAGCATCATGACTCACGAATCACCGCAGTGGACATTCAACCGCGGTAAACCATTGGCGGTACAGACCACCGCGCTCAAAATACACACACACTAACAAAACTACACAACATTGGACAATTAACTACACACACCTGACACACATACACACACCACACCCACATACCCAATCCAATATTAAACACACACCCACAATGCCCACAACCCCTTACAACAACAACAAATATTGCCAACTGAGAGAGAGACAAGCCAGGAGCACCCACTGAATCTGAGCCATATAACACCATCACCCATACACCATCCACGCACCGCACAGCACACACCCCAACACATCACCCCACACCCTCACACATACCACTCACACTACACCAATGGCACCACAAAGACACCCCAGGTTCTCAGAGGAGGAGCTAAGGGTCACGGTGGAGGAAATCATCCGGGTAGAGCCACAGCTATTCGGATGACAAGTGCAGCAGACGTCCATTGCTATGAAGATGGCGCTATGGAGGAGAGTCATGGACAGGGTCAACACCGTGGGACAGCACCCAAGAACAAGGGATGACATCAGGAAGAGGTGGAACGACCTACGGGGAAGGTGTGTTTTGTGGTAGCAAGACAGCAGGTAGCTGTACAGAGGACTGGCGGTGGACCCCCACCTCCTCCCCCACAACTAACAACATGGGAGGAGCAAGTCTTGGCGATCATGCATCCTGAGGGCCTCGCAGGAGTAGCAGGAGTACTGGACTCTGGTAAATCAAATCTTTACTACTTCCCCCCACCTGCATGCCATCACAAACTCCTACCCCTACCCTCACCCCATCACTCCACCACCTCACATATACCCCACCATCACAACCCACCCATCCCAATACCAATCCCTGCATGCAACAACAATGCATGGACCCCATCAGAGACTTTCATGGACACCCATTACCACAGCATGCACACTAGAGACAATCACTTAGCCAAACCAAGCACAGCTCACACAAGCCAAAGCTGCCTTGCTAATAACAACCACAGAGGGAAACATCCATGTACAAGATGGCACACGCAGATACAATAACACTGCATTTACATCCCCACAGGACCCCCACTCAACGTCACCGGAGAGGAGGTGCCAGCCTCATCCAGTCCCCCTCCTGAAGAGATCCACAGTGATGATAGCAGCTCTGCACACCTGGATCACAATGACCAACCTGGCCCATCAGGGACCTCTGGACAGTTGGTGTCCCAGCCACAGTCCCAAACCACCACAGAGCCTCCCCCCCCCCCTAGGAAACACCACCACAGCATCCACCCAGCGGGCCCATCCCTCTGTCAATCAGCAGTGTGTCCACCAGTACAGGGAACCCAGTCAACCCCACAAACACAGGACGATCAGGGACCTGGTGTCAGTGGCAGTGGGCACACGGTTCAGGGGACAGAGGCACAGGACAACTGGGAAGCTGGGAGGACTGCTGTGTGACAGGGGGAGGACAGGCCCAGGGAACGGACTCCCCACAAGGCACTTGCAGAGATCCTGGGAGCATACCACCATTCCCAGGAGACCATGGGCCAGATACTGTACAAGTTGCAGGAGGCCCAGCGGCTGCAAGAGGGACAGTACCTGGGGATCAGGGAGGACCTGAAAGACATCTACACCACCCTGGTCACCATTGTAGGGTTGCTGGCAGACAGGGGCAACGCCATGAGGGAGGCAGTGGCACACCAACGGGCCCCTGACACTGGCCAAAACGATGAACAGCCCTCCACCTCCGCCGACGCTAGTGGACAGGAGGCCCCGCTACAGGACCAACAGGCCACCAGCAGCCCACCCTGTGCAGAAGTAGAACCACCCTGCAAACTGTCCCTGCGATCCAGGCAGAAGCCAGAGAACATTGCCAAGACCCCCGCTAGGAAATAGGACTCTCCTGATTGTCACCCTTCTGTCCCACTCTGTTACCCTGTCCACCTTGAACTGCCATTACTCCACTTCCTATGCCCCTTTGGACAATGCACCTGCGATACAAATTGAATGGGCACTACCCTGAACTTTCCTCCACCATCAACTCAGCCCATTGCAATGCCCCCCTCCACCTATTAGCACATAAATAAACACCCTTTGAACAAATTCAAGTATGGAGTCTGTGAATTATATGACAAACCTCTTAGTTTCACAAACTGTAAACTTTGCAATTCAAATCTACTGTAATATTAACAAAGGTATGACCTGTAGTGGGCAGCAGTAAACATACCAGGAGCCAGAGTGAGGCCCAGAGATCCGAAAATAGAGATGCCAAAGGGTACAGTAAGTGGCCATAGAAATAGGGAAATCAGGCTGCCATGTTCAATGTCAAACACAATACTGCAATGAAAGGTGAAGTAACAGTGTCTTACCTGTGTGTCACTGGAAGTACTGTTGAATGAGTGTACTTCTGTTGTCCACATCTTCTTCCTCTGCCTCCTCTTCGTCACTCTCCACAGGCTCTACCGCTGCCACTCGACCATCTCCAGCCTCATCCTCCTGCAGAGAAGGCACCTGGCGTCTCAAGGCCAGGTTGTGCAACATGCAACGATGATCTGGCACACCTTCTTGGGTGAGTAGTACAGGGATCCCCTTGTCAGATGGAGACACCGGAATCTGGCTTTCAGGAAGCCAAAGGTTCTCTCAATGATCCTCCTTGTTCGCCCCTGTGTCTCATTGTAACATTCCTCTGCCTTTGTCCTGGCATTCCTCACTGGGGTCAGTAGCCATGAGAGGTTGGGGGAGCCAGAGTCACCTGTAAATATCGAGGGATACCTGTTAGCCACAAACTCACACTTAGGGCCAAACCCACAACCATATACCTACATCAACTGGGTGGGGATCATGGGCTCACCTATTAGCCACACCCGGTGCCTCTGGAGTTGAGACATCACATATGGAATGCTACTATTCCTCAAGATAAAGGCATCATGCACAGAGCCAGGATACTTGCAATTGACATGGGATAAGTACTGGTCACCCAAACACACCATCTACAAATTCAGAGAGTGAAAGCTTTTTCTATTTCTGAACACTTGTTCATTTCTCCGGGGGAGGCGGACAAATGCAATATGTGTAGCATCAATGGCACCAATGATGTTGGGGATATGTCCCAGGGCATAAAAGCCATCCTTCACTGTGGCCAAATCCTCCACCTGGGGGAATACGATGTTGCTGCGCATGTGTTTCAGCAGGGCAGACAACACTCTGGTCAGCACGTTTGAGAACATTGGCTAAGACATCCCTGATGTCATGGCCACTGTCACTTGGAAGGAACCAATTGCCAGGAAATGGAGCACTGACAGGACCTGCACTAGAGGGAGGATACCTGTTGGGTGGCTGATAGCTGAAATCAGGTCTGGCTCCAGTTGGGCACACAGTTCTTGGACTGTGGCCCTATCAAGTCTATAGGTCAGGATAATGTGCCTGTCCTCCATTGTCGCCAGGTCCACCAGGGGTCTGTACACGGGGGGGGGTCTCCATCTCCTATTCATCCTCAGCGGTTGTACTCTAGGGTGAAAAACGGTGAGTAGAGGTTCATATTCACACATATGTTAAAATAAATATGCATTTCTTCCTTTACAGAAACAGTATGTGAACTCTAGAGTCAGTTGATGTGCCAGTGTCTGCTGTGACGCAGTTAGGTGCCATGGGCTGTGCCCCCCTTGAAATGGCAGCTGCCTGACTTGTGAGGAGAGACAAGTGGAAATGAGGTCATTCCGCTGGCGTTGTGCGCCGTTGCGGTCGGCGGTGGATGACCGCCGCGCAACTTCGCATTGGTTATCATTGGGCCCTATGGGTTCCAGGAGCCAATGGCGATGTACGCAGGTGGTGACGGTACGTAGCGCTGCGGACGTGACCTCCATTTTCTATCTGTTCACTCACTTGCTACCTGACCTTCAACAGGAGAGGACCTATTCTGCAAGTGCTTCTGTGACCTGTGTTGGGAAGCGACAATGGCTCGGGTGTCTGGGGAAAGGGCCCCGCCTTCACTTCGGAGGAGTTGGAGAGACTGGTGGATGGGGTCCTACCCCAGTACACTTTACTCTATGGTCCTCCAGACAAACTGGTGAGTACACTGTGAGCATGATGCGTGGGCCATGAATGTATGGATTGCTGTGTGTGTAAGCCTTGTGTAGGGGGTCTGAGGGGTCCTGGGACGAGTGCTGCATGTCTGGTGGTCAATGTCTGTGCGTAAGGGGATGGGAGGTATATGGTGGGCCATGAGTGGTATGACTCATACCTTTTTCTTTTCATCTTTTTCTCCAGGTCAGCGCCCATCAGAAAAAGGGTATTTGGCGTGCCATCGCCAAGGAGGTGCGGACCCTGGGGATCTTTGACAGGCGGAGCTCCCACTGCCGCAAATGGTGGGAGGACCTGAGCCGCTGGGCAAGGAAGACGGCGGAGGCCCAGCTGGGGCGGGCCTCCCAACGAGGAAGGGGTGCCCGTCGTACCCTGACCCCCTGATGTTCCACATCCTGGCGGTGGCCTATCCGGAGTTGGATGGGCGCTTGAAGGCATCACAGCAGCCACAAGGGGGTGAGTACAGATTCTGCATCATGACTTTGCACGCGTTAAGGTTTTACCTGGGTGGGGGATGTGGACTGTGGGTGCCCCTAGGCCAGGGCGAACATGGCAGGGTAAGTCCCATGTTGGGCAGACTCTGATGCACTCCAACCCCAATATTGTTAGTGGGCATCTACTACTGGGCAGGGTCCTGTGGGTTTCAGGTGTGCAGCTAATGGCGTTAGGCATTGTACCCCATGGGCTGGTGACTAGCATTGTAACTGGTAGTGCATGGCCTAGTGCATAGGGCTGCTCCCTGTGTGTTGTGTACTCCAATGGTAGTGTTGTTGCTGGCATTGACCAAATGTATCCTCTGTCTCTCCCCCCCCGTTTTGTTTTGTCACCCTGTCCTTGTGTGCATTAGCATCATCTGGAGGAGGAGCAGAGGCACCGGAGGGAGCTGCATCCCACTTGGGCCTGGAGGCCGAATCCACCAATGGTGAGGGCACCATTGGGACGGAGGGCAAGTGGAGCACCACGACGGAGACAGGATGGTACACTACCGACAGTGACTCCTCCTCCGATGGAAGCTCCCTGGCAGTGGCGGACACCTCTGTGCCCACCCCAACAACAGGTACAGCCGCCACCCCCGTTCCAGCACCACCCTCACAGCAGCCCCTCAGCGTGTTTCCCGTGCCTGCTCACCCAGGAGAGTGGGCATCTCCTTCGCCCCAGGCACCTCAGGCTCTGCCCCAGTCAGCCCTGCAGCCCTCAGTGAGGAGGCTATTGACTTCCTGAGATCCCTCTCTGTTGGGCAGTCAACCATATTGAATGCCATCAATCAATCAATCAAGGATCTATAAAGCGCACTACTCACCCGTTAGGGTCTCAAGGCGCTTGGGGGGGTTGATAGCTACTGGTCGAAAAGCCATGTCTTGAGGCGTTTCCTGAATGATAGGAGGTCGTGGGTCTGGCGGAGGTGGAGCGGTACGGAGTTCCAGGTCTTGGTGGCTAGGTGAGAGAAGGATCTTCCTCTGGCGGTGGTGCGACAGATGGGGGGACATAGGCGAGGGTGAGTTTGGCGGAGTGAAGGTTGCGGGTGGGGGTGTGAAAGGTGAGTCTGTCGTTGAGGTAGGTAGGACCTGTTTTATGGAGGGCTTTGTGTGCATGGATGAGGACTTTGAAGGTGATCCTCTTTGATACTGGTAGCCAGTGTAGGTCTCTGAGGTGGGGTGAGATGTGGTTGCGGAGTGGGACTTCTAGAATGAGGCAGGCGGACGCGTTCTGGATTCTTTGCAGCTTTGTTGGGAGTTCATTTGTTATTCCCGCATATTGGGCGTTTCCGTAATCCAGTCGGCTGCTGACCAAGGCGTGGGTGACGGTTTTCCTGGTTTCGACGGGAATCCACTTGAAGATTTTGCAGAGCAAGTGGAGGGTGTTGTAGCAGGAAGTGGAGATGGCATTGACCTGCTGAGTCATGCTGAGTGTGGAATCCAAGATGAAGCCCAGGTTGCGTGCGTGGGTTGTGGGTGAGGATGCGGATGCTAGGGATGTGGGCCACCAGGAGTCATTCCAAGCTGAGAGGTTGGTGCCAAAGATGAGTATTTCTGTCTTGTCTGTGTTTAACTTGAGGTGGCTTGATTCCATCCAGCTGGCGATGGCGTGAAGTCCGTTGTGGAGGTTGTTCTTTGCAGTTGTAGGGTCTTTCGTGAGGGAGAGGATGAGCTGAGTGTCGTCTGCGTAGGATACAATGTTGATGTGGTAGGTTTGTGCGATGTTGGCGATGGGGGCCATGTAAACGTTGAAGAGTGTGGGGCTGAGCGAAGATCCTTGGGGGACGCCACAGGTGATTCTGGAGGCTTCTGACAGGAACGGTGGGAGGCGGACTCTCTGGGTTCTGCCCGTGAGAAATGACGACATCCAATCCAGTGCCTTGTTGCGGATTCCAGCGTTGTGAAGGCATGTGCGGAGGGTGTGATGACATACCGTGTCGAAAGCTGCGGAGAGGTCCAGGAGGATGAGTGCTGCTGTTTCTCCTTCATCGAGCATGGTCCTGATGTCGTCTGTGGCAGCAATGAGTGCGGTCTCGGTGCTGTAGTTTTTGCGGAATCTGGATTGGTAGGTGTTGAGTGCCTTGCTGTCTTCCAGGAACCGGGATAGTTGACTGTTCACTATTTTTTCGATGACCTTGGCTGGGAAGGGGAGAATGGAGATCAGTCGGTAGTTCCTGGGGTCGTCAGAGTCTGCTTTTGGTTTCTTCAGCAGGGCGTTGTTTTCTGCGTGCCTCCATCTCTCTGGGAAGGTGGCTGATTCGAAGGAGCTGTTGATGGTGTTGCAGAGATGGGAAGCGATGATGGTGTTAGCTTTGTTGAAGATATGGTGTGGGCAGGGGTCCGATGGTCATCTGGAGTGGATGGAGGCCATGGTGTTGGCGGTGCCTTCTATGTTGATGTGGGTCTAGGTGTGGAGGAAGTTGGCGTTGCTTGGAGCATTGGGGTTGTAGGTGTTTGTAGTTAGCTGGTGGGTCTGGGGGTTGAAGCTGTTGTGGATTTCTTCTATCTTTCGACGGAAGTGGGTTGTGAGTGAGTTGCAGAACTCCTGTGATGGCGAGGGTTCTTTGGAGCACATCCTGAGGGTGGACAGCTCTTTGATGATGCCGAAGAGCTGAGTGCTGTTGTGAGCGTTGGTGTCAATGCGGTTTTTGAAGTGGGTCCTTTTGGTTGTGCGGATCAGTTGGTGATGTTTGCGTAGGGCATCCTTGAAGGCGCTGTGGTTGGAGTTGGTAGGGTCAAGGTGCCAGGTTTTTTCCATTTTGCGACATAGCCGTTTGGATTCCTGTAGGTCTGGGGTGAACTAGCTGGCCTTGATTCTGTGGTGGGTGTTTGGGTGTTTTTTGAGCGGTGCGAGGGTGTTGGTGCAGTCTTTTATCCAGCGATGCAGGTTGGTGGCGGCTGTGTTGGGGTCCGTGGTCCCGCCCGGGCAAGGGTGTAGATCAGTTGATCCGTTGATATTTTGCTCCAGTTGCGCCCAGGGTGTGGCAGGGTGTAGCAGGGCATTTGCAACAAACAAATGCATACCTGGAGGGCATTCACTCTGGCGTGGCGGCCCAACAGAGAGCATTCCAGGCTCTGGCCTCTGCACGGATGGCAGCCATTGTCCCTGTCCCCAGCCTCCCCCCCTCTAACTTCCTCTACCCAGTCCCAATCCCCTCAACTCACGCCTATCCCAAGCACACCTTCAGACCAGCAATCACCCAAATCAACACACAGAAGTGGCTCAGGCAAACACAAGCACCACACTTCATCTCACGGGCACTCACACAAGCACCATCCCCAAGCAGACACACCAACATCCACTGCCTCCACTGTGTCCCCCTCCTCCTCGTCATCCACTTCCCTCCCAGTTGCGTCTCAACTAACACCTGCATGCACTACATCCTCATCCACTACCTCCATCACCAGCACGCCTATCACTACACGCCCCTCACTGGTAGTCACCACACCCACATCCATGCACACGTCCCTTGTGTCCTCTCCCACTGTGTCTGTGACCCCTCATTCCAAAGTACACAAACGCAAGCACACACACATCCAACAGCCATTATGGTAGTAATTCTAGTGACAATATAGTAGTATTATTTTTATGCTTCACTCTCCTTGTCACAATTTTAATCCTGTTATTCTTCATCGTCCTGGTTAGTGAAGTACATGCTTTATTATCTAAGATGCAGTTGCTTCATTAAAAACCTTATTGAAACATATACTGCCTCTGATTGTACTTGTATATGCGAGACTAATGTAACTGAGAGAAACGGATGCACTCAGCTGCCCAATCATCCCTGCTTTTGGGTGGAGATGAGGCACTGCTAGTTAGCCGGAGCAAAACCCGGATTAGGCCGACAGGTATCACCTTTAGTGGGTTAGGCTCAGTCCCCCACACCGCAGGCGATTCTGCCACTCAAATCCAGTAGTCTCATTAGAATAATGAGAGCCTACGGGACAGGACCTGGTATAAGGTGTAAGTACCATAGGTACACACTACACACCAGGCCAGCCTCCTACATTGGTGGTGCAGCGGAGGGATAAGTGCTTGCAGTTGCCTTATTACTCCTTCCCCTGGTGCTTTCCACAGGAAAGACCATTCCATACCTAGAGACATATATAGTACCTAGTGCAGGAATCTAGTCTCTAACTTTTAGGCAAGCTAGGGTATAGGCATAGCCCTTGCTCTAAACTTCTTTCAGAGAGACTTGGAGTTAGGTAGGTTAGGCACACCCTACACTAGCCTAACAAACACCATGTCCGTAGCTGGACATAGCTCTGAGGTAATGGAGGCTCCTTGTGAGAACCTGGCCTTCAAGGAATGGAAGGGTTTGTGTGCAGAGAGGAAGCTAAACATGGGAGCCTCCTACTCCAGAATGAGCAGGATCAAGCTGGTGGCCAGGAGGAGGAGTAGAAAGAAGATCCTGACCCCACTGAGGTAGAGAATGACATTCTAGGCCCAGGGGAGGGTCCCTCAAAGGATCTTGCAGTCCCTAGCAGACCAACTAATGCAGCTGGTAGTGGGAGGGGAAGTCACACAGGTAGGGCTCCCTTTACACCCAGAGGACAGGTAGAAAGTGTTGCTAAGACTAAGGAAAGATCCACCTCTGCCCACTCTCATGTCACTTCAGTGTCTGAGGGGTCACACTGCACAATTCCAGGGGATGACTCTAGCTAGAAAGCTCAGAAAACAGAGACTAGAGGAGGCCAGGCTGAGGCTGCAGCAGCAACAGCTAGCCCTAGATAGGGAGGCCTTGACAGTGGAGAGAGAGACAGGGGTTTTGGTTAGCACCACATGGTGGCAGCAGCAACAGTTCAAGTTTCAGGGATTATAGATTCAGGAAGGACTCCTTGGATTCCAGAAGCATGCAAAAAAGTGTTCCCCCATATGAGGTGGGGGATGATATATACAACTGGTTGGCTGCATTTGAGAGGGCCTGTAAAGTTCAGAGGGTCCCTCAAAGGCAGTGGGCTGTTATTCTCTGGTTGTCCTTCTCTGAAAAGGGGAGGGATAGACTTCTCACTGTCAGAGAAGAGGAGGCAGACAATTACAGCATACTCAAAACAGCACTCTTAGATGGTTTTGGTCTCATAACTGAGTAATATAGAATTAAGTTTAGAGAGACCAGAAAAGAGGCCTCACAGGATTGAGTTGCCTTTGTCGACTGTTCTGTTAAAGCTTTAGAAGGCTGGTTACATGGCAGCAAAGTGTCTGACTATGAGGGCTTGTACAATCTATTACTGAGAGAGCATATTTTGAATAATAGTGTGTCTGACTGTTGCACCTGTACTTGGTAGACTCAGACCTTACCTCTCCCCAAGAATTGGGAAAGAAGGCAGACAAATAAGTTTGAACAAGAGTGAGCAGAAAGGCTCACACAGGGGGTGACAAGGATAAGAAGAAAGAAGGTGGTAAACCTCAGGACAAGGATTGGGACAAAGACAAAAGTAAAGACTCTTCATGAGGTCCACAAAACTCCTCTTGGGGTGTGAATAAAACATTTTCTTCTTCTTCTGCACACAGTAAACAGCCTTGGTGCTATATGTGCAGAAATAAAGGCCATAGGCCATGGGATAAATCTTGTCCTGGTAAAGCCCCTGAGCCTTCCACCACTTCAACCTCCACTTCCACTCCTAGTGCCCCTACTAGTGGTAGTAGTAATAGAGGTGGGACTACTGGCAATAGTCAAAACAGAGGTGTAGTTGGATTCACATTTGGGTCCATAATAAAAACTGGGGTAGGTGTAGAACCCCCCAAGACAGTGTCTGTCTCACAAAGTGGCATTGGCCTTGCCACCCTAGCTGCTTGTCCCCTTAATATGGATAAGTACAAGCAGCACATTCAGATAAATGGTGTTGAGGCCCAGGCCTACAGGGACACAGGTGCCAGTATCACTATAGTCACTGAAAACGTAGGCCCTCATAACAACCCTGGCGGTCAGTGTTAAAGTGGCAGTAACACCGCCAACAGGCCAGCAGTAAAAAAAATGGAATCATGACCACGGCGGAAACCGCCAACACATATAGCCACTTTAACACTCCGACTGCCACGGCGGTAGCAACAAACACCGCGGCGGTAACCACCTTTTCTGGGGTGGTACCAATGCCATCAAAAGCATGGCGGAAACAGAGTTCTGAAGGGAAACGACTCACCTCTCGACACTCAAGGAAGAACCAGGATGTCATGGAGCCCGAGCTGCAGGTCTTCCCCATGCTGGTGTATCTGCTCATACACCAGGAGCACCAACGCCGGCGACGACGACCACGGTGAGTACTGCACCTAGCACACGGGGGGTGAGTGACACACACACACGCAACACGCAACACCCCCACCCTCACCCTCAACACCATACACACAAACAGATGCAACAACATTACATATACACCCGGTAACCCTCTGGAATAACGCAAGGACAATATATACAATATATACAAAAGGCGGGACAGTGCCCACTCAAAATATCCGTGGCCCTCTGGGCCACAACACATAGGCCAAGCCCACACTTAACTCCTGCCTCAATATGGAGAGAACACTGCAGGGGCATCAGGTCGAAAACACACAGGCACCTAAGGGGGACAGGGAAGGGGGGAACCTCAGCCGGAAGACTTTACAACGCCACTGCTCCTGGAGGGGGCTCCATGCCTACTGCTTGGTCCTGGGGAGTGCAAGGCCACAGTCTCTCCAGTGGGTGGTTTGCCCACTGCTTGGTCCTGGGGAGTGCAAAGCAACAGTGTCTCTAGTGGGTGGTTTGCCCACTGCTTGGTCCTGGGGAGTGCAAGGCCACAGTCTCTCTAGTGGGTGGTTTGCCCACTGCTTGGTCCTGGGGATTGCAAGGCCACAGTCTCTCAAGTGGGTGGTTTGCCCACTGCTTGGTCATGGAGAGTGCAGAGCAACAGTCTCTCCAGTGGGTGGTTTGCCCACTGCTTGGTCCTGGGGAGTGCAAAGCCACAGTCTCTCTAGTGGGTGTGTTGCCTACTGCTTGGTCCTGGGGAGTGCAAGGCCACAGTCTCTCAAGTTGGTGGTCTGCCCACTGCTTGGTCCTGGGGACTGCAGAGCCACAGTCTCTCTAGTGGGTGGTTTGCCCACTGCTTGGTCCTGGGGAATGCAAGGCCACAGTCTCTCTAGTGGATGCCTTCTTCCACTGGTTCTGTAGGGGGCTTTGTGCCCAGTGTGCTTCATCCTGCTTCATCCTGCCAAGGATAGGGTGAGTGGATGCCTTCTTCCACTGGTTCTGGAGGGGGCTTTGTGCCCAGTGTGCTTCATCCTGCCAAGGATAGGGTGAGTGGATGCCTTCTTCCACTGGTTCTGGAGGGGGCTTTGTGCCCTGTGATGCAGCATATGGGGAGTGCAAGGTCACAGTCACACACCTGGGTGTCAGACCCACATGATTTTCTGTGGGCAGGATGCATGACACACCATGGAGGCAGGACTACAGTCCATCCGCCGGCAACAGTGGTTGCAGCGTCGGTGCTGGCGTCGGTGCTGCCAGTGGTGGGGGGAAGATCCAGCCCTTCCCCTACAGCCTTGGACGGCAGCCCACTGGAGCTGCTGCTACTGGCAGTGGTGCTGCTTACGGCGGTGCAGGTGGCGGTGCTTGCGGCGATGCAGGTGGCGGTGCTGGCCGTGGTGCAGGTGGCGGTG
Organism: Pleurodeles waltl; assembly: GCF_031143425.1. NCBI lineage: Eukaryota > Metazoa > Chordata > Amphibia > Caudata > Salamandridae > Pleurodeles > Pleurodeles waltl. The sequence continues at coordinate 500,859,885 of NC_090443.1, forward strand.
CTGCCAGTTGTGGGGGGAGGCTCCAGCCCTTCCCCTGCAGCCTCGGACAGCTGCCCAATGGGGCTGCTGCTTGCAGCGGTGCAGGTGGCGGTGCTGCCCGCGGTGCAGCTGGCGGTGATTGCCTCCAGGCCTTCACCTGCAGCTTCAGATGGCTGAAGTGCCCTGGCTGGTGTTCTGTGCCCCTTCCTGCCCTTGGCAGATGGTGGTGCCTCCTTGCTTCTGGCAGCTGGAATCTTTGACTTGGCCTTGCTGGCTGGTTGTGCCTCCTTCTCCTTGCTGGAGGCTGTCCCCTTCTTGCCCTTGCCAGGTGGCGGAACCTTCTTGGCCTTGGCAGGTGTTGGTGGCACACTGGCTAGGCTGACGGGTGCCTCCTTGGATCCTCTCACAGCTGCAGAAACCACAGCGGACACAGACTTGGTGGCTGAGGTGCTGGGTTCTGGCCACCTGGCCCGAGGTGAAGGACGGCGGGGAAAAGAGGGGTAGGGAATAGGTCTAGGGTGGCGAGGAAAAGATTATTAGGGACATTGGGGCTGGAAGAAGGTGAAGGTTTGGGAGTGGTGGACGAGGGAGTGCTTGTGGGAGGTTTCAGTGTGCTGTGTTTAGGTGCAGGTGTATGAGCTGGATGCTATTGTGAGGTGGATGACTTTTGGGTGTGTGGGTGCTTGCATTTTGTGTACTTTGGGAGGGGGGTCACAGACACAGTGGGAGAGGACACAGGGGACGTGTGCATTGATGTGGGGGTGGTGACTGCCAGTGAGGGGCGTGTAGTGATAGGCGTGCTGGTGATGGAGGTTGTGGATGAGGATGTAGTACATGCAGGTGTGAGTGGAGACGCTACTGGGAGGGAGGTGAACGAAGAGGAGGAGGGAGACAGTGGAGGCAGTGGATGTTGGTATGTCTGTATGGGGATGGTGCTTGTGTGAGTGCCTGTGAGATGAAGTGTGGTGCTTGTGTTTGCCTGAGCCACTTCTGTGTGTTGATGTGGGTGAATGCTGGTCTGAAGGTGTGCTTGGGATAGGTTGGGGTGGAGGGGATTGGGACTGGGTAGAGGAAGTTGGATGGGGAAGGCTGGAGACAGGGACAATGGCTGTCATCAGTGCTGAGGCCCGTACCTGAAATGCTCTCTGTTGGGCCGCCACGCCAGAGTAAATGCCCTCCAGGTATGCATTTGTTTGTTGCAAACGCCTTTCGACACCCTGGATGGCATTCAGTATGGTTGACTGCCCAACAGTGAGGGATCTCAGGAGGTCAATAGCCTCCTCACTGAGGGTAGCAGGGCTGACTGGGGCAGGGCCTGAGGTGCCTGGGGCGAAGGAGATGCCCAACCTCCTGGGTGAGCGAGCACGGAAAACACGCTCAGGGGCTGCTGCGAGGGCGGTGCCGGTACGGGGGTGGGTGTCCGGCACCGCCAGGGAGCTTCCATTGGAGGAGGAGTCGCTGTCTGTAGTTTCCCCTCCTGTCTCCGTCGTGGTGCTCTCCTTGCCCTCTGTCCCACTGGTGCCCTCACCGTCGGTGGATTCGGCCTCCAGGCCCATGTGGGATGCAGCTCCTTCTGTCGCCGGTACCTCTGCTTCTCTGCCAGATGATGCTAATGCACACAAGGACAGGGTGACAAAACAAGAAGGGGGGGAGAGACAGAGGATACACTTGGTCAATGCCAGCAACAACACTACCATTAGCGTACACAACACACAGGGATCAGCCCTATGCACTAGGCCATGCACTACCAGTTACGAAGCTAGTCACCAGCCAGTGGGGTACATTGCCCATTGCCATTGGCTGCACACCTGAAACCAACAGGACCCTGCCCAGTAGTAGATGCCTACTAACGCTATTGGGGTTGGAGTGCTTCAGAGCCTGTCCAACAAGGGACCTACCCTGCCAGTTCACCCTGGCCTATGGCACCCACAGCCCACATCCCCCATCCAAGCACAACCTTAACGTCATGATTCTGAATCTGTACTCACCCCCTTGTGGCTGCTGTGATGCCTTCAAGAGCCCATCCAACTCCGGATAGGCCACCGCCAGGATGCAGAACATCAGGGGGGTCAGGGTACAATGGGCACCCCCTCCTTGTTGGAAGGCCCGCCCCAGCTGGGCCTCCGCTGTCTTCCTTGCCCAGTGGCGCAGGTCCTCCCACCATTTGGGCAGTGGGTGCACCGCCTGTCAAAGACCCTCAAGGTCCACACCTCCTTGGCGATGGCAAGCCAAATACCCTTTTTCTGATGGGCACTGACCTGCAGGAAAACATGCATAGAAAAAAGGGATTAGTCATACCGTCGAGACTGTTACACTCATGACCCACAATATCCCTCCCATCGCCTTACTCACAGACATTGACCACCAGACATGCAGCACTCTGTCCAGGACCGCTCAGCCCCCCCTACACAAGGCTTACACAAGCAGTAATCCATACATTCATGGCCCACGCATCATGCTCACAGTATACTCACCTGTTTGTCTGGAGGACCATAGAGTAAAGTGTACTGGGGTAGGACCCCATCCACAAGTCTCTTCAACTCCTCAGAAGTGAAGGCGGGGGCCCTTTCCCCAGACACATGAGCCATTGTCGCTTCCAGACACAGGTCACAGCAGCACTGGTAGTGTAGGTCTTCTCCTGTTGAAGGTCAGGTAGCAAGTGAGTGAACAGATAGAAAATGGCGGTCACATTCGCAGTGGTACGTACCGTCACTGCCCGCGTACATCGCCATTGGCTCCCAGAACCCATAGGGCCCAATGATAACCAATTCGTAGTTGCCCGGCAGTCGTCAACCGCAACGGCGCACAACGCCAGCGGAATGACCTCATTTCCACTTGTCTCTCCTCACAGGTCAGGAAGCCGCCATTTTAGAGGGGCACATACCATGGCACCTAACTGCGTCACAGCAGACATTGGCACATCAACTGACTTTCATATTCGTGTACTGTTTTATTGAAGGGAAAAATGCATTTTTATTTTCACATATGTGTGAATATGACCCTCTGCTCACCACTTTCCACCCTAGAGTCCAACCGGTGAGGATGAATAGGAGATGGAGACATCCCCTGTGTACAGACCCCTGGTGGACCTGGCGACAATGGAGGACAGACACATTATCCTTACCTACAGACTTGATTCGGTCACAACCCAAGAACTGTGTGCCCAATTGGAGCCAGACCTGATTTCAGCTATCCACCAGCCCACAGGTATCCCCCCTCTAGTGCAGGTCCTGTCAGTGCTCCATTTCCTGGCAAGTGGTTCCTTCCAAGCAACAGTGGCCATGGCATCAGGGATGTCTCAGCCAATGTTCTCCAACGTGTTGACCAGAGTGTTGTCTACCCTGCTGAAACACATGTGCAGCTACATCGTATTCTCCCAGGTGGAGGATTTGGCCACAGTGAAGGCTGACTTTTATGCCCTGGGACATATCCCCAACATCATTGGTGCCACTGATGGTACACATATAGCATTTGTCCCCTCCTGGAGAAATGAACAAGTGTTTAGGAATAGAAAAAGCTTTCACTCACTGAATGTGCAGATGGTGTGTTTGGCAGACCAGTACATCTCCCATGTCAATGCCAAGTATCCTGTCTCTCTGCATGATGCCTTTATTTTGAGGAATAGCAGCATTCCATATGTGATGTCTTAACTCCAGAGGCACTGTGTGTGGCTAATAGGTGAGCCCCTGGTCCCCACCCAGTTGATGTAGGTATATGGGTGTGGGTTTGTCCCTAAGGGTGAGTGTGTGTCTAACAGGTATCCCTCGATATTTGCAGGTGACTCTGGCTACCCCAACCTCTCATGGCAACTGACCCCAGTGAGGAATGCCAGGACAAGGGCAGAGGAACGTTACAATGAGGCACATGGGCGAACAAGGAGGATAATTGAGAGAACCTTTGTCCTCCTGAAGGCCAGATTCCAGTGCCTCCATCTGACAGGTGACTCCCTGTACTATTCACCCAAGAAGGTGTGCCAGAACATCATTGCATGTTCCATGTTGCACCACCTGGCCTTGAGACACCAGGTTCCTTTTCTGCAGGAGGATGAGCCTGGAGATGGTCTTGTGGCAGCGGTGGAACCTGTGTACAGTGAGGAAGAGGAAGCAGAGGAAGAAGATGTGGACAACAGAAGTTCACTCATTCAACAGTACTTCCAGTGACACACAGGTAAGACACTGTAACCTCACTTTCCATTTCAGTTTTGTATTAGACATTGAACATGGTAGCCTGATTTCCCTATGCCTATGGCCACTTACTGAACCCTTTGGCATCTCTATTCTCAGATCTCTGTGCCCCACTCTGGCTCCTGGTGTGTTTACTGCTTCCCACTACAGGTCATACCTTTGTATATGTAACTGTACATTTGAATTGCAATGTTTACAGCTTGTTGAACTAATAGATATTTCAATCATTTGACAGACTCCATACTTGTATTTGTTCCAAGGGTATTTGTTTATGTGATAATAAATGGAGGGGGTATTGTAATGGGGTGGGTTGCTGATGGAGGAAAGTCCAGGGTAGAGTCCAGTCTATTTGTATCACAGGTGCATTGTCCAAGGGGGCATGGGAAGGGGAGCAATGGCAGTACAAGGTGGAAAGGTTGACAGAGTGGGACACATAGGTGACATTCAGGAGAGTCTTATTTCCTGGTGGGGTTTTGACAATGTTCTCCGTCTTCTGCCTGGATCGCAGGGACCGTTTGCGGGGTGATTCTCCTTCTGCAGGGGGTGGGGTGCTGGTGGCATGTTGGTCCTGGGGCGGGCCTCCTGTCCACTAGTGCCAGCAGAGGTGGAGGGCTATTCTTCTGTGTGGCTAGTGTCAGGGGCTCGTTGTTGCGCCACTGCCTCCCTCATGGTGTTTGCTATGTCTGCCAGCACCCCTGCAATGGTGACCAGGGTGGTGTGGATGTCTTTCAGGTCCTCCCTGATCCCCAGGTAGTGCCCCTCTTGCAGCCGCTGGGTCTCCTGCAACTTGTACAGTATCTGGCCCATGGTCTCATGGGAATGGTGTTATGCTCCCAGGATCCCTGCTAGTGCCTCGTGGAGAGTGGGTTCCCTGGGCCTGTCCTCCCCCTGTCGCACAGCAGTCCTCCCAGCTTCCCTTTTGTCCTGTGATTCTGTCCCCTGAACCTTGTGCCCACTGCCACTGACCCCAGGTCTCTGATTGTCTTGGGTTTCCCTGGCTGCTTGGGGTCCCTGTAGTGGTGGACGCACTGCTGATTGACGTGTCTCCAGGACAGAGGGATGGGCCCTCTGGGTGGGTGCTGTGCTGGTGTTTCCTGAGGGGGGAGGCTCTGTGGTGGGTTGAGACTGTGGCAGGGTGACCGACTGTCCAGAGGTCCCTAATGGGCCAGGTTGGTCATCGTGATCTAGGGGTGCAGAGCTGCTGTCATCACTGTGGACCTCTTCTGTGGGGGGACTGGATGCTGGTGGCACCTCCTCTCCGGTGATGTTGAGTGGGGGTCCTGTGGGGATGTAAATGCAGTGTTATTGTATCTGCGTGTGTCATCTTCTGCGTCAATATGTTTCTCTTTATGGTTGTTATTAGCAAGGCACCTTTGGGTTGTGTGAGATGTTATTGGTTTGGCTAAGTAATTGTCACTAGTGTGCATGCTGTGGTGATGGATGTCCATGCAGGTCTGTGATGGGTGTCCATGCATTGGTGTTGCATGCAGGGCTTGGTATTTGGATGGGTGGTTTGGGATAGTGGGGTATATGTGAGGTGGTCGAGTGATGGGGGTGAGGGTAGGGGTAGGAGTTTGTGATGGCATGCAGGTAGGGTGGGGGATATAGTAGTAAAGAGTTGACTTACCAGAGTCCAGTCCTGCTACTCCTGCGACGCCCTCAGGTTGCATGATCGCCAAGACTTGCTCCTCCCATGCTGTTAGTTGTGGGGGAGGAGGTGTGGGTCCACTGCCAGTTCTCTGAATAGCTACCTAGTGTCTTGCAACCACGGAACACACCTTCCCCTGTAGGTCGTTCCACCTCTTCCTGATGTCATCCCTTGTTCTGGGGTGCTGTCCCACGGCATTGACCCTGTCCACGACTCTCCGCCATAGCATCAACTTCCTAGCAATGGACGTCTGCTGCACCTGTAATCTGAATAGCTGTGGCTCTACCCGGATGATTTCCTCCACCATGGCCTTTAGCTCCTCCTCTGAGAACCTGGGGTGTTTTTGGGATGCCATGGGTGTAGTGTGAGTGGTATGTGTGAGGGCGTGTGGGGTGATGTGTTGGAGTGTGTACTGTGAGGTGCGTGGATGGTGTATGGGTGATGGTGTTATGTGGCTCTAATTCAGTGGGTGCTCCTGGCTTGTGTCTCTCTCAGATGGCAATATTTCTTTTCGTTGTAAGGGGTTGTGGGTATTGTGGGTGTGTGTTTTATATTGGATTGGGTCTGTGGATGTGGTGTGTGTATGTGTCTCAGGTGTGTATAGTTTGAATTGTCCAATGTGGTGTAGTTTTGTTAGTGTGTGTGTATTTTGAGCTTGGCAGTGTGTACCGCCAATGGTTTACCACGGTTGAATGACCGCCGCAGTGATTCGTGGGTTATGATGCTGTGGGCGTATTTCTGTTGGCGTAACGGTGTGGGTTTTGGTACCGCCAGTTTATCACTGACCTTTGGGCTGGCGGACTTGTGTGGTGTCTGTATAGTGGCGGATTTCTCTGTGTGGGTCATAATATCCGCAACGGTATACTGCTTCAGTCACGGTACGTTGGCAGCCGTCAGCACGACGGTCAGCGGCATTTACTGCCAGGGTTGTAATGAGGGCCTTGGTGTCACCTGCACAACACCTACTTGGTTACCAGTACTAAGTCACTGATGTGAATAACTCCACTCAGTCCCTCCCCTTAGCTGTAGTGCAACTTTACTGGGTGGAGTTATTGGCCCTAAACAGGGGGTAGTCTCACGTAGCTTATCTGTAGACTGTCTTTTAGGAAATGACCTAGAGACCTCTGGTTGGGCTGAAGTAGAGTTTCTTATCCATGCTGGGTATACCCCCAAGAATTGCTCCCTTTTATCTCAAAGGAGAATAAAAAGCAAAGTAGGGGAGGAGTATTGGAACCTGAAATAATGGCCCAAGACACTCCAAAAAACACAGGCATGCAGGATATCAAAGTATCCTCTGCCTACCTTCCCACTAAGAATACCATTCCTCTGAGGGAGGATACCACCCCCAGGATGGAGCCTGTACAAAAAGAGTCAAAAGCTACCACAGCTGGACTCCCAGAGGTAAAAGTACCTCTCTGTGAGAAACCTAAAATAGAACAGCAGCCCTGCCCTGTCTTACAAAACTTGGAGCAACCCTCCAGCCCTCCCAGAGAAACTTTAGTGCAGCATCCCTGCACTACCTTTAGCACATTAGGACAGCAAACCTGTCCTTATGTAGAGCCCTTGGGTCAGCAACCCTGTCCTGCTCTAGCCCAGGAAAGACAGCAACCCTGTCCTCCTTTAGAGACTTTGGGACAAATGTTTGGTCCGGCTCTAGCCCTGCTAAGACAGCACCCCTGCCTAGCATTACAACCCTTAGGACAACAACCCTGTCCTAACATAGGGTCCCAGCAACAGTCATCCTGCCCCACTTTTAAACTTTTTCCACATCTTCAAAATAGAGAATCACAGGGTCCACAGTTTCAATGTGCTTCAGTTAAAAGTAACCAAACAGGGTGGTTCACCTCCCCACAGGGAAGGAACCACTTAGTGGATGATAAAGGGAGTACCCACTCTCCTGCAGAGCTACTCTCCACTTATCACCACTCGAGACAATAAAGTCTCAACTGGCCAAGATTAGCCTTATTGTCCTTCGTTTGGGGGGAGCTATGTAGGAAAGTAGCCTCTTTCTAGCTTGGTTACTGTAGGCTGGCTGGCTTATAGTGGGTACCTAGTGGTACTTACACCTTGTGCCAGGTCCAGTTATCCCTTATTAGTAGATTAGAGGTGTTCTTAGCAGCTTAGGCTGATAGAGGTAGCTATAGCAGAACAGCCTAGGCTGAACTAGGAGACATGCAAAGCTCCTACTATACCACTTATATCACAGACTACTATATCATAAGAAAACACAATACTCAGAGTTACCAAAAATAAAGGTACTTTATTTTAGTGACAATATGCCAAAAGTATCTCAGAGGATATACTCCCTTAGAAGGTAAGTAATATACACAAAATATACACACAAACCAAAATCAGGTACGTAAACAGTTAGAAAAGTACTGCAAACACTGTAGAACACAATAGAATGCAATAGGAGACAATAGGCCTAGGGGCAACACAAACCACATACTCCAAAAGTGGAATGCGAACCACGAAGGGTCCACAGGCCTAGTGTAGTGTGTAGACTGGGAGTGTAAGAAAACACTAAGGGTGTCCAAGATACCCCACCCTAAGACCCTGAAAAGTAGGAGTAAAGTTACCCTACTACCCCAGAAAGACAGTAAAGTCGAGATAGGGGATTCTGCAAAGGCAACAACTGACTGCAAAGCACTGAAGATGGATTCCTGGACCTGAGGTCCTGCAAAGGAAGGGGACCAAGTCCAAGAGTCACACAAGTGTCCAGGGCGGGGCAGGAGCCCACTAAAACCCGGATGAAGGTGCAAAAGGGCTGCCTCCGGGTGGAAGAAGCTAAAGATTCTGCAACAATGGAAGGTGCCAGTAACTTCTCCTTTGTTCAGAAGATGTCCCACGGCGTGCTGGAGGATGCAGAGTTGTTTCCATGCAGAAAGACCGAAAACAAGCCTTGCTAGCTGCAAGAATCGCGGTTGAAGGTTTTGGGTGCTGCCAGGGCCCAGGAAGGACCAGGATATTGCCCCTTGGAGGAGGAGACAGAGGGGGCGCTCAGCAACACAGAGAGCCCACGCAGAACCAGGCAGCACCCGCAGAAGCACCTGAACAGGCGTTCAGAAGATCTGGGCACAGCGGTCGTCTCAGCACAACAAAGGAGGGTCCCACAAAGTCGGAGTCCAACTCAGCGAGTTGGGCAATGCAGGACAGAGTGCTGGGGACCGGGGCTATGCTGTGCAGGAAGGAAGTCTTGCAAAAGTGCACAGAAGCCCTAGCAGCTGCAGTTCATGCAGTACACAGGATTACTGTCTGGCGTGGGGCGGCAAGAACTTACCTCCACCAAATTTGGACAGAAGGGCCACTGGACTGTCGGGGACACTTGGACCCGGCTCCTGTGTTCCAGTGACCATGCTCGTCAGGATGAGAGGGGACCCAGAGAACCGGTGATGCAGAAGTTTGGTGCCTGCGTTGACAGGGGGAAGATTCCGTTGACCCAAGGGAGATTTTTTCTTGGCTTCCAGTGCAGGGTCAAGGCAGACAGCCCTCAGAGCATGCACTATCAGGAAACAGTTGAGAAAGCCGGCAGGATGAGGCGCTACAATGTTGCTGGTAGTCTTCTTGCTACTTTGTTGCGGTTTTGCAGGCGTCCTGGAGCAGTCAGCGGTCGATCCTTGGCAGAAGTCAAAGAGGGAAGTGCAGAGGAACTCTGGTGAATTCTTGCATATCATTATCTGATGAGAAACCCACAGGAGAGACCCTAAATAGCCCTCAGAGGAGGATTGGCTACAGAGAGAGGTAAGCACCTATCAGGAGGGGTCTCTGATGTCACCTGCTGGCACTGGCCTCTCAGAGGTCTCCATTGTGCCCTCACACCTCTGCATTCAAGATGGCAGAGGTCTGGGACACACTGGAGGAGCTCTGGGCATCTCCCCTGGGGAGGTGCTGGTCAGGGGAGTGGTCACTCCCCTTTCCTTTGTCTAGTTTCGCACCAGATCAGGGCTGGGGGGATCCCTGAACCGGTGTAGACTGTCTTATGCAAGGAGTGCACCATCTGTGCCCTTCAAATCTTTTCCAGAGGCCAGGAGAGGCTACTCCTCTCAGGCCCTTAACACCTATTTCCAAAGGGAGAGGGTGTAACACCCTCTCTCAGAGGAAATCCTTTGATCTGCCTTCCTGGGACTGGGCTGCTCAGGCCCCAGAAGGGCAGAAACCTGTCTGAGGGTTGGCAGCAGCGGTAGCTGCAGAGAAAACCCCAGAGAGTTAGTTTGGCAGTACCCGGGCTCTATGCTGGAGCCCCGGGGATGCATGGAATTGTCCCCCCAATACCAGAATGGTATTGGGGTGACAATTCAAGTCAAGTCAATGAAGTCTTTATTCGATATTTCATCATAAAAGACATGCTACACGTCATAATACTTATAAAATTATCAGTGCTAACGATTAAAACAATAAATACAATATTTCATGAAAGCTACAAGAACGTATTAAATCAATCTAATGCTTCATTTGTTAAATATTTTAACATATTTAAAAAAAAAAAAAAGTACATTACTTTAAAAACTCAATTCTAAAATTCAAGATAATTTACTTATCTAAAACATGTAGCTGTTTTAGTAGTTCAGAACGAATTATCCATGCCCACCCCAGGAATTTGGCCACCCCTATTGCTATAGTAGGTGAAAGATCAGTTTTAAGGATCCTACAAGCAGTCTCGGCCGATTGTGTGCCCAGACTTTTGCATAGGGGTACCAACCACTTCTTCCTTGGGGCAGCATATAATGGACAGACAAAGAACAGATGGCTCACATTTTCCCGCATTTCAGTACACAATGGGCATTTATCTGGGCCTCCAGTGCCCCAGGTTGAGGTTAAACACCTTAATGGTATTGAGCCCACTCTAACTTGGTGATATAATTTGCGGTCCATAGGTTTTGTAATAACATCCCAGTACTTTTCAATTGCAGAGACATCTTTCACGTGTACAAATGTTGATGTAAGGGAACTACCTATAAGGGATGAGTGTCTTATACCTACCACCCATTCCCAATATAGTTGTTTCAGCTCTTTTTTTGGAGGAAAAGTAGCTGAGTCTGGGTTGTGCCAAAGGGCACCTAGACCCATGGCACAAAGGGTGGTTCTAACACCCTTAAACCAACCAATATTATCGGATCCTAGGGTGTCCCTTACCTCGAGGCATGCTTTCGCATATAATAGCAGCTCTGGGGTAGACCACAACCTCCGCCAGAAGGCCAAGGGCCGAAATCTGGCTTGATCTTCCACTGGTTGGAGCCCAAGGTCATAAAGGAGCGGGATGCATGGGGATGACCTCGGAAGACCAACCGCCCCTCTTGTAAATCTGTTTTGGGCCAGCATCAGTCGGTCCAGATTGCTATAACCCCAAGGCTCAGCCCCATACAAGACTGAGGGAAGAATTTTTGACCCATAGATTTCCATAAGTGGGGACATCGGGCGGGTAAATGATCTTTTATATTCCTTAAGAAGGGCACCACCTAATTGAACATGTTTAAGTGCTTGGATATCAATCTGGGGTTTCCAACTAAAATTATCACTAAAATGCACACCCAGATATGTAAATTCATTAGTTTGCTCGAGAATGGCACCACCCATTTTAACCCTTGCCACAGTTTGTGTTCGACCTCTTAGTACCATGAATTTTGTTTTAGAAACGTTTATTTCTAGCTCATGCTTGTCACAAAATAACTCAAATCTGAGTAGGGCCTGTTGGAGCCCTTGCCTTGTCTTTGATAATAACAAGGTATCATCCGCGAACATGAGCAATGGTACTTTCATTCCCGCTATCTGGGGAGCATCCGTGGGATGTGTTGCAAAATATTTGGTAACCCCGTTAATGAACAGGGAAAACAAAGTGGGAGCCAGGACACATCCTTGTCTAACACCTTTCAAAACCTGTCCGTAACCTCGCCAGGCTTACCCCAGCGGACTTGGGCATAAGTGAAAGCATGAAGATTCATTAAGAGTCGCACTAGAGCCCTGGGCATTCCCTGTTCCAGTATGCAATCCCATAATTTAGTCCTAGGGACCAAGTCGAATGCAGATCTTAGATCCACAAAAGCTGCATACAACTTGCCCTTACCCAAAAAAACTGTTTTCCAATATAAAAGGGCAAAACGAAAGGCTTGATCAAGGGTGCTTACATGAGGTCTAAAACCCGCCTGCAACGGAGTCAAAATATCTGAGTCTGTTATCCATTCCTGTATCCTCCCTAAAATGAGGCGCGCTATGATTTTTTGGATCCCATCAATAAGGCTGATAGGCCGGTAATTTGAGGGTACTGAGCGATCGCCTTTCTTGTATATAGGAAGGATTTCTGCCCCATACCATGAGTCAGGAATTTTAGCGCCTGCTGCAACTGCATTCACCAGGTGGAGTATATAAGGTACCCACAGGTCCTGGTCTTCCAAAAAAATGTCAGCTGGAATACCATCTGGGCCAGGGGCCCTCCCTTTGGGAATGTTTTGCAGGCAATTGATAACTTCAGTAACTGAGAATATTAACGGCTCGACGGGCTCAAGACAGTAGGGTATAGTCACTTCTACTGTATTACACTTAAACTGATCCTCAAAATTTTTTACCCACTGATGATTAGAGACAGATGCTGGGCTATAGTGGGCGTCCTGCGAGATACCCCATTTTAAGAGGTACCAAAACTGTTGCATATTGCGTTTACCACAAGCTTCTGACAGCATAAGCCAGCGTTCCTCGTCCCACTTTTGTTTTGCTTTGCGTTTTGCCTCATTATAGAGTTTTCTACAAGATCTAATCTGGCTATGATTTTTGTTTTTAATAGCCTCAAAGAGAACTCTTTTTGTCATGCTACACTCTTTATCAAACCAGGTAGTGGATGAGTATTTCTTGGTCCCAGGTTGTTTAGGGATAAATTTAATGAACAACTTTTTAAGTTCCTGAAACAAGTCAGAATGGGTACGTATAAGTTCGCTGTTAATCTCATCCTGTGAGCCACAACTGTTTAAAAGCTCCACAGAACTAGACACTAAGGTTCTTATCGCCCTACGGGCCCCAGCGTCCACCGCTATTTTGGGCCAGCGTACCCTGCGCATATCATTGCTCACAATGACCTCTTTTTCTGTTATATTAGGACCACTGCCCTCAGACCTCTGAAAGCTGGAATCCCTTAGGGTCAAAACCAGCGGGTCATGATCGCTCTCTGGGCGTTCCGTAATTAGCATATCAACAACTGCAAACCACTGCCTCACATCGACCAAAATATAGTCGATACGACTACTGTGTCTGCCGTTGTTGAACGTATGCCTGCCCTTCCTATCTGACTTGACCCTCCCATTAACAGCTCTTAGACCCATATCCAGGCATAGCCCCTTGATATAGGTGGCTGGGCTCGACCACTTAACAATCGGAGGTATCTCGAGTTGGGGAATACCCCAGGATAGATCCTCATCCTCAGTGAGCGGGCCGTCCTCAATACCCAAAGGCTCAAAACAAGTATTAAAATCCCCCATCACAATCTTGTGGCCATCGGTCGTTGTTCCTGATAGAATATCATCCAACAGGAGGAGGGTCGGAGAAACCCTTCCTCCCTGGAGGCCCCAGACATAAATATTAACCAACAGGATGTTTGTACCTTGGTTGGACTTTATCTTTAAGACAATTATGTCTGGACTATCAATTGTCACTTCTTCAACTCTTACACCCGCACTTTGGCGGACCCAAATGGTAAGACCTCCAACAGGACGCCCTTTCTGGCCCCTAATTGCTGGCTTGCTAAAGTTCAGATACCCCACCCTAAATATCGGTGTGATAGCCCATGTTTCCTGGAATGCAATTATATCTCCCTGATCTATGAAATCCCTCCAGTCAGGAATACACTGGCTGGACTCCAGACCGGCTATATTCCAGGATATGTACCTTGATAACATATCAACAGGCTCAGCTAAAGCAGAGGGTGAGTCCATACTAAAATTGGGTAATACAGACACTATACCAACAGGGGTAGTGCCAGGATTATTACTTTGATCTGTGGCAATAGCCTTCCAATTTATATCTTCTATGTGGGAGGATTTCAATAAAGTTAAATTAACTATTTCTTCTCTACCGATGAGTCAATCATTCTCATCTAGGCAGGATAACGGCCCATATCTCCCAGCAGTAATCAAGGGTTCAATACTTTCTGGTGCGAACCAAACCCTAGGAGGGTTAATGACATTTTTGTTAATCTGGGAAGGCACCTTCACCTCGGGATACACCGTAGGATAAAAATCCGGTAGTTCCCACGTGACTATTGGTCCATCTGCAAGTTGCGGGCACCAGCCTCTCAGAAATGGGACCACATTAGTACTCCTGAAATTAACTATAACCAGATCACCTGGGATATCTTTAGTCATGTGGCCAAGCCAACCCACCCTTCTCACATTTAAGATTTTACCATCAATGGTAGGGGGAGGGGTCTATTCTTAGTAAGCCAGAAGGCTACTTTGTTTTTTAAGTCATTGTAACCTTCTTTTTTACCTGAACTAAGTACTGGGACTCCTGACAATATACATACAAATGGAGCGGCCTCTGGTGGGAGATCAATCCTAGCATTATAATTATAATTATTGTTGTGCACTCTTGCTTCCTTATGGACTCGAGTTGGTTGAGACCTACCCTCTAGGGACCCTCGAATCCCTCGAATCACTTCGGGTTCCCTAGGTATAGTGGGCTCCGCCTCCAAACTTGTTTCGTTACATGGGGCTTTATGTCTTAAACTGCTGCCCACAAGTATTGCCTGCTCAACACAATTTCCAGATGGTAAATCTAGAGGTACCGTATGTACATCAGCAGGTGTCGATGTTACCTGTACCCTCAGACTATGAACCTCTTGGGTAAGTACTTCGATTTTTAGCAATAATGTGCTAAATATTTCAGCCATTTTTGTCGCTAACTTATCCTCTACTGTTGCCAGTATATTTTCTATATACTGCCTGTTATGGCAGCAACCCACCGGCTTATCAGATCCCCCGTCTAATCTTTTTGTGTTAATAGTATGGGTTTTTGCTTCAAGGGGCTTTCGAGAATTGCTGACCTTTCCCACTCCTCTTTTGCCCAACGACTTTCTACAAGCCCTAACTGCTCTTACTGGTTGGGGGGGAGTCTCTGCCATAACCACGGGGCTAAATGGGCTCTCGCCAATTATACTCGTTGAGTCTAAGGGATTAGAATGTATCTGTGCCTCAGTTAGTATCATATCCTTATCAGAGTTGGAGCCCAGATCCTCAAAAGTAGACACTATGGGGGTTATTCTAACTTTGGAGGAGGTGTTAATCCGTCCCAAAAGTGACGGAAAAGTGACGGATTTACCACCAGCCGTATTACGAGTCCATTATATCCTATGGAACTCGTAATACGGCTGGTGGTATATCCGTCACTTTACCATCACTTTTGGGACGGATTAACACTCCTCCAAAGTTAGAATAACCCCCTATATGTGGGGAGGAACTAGGGTGTGTCTGGACGGGGGAACCTCCTTTCCCTAGGGAGACTCTGCGATCGCTATTAATCTTTTTAACCACCTTAACCAGGTAGTTATCAAGCGTAGTAACCCCTAGATTTTTGGCGGAGTTATTACAGTTAGCCATCATAGGTTGGTTGCAGTAAGTACCACCAGCTATAATTCAGCAATACAAAACACAAAACCACGTAATCAAGATGTAATACAGCTAATTTACAGTTTAGGCAGAGTCCCGTGCCCAGTCCAGACTCTTCAGGCCTCTGAGGGCCCGCCCTTTGCCCAGGCTTAGCCCGGCGCTGCCCGCGCGCGTCCCGCAGTGCAGTGTACCTTGTTGCAATTCAAGGGCCCGGGGGGCGTAACAGCACTTTCGCGCCACTTGGTGCACAGGAAATCCAGAGGATTCTGGGTATTGTAGTCCTCCCAGCGTGTTTTTAGCAGGCAGCCTACAACGACGGCGGCCGCTAATTGCGGTGGTCCGAGCCGGCAGCCCTGTGTCCTTGTCCGACCATTTGTAGGCTTGAAGAAGCTGACTGTACAGAGGAGTTTTGTCCTGTACTGGATCAAGGCTCAGCAGGCCGCTGTTGTAGAGGGGGTGGTTCTCGGATGGTTATCCCACTAGATTACTGAGACGATCACTTCCGCCTCTTCCGCTGCCTGCGCTGCCTGTGTGCTGCCTGTGTCCCCCCCCCAAAGCAGCAGTAGCGGTGGCGAAAACGGCGGAGGCAGTAGCGGCAGCGTTCGTACTCCGCGCCACGCCGCGCTGCACTCCGACGTGAGCCACCCGACACCTGCGTCCCGTTCGACGGCACCTGTGTTCCGTTCCTCCCCATGATCCTAGACATGTTACATGGCCATGTTCGGAGTTACCATTTGTAGGAAGCTGGACTGGCTTGTAGTGAGTACCAAGGGGTACTTGCACCTTGCACCAGGCCCAGTTATCCCTTATTAGTGTATAGGGTGTCTAGCAGCTTAGGCTGATAGATAATGGTAGCTTAGCAGAGCAGCTTAGGCTGAACTAGGAGACGTGTGAAGCTACTACAGTACCACTTAGTGTCATATGCACAATATCATAAGAAAACACAATACACAGTTATACTAAAAATAAAGGTACTTTATTTTTATGACAATATGCCAAAGTATCTTAGAGTGTACCCTCAGTGAGAGGATAGGAAATATACACAAGATATATATACACAATAGCAAAAATATGCAGTATAGTCTTAGAAAACAGTGCAAACAATGTATAGTTACAATAGGATGCAATGGGGAAACATAGGGATAGGGGCAACACAAACCATATACTCCAAAAGTGGAATGCGAACCACGAATGGACCCCAAACCTATGTGACCTTGTAGAGGGTCGCTGGGACTATTAGAAAATAGTTAGAGTTAGAAAAATAACCCTCCCCAAGACCCTGAAAAGTGAGTGCAAAGTGCACTAAAGTTCCCCTAAGGACAAAATAGTCGTGTTAGAGGAATAATGCAGGAAAGACACAAACCAGCAATGCAACAACTGTGGATTTCCAATCTAGGGTACCTGTGGAATAAGGGGACCAAGTCCAAAAGTCACAAGCAAGTCGGAGATGGGCAGATGCCCAGGAAATGCCAGCTGCGGGTGCAAAGAAGCTTCTACCGGACAGAAGAAGCTGAGGTTTTTGCAGGAACGAAAAGGGCTAGAGACTTCCCCTTTGGTGGACGGATCCCTCTCGCCTTGGAGAGTCGTGCAGAAGTGTTTTCCCGCCGAAAGGACGCCAACAAGCCTTGCTAGTCGCAAATCGTGCAATTGGCGTTTTTGGACGCTGCTGGGGCCCAGGAGGGACCAGGAGGTCGCAAATTGGACATGAAGAGAGAGGGGACGTCGAGCAAGACAAAGAGCCCTCACTGAAGCAGGTAGCACCCGGAGAAGTGCCAGAAACAGGCACTACAAGGATGCGTGAAACGGTGCTCGCCGAAGTTGCACAAAGGAGTCCCACGTCGCCGGAGACCAACTTAGAAAGTCGTGCAATGCAGGTTAGAGTGCCGTGGACCCAGGCTTGGCTGTGCACAAAGGATTTCCGCCGGAAGTGCACAGGGGCCGGAGTAGCTGCAAAGTCGCGGTTCCCAGCAATGCAGCCCAGCGAGGTGAGGCAAGGACTTACCTCCACCAAACTTGGACTGAAGAGTCACTGGACTGTGGGGGTCACTTGGACAGAGTCGCTGGATTCGAGGGACCTCGCTCGTCGTGCTGAGAGGAGACCCAAGGGACCGGTAATGCAGCTTTTTGGTGCCTGCGGTTGCAGGGGGAAGATTCCGTCGACCCACGGGAGATTTCTTCGGGGCTTCTGGTGCAGAGAGGAGGCAGGCTACCCCCACAGCATGCACAAGCAGGAAAACAGTCGAGAAGGCGGCAGGATCAGCGTTACAGAGTTGCAGTAGTCGTCTTTGCTACTATGTTGCAGGTTTGCAGGCTTCCAGCGCGGTCAGCAGTCGTTTCCTTATCAGAAGGTGAAGAGAGAGATGCAGAGGAACTCGGATGAGCTCTTGCATTCGTTATCTGAAGTTTCCCCAGAGACAGAGACCCTAAATAGCCAGAAAAGAGGGTTTGGCTACCTAGGAGAGAGGATAGGCTACTAACACCTGAAGGAGCCTATCAGCAGGTGTCTCTGACGTCACCTGGTGGCACTGGCCACTCAGAGCAGTCCAGTGTGCCAGCAGCACCTCTGTTTCCAAGATGGCAGAGGTCTGGAGCACACTGGAGGAGCTCTGGACACCTCCAAGGGGAGGTGCAGGTCAGGGGAGTGGTCACTCCCCTTTCCTTTGTCCAGTTTCGCGCCAGAGCAGGGGCTAAGGGGTCCCTGAACCGGTGTAGACTGGCTTATGCAGAATTGGGCACCTCTGTGCCCAACAAAGCATTTCCAGAGGCTGGGGGAGGCTACTCCTCCCTTGCCTTCACACCATTTTCCAAAGGGAGAGGGTGTCACACCCTCTCTCAGAGGAAGTTCTTTGTTCTGCCATCCTGGGCCAGGCCTAGCTGGACCCCAGGAGGGCAGATGCCTGTCTGAGGGGTTGGCAGCAGCAGCAGCTGCAGTGAAACCCCAGGAAGGGCAGTTTGGCAGTACCAGGGTCTGTGCTACAGACCACTGGGATCATGGGATTGCGCCAACTATGCCAGGATGGCATAGAGGGGGCAATTCCATGATCATAGACATGTTACATGGCCATTTTCGGAGTTACCATTGTGAAGCTACATATAGGTAGTGACCTATATGTAGTGCACGCGTGTAATGGTGTCCCCGCACTCACAAAGTTCAGTGAATTGGCTCTGAACAATGTGGGGGCACCTTGGCTAGTGCCAGGGTGCCCACACACTAAGTAACTTTGCACCTAACATTTACCAGGTAAAGGTTAGACATATAGGTGACTTATAAGTTACTTAAGTGCAGTGTAAAATGGCTGTGAAATAACGTGGACGTTATTTCACTCAGGCTGCAGTGGCAGGCCTGTGTAAGAATTGTCAGAGCTCCCTATGGGTGGCAAAAGAAATGCTGCAGCCCATAGGGATCTCCTGGAACCCCAATACCCTGGGTACCTCAGTACCATATACTAGGGAATTATAAGGGTGTTCCAGTAAGCCAATGTAAATTGGTAAAATTGGTCACTAGCCTGTTAGTGACAATTTGAAAGTAATGAGAGAGCATAACCACTGAGGTTCTGGTTAGCAGAGCCTCAGTGAGACAGTTAGGCACCACACAGGGAACATATACATGCACACCTATGAGCACTGGGGCCCTGTGTGACAGGGTCCCAGTGACACATACATATAGGCCACAAACCTATGAGCACTGGGGTCCTGACCAGCAGGATCCCAGTGACACATAACAAACATACTGAAAACATAGTGTTTTCACTATGAGCACTGAGGCCTGGCTATCAGGATCCCAGTGAGACAGTGAAAACAGTGACAAACACCCTGACATACACTCACAAACAGGCCAAAAGTGGGGGTAACAAGGCTAGAAAGAGGCTACCTTCTCACACAACCCCCCCCCCAAACGAAGGACAATAAGGCTAACCTTGGCCAGTTGAGACTTTATTGTCTAAGTGGTGATAAGTAGAGAGTAGCTCTGCAATAGACTGGTTACTCCCTTTATCATCCACTATATGGTTACTTCCCTGTGGGGATGTAAACCACCCTGTTTGAAGTTTTTTAGCTAAGCAACAATGTGAAGATGTATTTTCAGAGTTTCTATCAGTAAGTTTTAGTTTAGAGCAGTGGGAATTGTCCACTGAACCTATTTGTAGTGATGGAAATGCCAGACAGGGATGCTGTCTCAAAAAAGCCATAGCTGGGCAAAAACGTTGTCCATATGGCTGGAAGAGAGAACAGGGATGCTGTTTCTCTTGAGTTGGAGCAGGGCAGGGATGCTGTCCTATGAGCTCCACAGTAGGGCAGGGATGCTGTCCTAAGTGTTGTGAGGCAGTGCAGGGTTTCTGCACTAAAGTTTCTCTGGGAGGGTTGGAGGGATGCTCCATGTTAACTAAAATGGTGCTCTTTTTGTCACCAATGTTAGTTATCCCACAGAGAGGTACTTCTACCTCAGGGAGTCCAGCTTTGCCAGCTGATGATTCCCTTGGAACAGGTGCCACCCCAGGAGAGGTTTCTCCCACCACAGGAATGGTATCCTGAATGGTAGGGTGGTTAGGGGATACTGTGATACCCTTTTCACCTGTTGATGGAGAGGGATCCTGAGTTTTCAGGCCTTCTCTCCTTTGCTTTTTCATTTCAGTAGAAATGAGAGGGAACAATTCCTCAGGGATGCCCAGCATGGCTGCATGGGCATAAAACTCTACATCAGCCCAACCTGAGGCCTCTAGGTCATTACCTAAGAGACAGTCTACAGGTAAGCTAGGTGATACCACCACCTGCTTAGGGCCAGTAACTCCACCCCAACTAAACTGAATTATAGCTAAGGGAAGAAACTTAGTGGAGTTATGGACATCAATAATCTTATACTGTTGTCCAATGATGTGTTGATCAGGGTGCACTAGGTTTTCAGTCACCAAAGTGATACTGGCACCCGTGTCCCTGTAGGCCAAGGCCTCAACACCATTTATTGAAACTGTCTGCCTGTACTTATCCATTGTAAGGGGACAAGCAGCCAGTGTGGCAAGGCCAATGCCACTAGGTGTGACAGAAACTGTCTTGGGACTGACTACCCCAGTTTCTACTATGGACCCAAAAGTGAACCCAACTACACCCTTAACTTGACTGTTGCCAGCAGTCCCACCACTAGTACCACTACTGCTAGGGGCACTAGAGCTTGATGTATTAGTGGTGGTAGGCTCAGGGGGTTTACCTGGACAGGACTTATCCCCTGGCCTATGGCCTCTGTTTTTACACACAAAGCACCAAGGCTTTTTAATGTGTGCAGGTTGGGAAGAAGAGGAAGAATTTGTTTTATCCCCACCCTCTGAAGAGTGTTTAAGATTTGAAGTGGGATCTTTGGTTTTACCCTTATCCCCATGCTTATCTTGAGATTTTTCACCATATTTCTTCTTATTGCCATCTTTGTCACCCCCTGTATGAACTTTTCTGTTCACCCTTGTTCTGACCCATTTGTCTGCCTTCTTTCCCAATTCTTGGGGAGAGGTCAGATCAGAGTCTACCAGGTACTGGTGCAACAAATCAGACACACAATTATTAAGTATATGCTCTCTCAGGATTGTGTTATACAGGCTTTCATAATCAGTAACTTTACTGCCATGTAACCACCCCTCCAAGGCCTTCACTGAATGGTCAATGAAATCAACCCAGTCTTGTGAAGACTCCTTTTTGGTCTCTCTGAACTTTATCCTGTATTGTTCAGTGGTTAAGCCATAACCATCCAGGAGTGCATTCTTAAGAACTGTAAAATTATTGGCATCATTTTCTTTCACAGTAAGGAGCCTATCCCTACCTTTTCCACTAAATGATAGCCATAGGATAGCAGCCCACTGCCTTTGAGGGACATCCTGTACAACACAGGCCCTCTCAAGTGCAGCAAACCACTTGTTAATGTCATCCCCCTCCTTATAAGGGGGAACTATCTTGTGCAGATTCCTGGAATCATGCTCTTTTGCAGGATGACTATGGGGAATACTGCTGCTGCCACCATGGGTATCTAAACCCAACTTCTGTCTTTCCTTCTCTAATTCAAAAGACTGTCTATCCAAATCCAGCTGTTGCTTTTTAAGCTTCAGTCTGGTTTGTTCCACCCTCAACTTATTGAGTTCCCTCTCTAACATTCTGTCATCAGGGTTGGTGGGAGGGACATTCCTAGAAACAGAGCTATGATGGGAATGAACAGAAGGAGACCTGTCCCTTACAGAAGCCACCCTAACAGCTTGGTTAACAGAAACATTACTACCAGTATGGTGAGAATAAATGCTTTTGCTATGATGTGAGACAACACTATTTATATGGTGTGGCTCATCATCATTACCAACTATGCTAGACTGTCTAGTAATGGGCAGGCTAGGAAGTTTCTTTCCTGAATCTTTTCCTGGGGGAGTCCCTGAATCAGATTGGGAACTATTAGGTACTTTTTCAACAGATGAGGCACCTATGGCCTTATCTTGTTCTCTAAGCATGTTAAGTAACAGTTCCAAGGAAGGATTTTTCCCTACACTCAAACCTCTCTCTATACAGAGACTCCTTGCTCTTTTCCAGCTAAGGTTGTCATATGCAAGTTTGGACAGATCAACATTTTGGCCTGTGCCAGACATTTTTTAGAGAGAGTTAAAGTGATAGAAAAAGAGAAAAAAGTTTTCAGAACTTTTTGGAAAGACAGAAAAAAACTTTTTAAACTTTTAAGAACTTTTTAGAAAGTTTAGAAGTACTTTTCAGCACTTACAAAAGAGTGAAAAGAGGAAATGCAAAACTTTTTGGCTATGTGTATATACACTGACCTTGTTTTGTATATTTTTCTCTTATGAAAAGTACAATGACAAGAGTGGTAAGTAGTCTCAAGCACTTATCCCACCACTGCACAACCAATGTAGGAGGCTGGACTGGCTTGTAGTGAGTACCAAGGGGTACTTGCACCTTGCA
This sequence comes from Pleurodeles waltl, assembly GCF_031143425.1. Taxonomy (NCBI): domain Eukaryota; kingdom Metazoa; phylum Chordata; class Amphibia; order Caudata; family Salamandridae; genus Pleurodeles; species Pleurodeles waltl. Next base: position 500,882,216 of record NC_090443.1, read on the forward strand.
CCAGGCCCAGTTATCCCTCATTAGTGTACAGGGTGTTTAGCAGCTTAGGCTGATAGATAATGGTAGCTTAGCAGAGCAGCTTAGGCTGAACTAGGAGACGTGTGAAGCTACTACAGTACCACTTAGTGTCATATGCACAATATCATAAGAAAACACAATACACAGTTATACTAAAAATAAAGGTACTTTATTTTTATGACAATATGCCAAAGTATCTTAGAGTGTACCCTCAGTGAGAGGATAGGAAATATACACAAGATATATATACACAATAGCAAAAATATGCAGTATAGTCTTAGAAAACAGTGCAAACAATGTATAGTTACAATAGGATGCAATGGGGAAACATAGGGATAGGGGCAACACAAACCATATACTCCAAAAGTGGAATGCGAACCACGAATGGACCCCAAACCTATGTGACCTTGTAGAGGGTCGCTGGGACTATTAGAAAATAGTGAGAGTTAGAAAAATAACCCTCCCCAAGACCCTGAAAAGTGAGTGCAAAGTGCACTAAAGTTCCCCTAAGGACAAAATAGTCGTGTTAGAGGAATAATGCAGGAAAGACACAAACCAGCAATGCAACAACTGTGGATTTCCAATCTAGGGTACCTGTGGAATAAGGGGACCAAGTCCAAAAGTCACAAGCAAGTCGGAGATGGGCAGATGCCCAGGAAATGCCAGCTGCGGGTGCAAAGAAGCTTCTACCGGACAGAAGAAGCTGAGGTTTCTGCAGGAACGAAAAGGGCTAGAGACTTCCCCTTTGGTGGACGGATCCCTCTCGCCTTGGAGAGTCGTGCAGAAGTGTTTTCCCGCCAAAAGGACGCCAACAAGCCTTGCTAGTCGCAAATCGTGCGTTTGGCGTTTTTGGACGCTGCTGGGGCCCAGGAGGGACCAGGAGGTCGCAAATTGGACCTGAAGAGAGAGGGGACGTCGAGCAAGACAAAGAGCCCTCACTGAAGCAGGTAGCACCCAGAGAAGTGCCAGAAACAGGCACTACGAGGATGCGTGAAACGGTGCTCGCCGAAGTTGCACAAAGGAGTCCCACGTCGCCGGAGACCAACTTAGAAAGTCGTGCAATGCAGGTTAGAGTGCCGTGGACCCAGGCTTGGCTGTGCACAAAGGATTTCCGCCGGAAGTGCACAGGGGCCGGAGTAGCTGCAAAGTCGCGGTTCCCAGCAATGCAGCCCAGCGAGGTGAGGCAAGGACTTACCTCCACCAAACTTGGACTGAAGAGTCACTGGACTGTGGGGGTCACTTGGACAGAGTCGCTGGATTCGAGGGACCTCGCTCGTCGTGCTGAGAGGAGACCCAAGGGACCGGTAATGCAGCTTTTTGGTGCCTGCGGTTGCAGGGGGAAGATTCCGTCGACCCACGGGAGATTTCTTCGGGGCTTCTGGTGCAGAGAGGAGGCAGGCTACCCCCACAGCATGCACAAGCAGGAAAACAGTCGAGAAGGCGGCAGGATCAGCGTTACAGAGTTGCAGTAGTCGTCTTTGCTACTATGTTGCAGGTTTGCAGGCTTCCAGCGCGGTCAGCAGTCGTTTCCTTATCAGAAGGTGAAGAGAGAGATGCAGAGGAACTCGGATGAGCTCTTGCATTCGTTATCTGAAGTTTCCCCAGAGACAGAGACCCTAAATAGCCAGAAAAGAGGGTTTGGCTACCTAGGAGAGAGGATAGGCTACTAACACCTGAAGGAGCCTATCAGCAGGAGTCTCTGACATCACCTGGTGGCACTGGCCACTCAGAGCAGTCCAGTGTGCCAGCAGCACCTCTGTTTCCAAGATGGCAGAGGTCTGGAGCACACTGGAGGAGCTCTGGACACCTCCCAGGGGAGGTGCAGGTCAGGGGAGTGGTCACTCCCCTTTCCTTTGTCCAGTTTCGCGCCAGAACAGGGGCTAAGGGGTCCCTGAACCGGTGTAGACTGGCTTATGCAGAATTGGGCACCTCTGTGCCCAACAAAGCATTTCCAGAGGCTGGGGGAGGCTACTCCTCCCCTGCCTTCACACCATTTTCCAAAGGGAGAGGGTGTCATACCCTCTCTCAGAGGAAGTTCTTTGTTCTGCCATCCTGGGCCAGGCCTGGCTGGACCCCAGGAGGGCAGATGCCTGTCTGAGGGGTTGGCAGCAGCAGCAGCTGCAGTGAAACCCCAGGAAGGGCAGTTTGGCAGTACCAGGGTCTGTGCTACAGACCACTGGGATCATGGGATTGCGCCAACTATGCCAGGATGGCATAGAGGGGGCAATTCCATGATCATAGACATGTTACATGGCCATTTTCGGAGTTACCATTGTGAAGCTACATATAGGTAGTGACCTATATGTAGTGCACGCGTGTAATGTTGTCCCCGCACTCACAAAGTTCAGTGAATTGGCTCTGAACAATGTGGGGGCACCTTGGCTAGTGCCAGGGTGCCCACACACTAAGTAACTTTGCACCTAACCTTTACCAGGTAAAGGTTAGACATATAGGTGACTTATAAGTTACTTAAGTGCAGTGTAAAATGGCTGTGAAATAACGTGGACGTTATTTCACTCAGGCTGCAGTGGCAGGCCTGTGTAAGAATTGTCAGAGCTCCCTATGGGTGGCAAAAGAAATGCTGCAGCCCATAGGGATCTCCTGGAACCCCAATACCCTGGGTACCTCAGTACCATATACTAGGGAATTATAAGGGTGTTCCAGTAAGCCAATGTAAATTGGTAAAATTGGTCACTAGCCTGTTAGTGACAATTTGAAAGTAATGAGAGAGCATAACCACTGAGGTTCTGGTTAGCAGAGCCTCAGTGAGACAGTTAGGCACCACACAGGGAACATATACATGCACACCTATGAGCACTGGGGCCCTGTGTGACAGGGTCCCAGTGACACATACATATAGGCCACAAACCTATGAGCACTGGGGTCCTGACCAGCAGGATCCCAGTGACACATAACAAACATACTGAAAACATAGTGTTTTCACTATGAGCACTGAGGCCTGGCTATCAGGATCCCAGTGAGACAGTGAAAACAGTGACAAACACCCTGACATACACTCACAAACAGGCCAAAAGTGGGGGTAACAAGGCTAGAAAGAGGCTACCTTCTCACACCATTGTGACGCTACATATAGGTATTGACCTATATGTAGTTCACACGTGTAATTGTGTCCCCGCACTCACAAAGTCCGGGGAATTTGCCCTGAACAATGTGGGGGCATCTTGGCTAGTGCCAAGGTGCCCTCACACTAAGTAACTTTGCACCTAACCTTCACTAAGTGAGGGTTAGACATATAGGTGACTTATAAGTTACTTAAGTGCAGTGTAAAATGGCTGTGAAATAACGTGGACGTTATTTTTTCTCAGGCTGCAGTGGCAGTCCTGTGTAAGAATTGTCTGAGCTCCCTATGGGTGGCAAAAGAAATGCTGCAGCCCATAGGGATCTCCTGGAACCCCAATACCCTGGGTACCTAGGTACCATATACTAGGGAATTATAAGGGTGTTTCAGTGTGCCAATGAAAATTGGTAAAATTAGTCACTAGCCTGCAGTGACAATTTTAAAAGCAGAGAGAGCATAAACAGTGAGGTTCTGGTTAGCAGAGCCTCAGTGATACAGTTAGGCACCACACAGGGAACACATATAGGCCACAAACTTATGAGCACTGGTGTCCTGGCTAGCAGGATCCCAGTGACACATATGAAACACACTGACAACATAGGGTTTCCATTAGGAGCACTGGGGCCCTGGCTAGCAGGATCCCAGTGAGACAGTAAAAACACCCTGACATATACTCACAAACAGGCCAAAAGTGGGAGTAACCAGGCTAGAAAGAGGCTCCCTTCCTACAGTTACCCCCACTTTTGGCCTCTTTGTTAGTGTGTTTGACTGTGTCTACTGGGATCTTGGTAACCAGGACCCCAGTAGTTATGTTCTCTCCCTTAAATTTGGTTGTTTGTTACTGTTATCACAGTAATTCACCCACAATTGGCACACTGGTGCCCCATTATAAGTCCCTAGTATATTGTACCTAAGTACCCAGTGCATTGGGGTTCCAGGGGATCCCTATGGGCTGCAGCATATATTTTGCCACCCATTGGGGGCCCATGCAAAGGCTTCTGCAGGACTGCCATTAGAGCCTGCGTGAAAAGGTGCAAACACCCTTTCACTGCCATTTTTCCCTACACCAGTTCACTTATAAGTCACCCCTATGGTAGGCCTTCTAGCCCAGAAGGCAGGGTGCAAAGTGCTTGTGTGTGAGAGCAACCCTGCAATACCAGAGGTGCCCCCACGAACTCCAGGCCCATTTTCCTGGACTTCGTAAGTGCAGGGACACCATTTTACACGTGTACTGGACATAGGTCACTACCTATGTCCAGCTACATAATGGTAACTCTGAACATAGGCAGGTTTGGTATCAAACATGTTGGAATCAAAACCCAAGGCTTTTGCAAGCATTGGTTGCATGATTCCATGCACTCTGGGGGCTCCTTATCGGACCCCCAGTACTGCCATTACAGGCTACTGAGGTTTTCCAGGTAGCCTCAGCTGCTGCCACCTCCCAGACAGGTTTCTGCCCTTCTGTGGCTTGAGAAGCACGAGCCCAGGAAGACAGAACAAAGTGTTTCCTTTGGGAGAGGGGTGTTACACCCTCTCCCTTTGAAAATAGGTGTTTCAGGTTGGGGAGGGGTAGCCTCGCCAAGCCACTGGAAATGCTTTGAAGGGCACATATATTGCCCTCCTTGCATAAATCAGTCTACACCGGTTCAGGGACCCCCAGTCCCTGCTCTGGTGTGGAACTAGGCAAAGGAAAGGGGAGTGACCACTCCTCCTGTCCATCACAACCCCAGGGGTGGTGCCCAGAGCTCCTCCAGAGTGTCTCTGGCGTTAGCCATCTTGTATTCCAAGGTATGGGGACCCTCTGGAGACCTCTGAATGGCCAGTGCCAGAAGGTGATGTCAGAGACCCCTCCTGATAGATGCATACCTGGGTAGGTAGCCAATTCCCCTCTCAGGGCTATTTAGGGTCCCTCCTCTGGGTGTTTCCTCAGATTCAGTTTGCGAGATTCCTCCAAGACTCCTCTGCATCCTCTGCTTCAGCTTCTGACCTTCGGATCAACTGCAGACTGCTCCAGGAACCGCTGTAACTGCAACAAAGTATCCAGGATGACTCCTGTGACCTGCAACCTCAGCCTGAGCCAGCTTTTGCAACTGTTTCCAAGGTGTGCACGCTCTGAGGACTGCCTGTCTTCACCATGCACCAGAAGAAAAAAGGAATCTCCAGTGTTGTGACGGAGTTACTTCCCTGCTTCTGCAGGCACCCTTCTGCGACGACAACCAGTATTCTGGGACTCCTCTCTTGGCGACGAGCGTGCTCCCTGGAACACAGGTGGTGGACCGAAGTGACCCATACCGTCCAAAGGTCCAGCTGTCTAAATTTGGTGGAGGTAAGAGCTTGCCTCCCCGTGCTGCGACAGAACCCCTGTGCACCGTGTCTTCTGCAGCTCCTTGGGCTTCTGTGCACTTCTTCCAAGAATCCTTAGTGCACAGTGTAGCCCAGGTCCAAAGCACTCCATCCTGCGACGCACAGCTCCCTGAGGTGTTCTCCAGCGGCGTGGGACCTTCCTATGTAGTGCTGCAACAACTACACTCTGCATCTTCTTAGTTCCTGCGTTCTGGGACTCAATGGGGTGCTGCCTGGTCTCCTGAGGGCTCTCTGAAGTGCTGAGAACCCCCTCTGTCTCCTCAGTCCGAGTTGAGACTCCCAGGTCCCTCCTGGGTCCAGGCAGCTCCTTTTTGACGCAAACCACGTACTTGCTTGAACCAAGGCTTGTTGCTGAATCCAGCGACGCAAACAGCCTGCATCCAACAACTTGACATGGAACATCTCCTGCACAAAGCAGGAACCCGCAGCCATCTTCTTTGGTGCTCTTCTGTACTTTTCTTCTGACAGGAGAATCCACTTTTGCATCTTCTTTTAGGTTGGCAGGGGCTCCTGTCCTTCCTGGACTCTTCTTTGACTTCTGGACTTGGTCACCTCTCTCCACAGGTCTTCAGGTCCAGGAATCCATCGTTTGTTGCCTGTAGTCTTGCTTGGTTCTTGCAAAATCTCTTATCACGACTTGTAGTGTGTCCTGAGGAAACTTGCTGTACTTTACTCCTGCTTTCCTGAGCTCTGGGGTAAGGTACTTTACTTACCGTAGGTGTTTTCCTACACCCCCAGCACCCCCCTACACACTACACTTGCCTAGGGGGGAATTCGTTATTCGCATTCCACTATTTTAGTATATGGTTTGTTTTGCCCCTAGGCTCATTGCAATCTATTGTATTTTCTACTGTTTCCACTATTGTATGACTGTTTACTTACCTGATTTTGGTTACTAGTGTATATATTGTGTATAATACTTACCTCCAGAGGGAATATTGCCTCTAAGATATTTTTGGCCTGGTGTCACTAAAATAACTATAGTGGTATTGCAGGAGCTTTGCATGTCTCCCAGTTCAGCCTAAGCTGCTCTGCTACAGCTACTTCTAGACAGCCTAAGCTGCTAGAACACTGCCTACATTTCACTAATAAGGGATAACTGGACCTGGTATAAGGTGTAAGTACCTTAGGTACCCACTTCAAACCAGGCCAGCCTCCTACATCCTCTAAAGACAGCCCATCTTCAGCCTGCATCAGAAGAGCAAAGGAATCTCCCTTGGGGTGAAGGAGTCACTCCCCTGCTTCTGCAGGCACCAACTGCAACGGCGACCGGCTGTGTGGATCCCCTCTCCTGCTGAGCTGCGTGGATCCTGCATCACGGGTGGTAGACTGAAGTGGTCCGACGGTCCTCTCTTCCAGTTGTCCCACTTTGGTGCAAGTAAGACCTTGCCTTCCTGCCCAAGACAGTACCCCTGTGGACTGCGTGTTTTGCCGCTACCAAGGCTTGTTGGCATCCTTCCTCAAAGTCATTTGTGTCTCCTGGGTAGAGTCCACCTGGTCCTTCCTGGTCCTGGACAGTGCCATTTTCCGCTAACCGTGAGCTTTGTGTGCGCCGAGGCTTGTTGGTGGACTCAGACGACACAAACCCGACGGCAATCTTCCATCAGGCGTGGGCCATCACTTGCACCCTCCAGGAACCCGACTTCGTCTTCGTGGGTGCAGTGCTGACTTTTCTTCTTCAACAGTGGTTCTCCTTTTGAACCTTCATCTGGGTTAGCAGGGGCTCGTGCTCTTCCTGGAATCTTCTGTGCTTCTTGGACTTGGTCCCCTTCTTCCACAGGTCTTCTTGTCCAGGAATCCACTTTTGGTGTCTTGCAGTCTCTTTTGGGTTTTGCATAATTCTTCTTGTTTATGTGTGTGTTCTAGGCAAGTTACTGTGATTTACGTCTACTTTCCTGGTCACTGGGGTGGGTTCTAGTACTTACCTTTGGGGTTTTCTAGTACTCCCAGCTCCCCTCTACACACTACACTTGCCTAGGCGGGGGACCGACTTTCGCATTCCACTTTCTTAGTATATGGTTTGTGCTCCCCCTAAGCCCATTTCTAACTATTGTGATTTTCACTAATTGCACTGTTTTATGCCTATTTCTCCATACTATTGTATATAATTTGTGTATTACTTACCTCCTGGGGGAGTATAGTCTCTATGTTATTTTTTTGGTATTTGTGTCACCAAAATAAAGTACCTTTATTTTGGTAACACAGGGTATTTTCTTTCATATGTGTGAGTACTGTGTGATTCAGCCGCGTCCCGTCCTTTAGGGCGGAGGGGCCACGCCCCTCCCACCTTTTGCCCCTCATGAAGAGTGGCTGTCAGACTGAGCAATGGTCAGCCTGACAGACACTCTTCATGTTCAGCTCAGGCAGCCAGGAGCGAGACATGCACGATTTGTGCAGACTCCTGGCCCCCTGAGCTGAAGAGGTCACAGCTCCTATGGGCGTGACATCCTCGGCTCAGCAAAGGTGTCTCGAGGCCCTCCCCCTCGGTGATGAGGAGAAGCGTCACCCATTGACTCCAACGTGGGTGCTTCAGGTTTAAGCCCTGAAGCTCCCAGGGCGAGTGTCAATCAGTGACACCTCGTCACAGAGTGGGATGGGGTGAGAAGTCTCATTGACCCCATCCCACTCTGTGACGAAGGTCAGCCAGAGAGGGAAGGCAGCAGTCCCAACCCTCCTTGGGCCTTCAAGCTGAAGGTAAGTGTGTGTTTTTTTTAAATGAATGTTTAGTGCATGCGTGTATGTTTGACTATTGAGTATTGTGAATGGATGTGCATGCATGTGTGAATAAATAAGTGTGAGTGTGAGTGTGCTTCCTGCTCACACCCCCCCCCCCTCTCAGATTATCAGCCTCCACTGGTGTGACTACAGTGGTACTGCATAAGCTTTGCATGTCTCCTAGATAAGCCTTGACTTCTCATCCACAGTTAGCTCTAGAGAGCCTGACTTCTAGACACTGCCTACACTACACTAATAAGGGATAACTGGACCTGGTATACGGTGTAAGTACCTTAGGTACACACTACACACCAGGCCAGCCTCCTACAGAAACCTATAGTGTTACACCTTATACTGAGTCCATGCAACCCTGATTTTATAGTGTTACAGTTTCTAAACAGCCAGGGCTCTCTGGGATAGCTGTGGCTAGCAGCCAAGAGTATCTAGGAGGCACGTGAAGCACTTACAATACCAATGTAGTCACACAATAACGTATCACACCTGAAAGGATCCACACAGTGTTGAAAAAATAAAGGTACTTTATTGAAGGCACACCTAACTAGAGTACCATTGGTATACCTCCCTCTGGAGGTATGAATACACAAAATATACACTAAAGTACTCAGGAAAAGCTTTAATTAGCAAGGGCCCTATAGAGGGGCCAAACCATATACTAAAAAATGGAATACAAAAGGGAGTCCCCCACCAGAGTGTATGGAGTAGTTAGCCAAGGGCCAGGGAAGAGTGGAACCCCAAAAGGCAAGTACCTAGAAAATCCCCAGCAGCCGGGTGCAGAGAGGCAAGTTACCCGGTCCTACCATAGAGTGACATGGGTACGTCGTGATTGGAGAAATACAGAACCAGGACCAGACCCGTGGAACCCAAAGGCAGATTCTGGGTGAGGAGGACCTGCAAAAGAAGGGGACAGAGTCCAGTCTACGCAGGAAAGTCCAGGTGGGACAGGAAGCAATTCCCACCCTTCTGTAGCTGATGATCCAGGTCGTCGGTGATGGACAAAGGCCAGCTGCAGGGTCCAGGAGCTGCAGAGAAGACCCTGAAGTCGCGTACAAGCTGTCCCTTGACGGTCGCCACATTGCAGATGGGTCAGTGGTTAGGAGAACCACCAACAAGCACAGGCAAGTGCAAAAGGAGCTGTTGGAGGTTTTTCAGAGCTCTGGACGACCAGCAAGGTCCTGGGTACTCGACCCCTGGAGGGGAGTCCAGGCTGACCCTCAAGGTACTGCAGAGGCAGAGGAAGCAGTTGGAGCCCCTACAAGCAACCCACTGGCAGCAGGCACAGTAATTCGCAGTGACGTCCAGTCAGCACACTTGAAGAGGAGTCCCACATCGGTGGCATTGCATACAGCACCGTCCTTGCAGAGGTAGAGTGCTGGGGACCATGGCTGTTTGGAGCCTGAAGATCCCTAGGAGCAGAAGTCAACAAGCCTTGGTTAGTCCAACAGTCGCTGCACACAGGGTTTCTGTCCCAGTGGCAGAGACAAGGGCTCACCATCTTCCACTTTGCAAAGAAGGCAGAGAGGACCCATGGGATCGCTCAGAACCACCAACTGTGTTGAAGAATCTTTGCAGATCTGACGGACAGAAGATCCCACCAGCTGGACGTCATTGCCTTGGGTGCCTGCTGATGCAGGGGACTGACTTCTTTACTTCAAGGGAAATTCCTTCCTGCTTCTTGGTGCAGTCGAAGTGTTGCCAACCCAAGAGGATGCACAGCCTTGGAGATGTCAAAGAATGCTGACAGGAGCCGCACAAACAATGTTGCAAAGAGAAGTCTTTTCAGGCGGTGCTGTCTTGTCCAGTTCCTGTGTAGCCCAGCAGCAGTTCCAGAAGCGAGGACCAAAAGATGTCTTGCAGAGAGTTCTTTCCATTATCTTGCATGACGAATCTGGGGATCCACCATCAAGGGAGTCCCTAAATAGGCCAAAAGGGGGTTTGGTCACTCTCTGGGGTGACCACCTACCAGGAGGGGTCACTGACATCAGCTACCTGGCCTACCCAGTCAGATGCTCTCAGAGGCCTCAGCACATCTTGTTTCCAAGATAGCAGAACCAAGTGGCCACCTGGAGGAGCTCTGGGCACGGCCCTGGGGTGGAGATGACAGGGGAGTGGTCACCCCCTTTCCTTTGTGTGTTTCGCACCAGAGTGGGGACCAGTGGTCCCTGGACTGGTGCAGACCGAATTATGCAAGAAGGGCACCAAATGTTCCTTTCAAACGAGTCCGGTGGTGCGGAGAGGCTACTCTTCCCCAGCCAAGTAACACCTATTTCCAAAGGAGAGTAGGTTGCACCCCTCTCCTGCAGGAAATCTTTTGTTCTGCTGTCCCGTGCTTGAGCTGGACAAGCAGCAGGAGGGCAGAATCGTGTCTGGGGGGCTGCAGCAGTGCAGACTTCCCGTGGACCCTGACAGACTGGTAGGAGCAGAACTAGGGGATTCTCTAAGGCATGCCCAGAGTGCATGGAATCATGCCACCAATACTGGAATCAGTAGGGGGGTCAGAGCTTGCAGAGCCGAAAGATGGCCGCGCACTAGCAGAGCTCCGCCGGCTACCTAAAGATCCTTCATAATCCTGTGTGCCACGCCTGGTCTCTCTTACTCCCTGGGGGAGCGGCTGACTCCCAGACCGTGGAGGAAGAGGCCCGTCCGTCAGAGGGCTCCGGCGGTGCCTGGAGTGGGCGCCGGGCCGCGTGGAAACAATGCGCGGGCCGGGCCGGAGGACCGAGGCCTAGTGCGGGCGTGTCGGCACTGGCGCCCGTTTGAAGACGCACGGCGGGCAAGCGCCTGCGACGCGTTGTGGAGTGCCCGACGGCGCCCAGAGCGGGAGTGGGATCGCGCCGGGGGACGGCCCTGGTCGGCGGGTCAGAGCTCCTGAGATCCCAGAGCGGGGGTGTCCGCGCCCCGCTTGCGGGACAACGATGCTGAGGAGCGGACGGGGGCACAGAGGCCTGGAGGTGAGACAACGCGGCAAAAGTGGAGAGAAACGTGGATTCTACCACTCTCTTAGTCGGCAGGGCCTGACTGGACAGCCTGGTGTGAGCATGGCAAAATAAGACTAATGGTATTACCATAGAGCTTAACGACACAACTTAGAGTGCGTGCACCAATCCAAGGAAGGGGGCACCCTGAGTGTGCTGATCCCGTCGTGCTGATGGCTGCGGGACCGTGGGCGGGTCAAGGCAATTTTGGTAACTAGCGGAGGGGTGCCAACTGGAGCATAACGTGACTTGGGTGAGCTGATCTGGTGCAGATCTCGGTTTGGTGGTACTGACCCTGCAGAGGTGCCCTTGGCGGAGTGAGATCGCGTGGCGGATGGTGCCGGCAGGCACAGCAAGCAAGTTGGCTGGGAACCAGGGGCGGACCGCCCATAAAGGACACTAATTCTTGCCATCATGGGAAAACATGACAAAGCCCAGCCCAAACTGCATTTCGAGCGACGTAAAACTATGAGCCAGGCAGGGGAAAGTGCAGAGGCTGGGTCGGAGAGATCTCCGGAAGTCCCAGCACATGAGGAGCAAGACCTACGGCACATACTAACGGCTATGCAACAAAGTCTAACCCAAATAGATGGCAAAATCGACTCTCTATCCTATCGTGTAGACAGAAGGTCGGAAAGACTAGATAAGCAGACGGAGCGTTTGGATCAGGTGGAGAGACGTGTGTCGGCAGTGGAAGATGGACACACTGCACTAGCAACCAGACAACTAAAAGTGAACACGGAGCTGGATACCCTTAAACATAAAATGGATGATCTGGAGTCGCGCTCTCGTAGAAACAACCTTCGCATCGTGGGACTGGCGGAGTCTACATCGATTGCAAACATGGAGAACTTTATCAAGAGTTTTCTGACACAACTGCTGAAGCGGGACACCTTCTCAGCGTTTTTTCGTGGTGGAACGGGCGCATAGGTCGCTAGCAGTCCAGCCCCTGTCTGGGGCTCCGCCTCGCCCGGTGATAGCGAGACTGTTGAACTATAGGGACCGTGATGCTGCGTTGAAGCGGGCACGTGAGTTGAAAACATTGAGATATGAGGGTATGACTCTCTCATTGTACCCTGACTTTACATTGCAGGTGCAGGAAGTAAGGAAGCAATTATTGCCGGGGAAGAAACAACTAAGAGCATTGCAATTAGATTACAGAATGCTATACCCAGCCAAACTAAGAGTAGATGTAGATGGAAGCACAATATTCTTCACTGACCACAAGAAGCTGGAACAATTTGTGAACCGTAAGCTAGTAGATAAACGAAACGCTGTGGGGGCAGAACCGGCGAATGACTAATCAAAGTGCTGCTTTTAGTCGTAAAAGTTCTATGGTAGAAATTTGTTCAGAACACTAACATTGAGAAAGATGTGTACATTATAGAGGCAAATTAGAGACATGTGGTAAACACCACAATGAGAAGACTTGTAGTATTCAAGGGCTGGAAGTAAACTATGCGTGTTTTGCACGCTGGACTCAACATGCCTCGAGACGCAGGAGTGGTCCATTGAAAATATATATTGGTAGCCAATATAACAAAACTATTGTGAAGGCGAAGCAACATCTGCCTTCATGTGTGTTACACTTATAGCAAAGTTGAAGTTGGGGTTAGGATTTAAAGGGGTAGTTAATGTGAGGTTTTCTAAAGATACAAGCAGATGGGCAGGTTGGGGTTTAGCCTATTGTGGGAGGGGGGTGGGCGGTGTGGGAAGAAGTTGCAGTAATACTATGGTTGAAATGTTGCGTAAAACGAAGCAAACAAAATGCAGACGAGTACTATGCACAACTGGATTCAGGAAATCAACCTAGTGAATAGATGACTCCAGAGCGTACAACCACTGACACACAAAAGGGACACCACAGACTTAGATTGGTCACCTGGAATGTGAGGGGGCTTAATGATACACGCAAAACCCGGGGAGTGATGGCTTATTTACTCCGACATAAAGTCGATATTGCAATATTACAAGAGACACATCTGGCCCCAGATAGCCCTATGCTTACCCCTGGCAGAATGAAAGGGCAGTTTTTAGCTGCAGGTTATACTACTCACTCTAGAGGCGTCTTGCTGTGGGCCTCCCGCACATCTGCCATTGAGTTTGCAAGTGCGGAGATTGACCCCGGGGGGAGATATGTGGTGGCAAAATTCAAGAGCAGGGCTTTCACCTTTATACTAATAGGACTATATGGGCCGAATTACGATGACCCCCAGTTTTATAGAGATCTAGCAGCGCGGACAATGAAATGGAGAGATCTTCCACAACTTTGGTGTGGAGACTTTAACTGCACGCTGTCTCCTGCATTAGATAGATCAGGGGTAGGACCAGAGGCCCGGCTGCTGCAGCGCGCGCAATACTAGACATAATGGTGGTCTATGGCCTGGTAGATATTTGGAGAGAAAGACACCCAGAAAAAGGCGGTTACACACATTACTCACCAGCACATAATTTGTATACACGCATAGATCTCTGGCTAGTCTCCCACACTTCAGCGCATAGATTGACGCCCGAAGCGCCCTGGCCTCGTACTTATTCGGACCATTCACCGGTTCCGATATTGCTGACAGTGGGTCATGTTCCACAGCCACCTTTCTCCTAGAGATTCCCGCCATACTCGCTCACAGACTCCGTGTTCAGGGAGGAACTGGCCAATGCAATTAAATAATTTTTCCAACTAAACAAAGGTTCAGTTGCCCGAGTGGGTATGGTTTGGGAGACATTCAAAGTGTACATAAGAGGGATTACCATATCTAAACATGCGGCGGTACTCCGATCGATACGAGGGCGACTACAATTACTTGAAGGGGAACTCTCCCAGTTAGAACAAGAACATCGTGACACCGCAGATACACGTATATTGGATCATATTCACGCAAAGGTGCAAGAATTTCAAGAGACAGCACTATCGGAAGTGCGACATGTGGGGAAGTATGCTGTAGCCCGAGCGTACGGGGAGGGAGACAGACTTGGCAAGATCTTAGCTAATTTAATCCACCCCAGTTGTAGCACCAATTCAATTGACAAAATGACAGCGGCAGATGGTAGCATACTCACTGACCCCGAAGATATTGCGGCTAGTCTTTGAGAGTATTACCAAACACTTTACACTACAAGAGGAAACCCTGAACCTAACGCTATAAAAGAATATCTCACTCACATAAAATTACCGAAACTTTTGGAAAGTGACAGAGAGGGCCTGGAGGCACCATTTACGCTGGGCGAGATAGCAAAAGCGCTGGGAAGCATGGCTGAAGGAAAGGCCCCTGGCCCTGATGGCCTTACTGTGTACTTCTACAAAGCATATCAAACACTAATATTCCCACACCTAAAAGAGGTGTTCGAGGAGATGGTGCGGATGGTTGCATGCCTCCATCAATGCGGGAGGCCATGATAATCACACTGCTTAAATCAGGGAAACCACAAGAACTATGCTCCTCTTACAGGCCGTTATCGTTGTTGAATGTAGATGTCAAAATATATGCAAAAATCTTAGCGGAGCGTCTGGACAGGGTACTGCCTCAACTAGTGAAACCAGAACAGACAGTATTTGTCCCCAGCCGTAATCTAACCATGAACCTACGCACATTATTCGGCACTATACAGAACATTAATCCCTTTATACAAGCAGTGGCAGTATTTTTAGACGTGGAAAAAGCGTTCGACTCAGTGGAGTTGGACTTTTTATGGGCAGCACTGCGACGGTTCGGAATAGGAGACACTTTTTTTACACCTGATAACCACATTGTACAGGGAACCCCGGGCCAGGGTTCGGGTCAATGGGGTGGTAATGGAGGCACTGGACATCACCAGAGGCACTAGACAGGGATGCCCGCTTTCCCCTCTATTGTATGTGTTGGCGCCGGAACCTCTGGCTTGTGCCCTAAGGGAATATCATAGTCATCGTGGTCTTAGTTTCAAGCATTACAAAGTAGTAATCTCGGCATATGCAGACGACACTTTGCTGTATATCAAAGATTCAAAATGTAATGCTGCGCCGATGCTCCAAGAAATAGTGCAATGTGGTGCATTGTCCGGACTTAAAGTCAATTGGGGTAAATCGTGGATGTTTCCACTAACCCCCTCCACTGCACTAACGGAGGTGGGTTTCCCATTAAAATGGGAGACCGGGTCAGTTAGGTATCTGGGCATTAAGGTGCACACCGATCCCAACATAATTGTGAGGGATAACTATGACACAGCGATAACTAAACTGGCAACAGATGTTGAGAAATGGATACGACTCCCACTGTCCTTGCTTGGTCCGGTAGCGTTGATGAAAATGGTGGTGTTGCCGCGTTTTCTCTTCCTGTTCCAAAATGTTTCGATAGTGCTGCCTAGAAAATATTTCGCCACGTTGAGATCACTCCTGATAAAACTGGCCTGGGCAGGCAAACAGCCCCGCGTACAATGGCGTGTGTTAACCTTACCATATGACTATGACTGGGAGCCCTGGATTTGGAGGCCTATAGCGTGGGAGCCCGAGCTGCTGTAGCGCAGGCTTGGCTTCATGGGTCAGAAAATACCCCATTCCTTAGGATAGAGAGAGAGCTGGCGTCGCCTGCCCCGTTGCAGGGAAGTCTATACCAAACTCCGAGCAGGCAATATAAGAAATTGGCCTCTCTGGACTCAGTGGCTAAGGCTTGGCAAGAGATTAAGGATAAACAGAAATTGGCTTTGCTATACTCCCCACATGTACCGGTATATTGCTGTGCTTGGTTTCCACTCTGGCGAGACAGTAAATTGATATCCGCGCTAAGCGAACTAGGTATTAACACACTAGGGGACTTATTTGAAAATAGTAAAGTGAAAAGTTGGGAAAAAGTGTTGAATGAGTCTGTTGAGACTACGCCCCTACACCGTTTCCAGTATCACAGGGCACGTCATGCACTGGCTCAGTTGCTGGGCGAAGACATGCAAGAATCCCCGAGATCGCATCGCTCTCTACGATCCAGCAGGGGAGTTCTACGAGAAGAGTGGCGTCCCGCCTATATGCTTCAATACTGGAATCTAGAATTTATGAGCTCTCAAAGGCCCGGGTAGAGTGGCAAAGAGATCTGGGGGTACAGATCACAGACGCACAATAGCGTTACTGTTGCGCCAAAACACGCTCTGTTTCTCTAAATGGCAGACATAGACTTATCCACTTTAAATTTCTCAACAGAATATACTACACCCCACTCCGACTACACAGATATGGTTTGCGTGAAAATTCAAACTGCCCTAGATGTGGAATGGAGAGAGCCGATTTTCTACACATGGCATGGGCATGTGCGAAAATACAAAGTTTTTGGAAAGCTATATTTAAAGAACTAGAGGCTATAATTGGGGAACCAATAGACTCTGGACCATTCTTAGCACTAGTGGGGTGGGATGATCACATACCTAAATCTACTCGTAAATTAGTGGCTGTGGGTTGGCTGCTAGCTAAGCGTAGGATCGCTATGCGATGGGACCATGGACCGATCCCTATAGTGGATGACTGGCATAGAGATATGACTTATTGCAACACGCAAACAGACAATTATAGTGAATTTAATATTCATTAGCTTTATTTCGGTAAAACGCAAATACCATAAAAGCACATCACAAGAAATCACAAATTTGCAAAAATAAACTATAGATAAAAGTCCTTAAGTATAAAATATTTTCCCTTTAAGATCATACCATATAAAGATCATACCATATAAAATCGGAATAGAAAGTATATAAAATGTTTCCATAATAAATATTGTGACTCAAATATCTTCCTAGTTAAAAACGACAGATAGGTTAAAATAAAGTACAAAACTTTCCCATTATAAACTCCTGCTAGTGTGATAATTTTAACATTTTTGTTCTGACACACCAAATTTCATCTAGATAGCTTGCTAGGGCAAATGCCACCATGTCCTCGTATTAGACCTAAAAATTCTAAGGGCAGTAAAACGGTTCTGAAAGCCCATAATTCTACAGAGAGGTACAATCCATTTAGTTCGCTGTTTATCATAAGCAGGACAATGGAATAATACATGTGCACTACATTCAGGAAGGCAGCAGCCCATCGTACAAAAATTGGCATAAAGATCATCTTTAGACCAAGTGCAAGTGAAAAAACGTAGCAGTAGCAAGCCTATCCTGAATCTGATGTAAAGGGCACGGGTATAGTGAATTACTCCCTCCTACAAATAAGCCAGCGAAATTCTGGGACATATACAAACAATATCTTATAGGGAAAGAAACAGGAGAACCAGAGGGTGAGATAACTGATGGTTAAGCAGAACATGATTACTGTTACATGTCCAATTTTTTATATATTGTATGGGTAAAACCTGGAAAGTGCAAATACTCCTGTGAAAGGACGCAATAGGGCAATTGAATTGTATGAGTCTGCAAATGCATGATTTTATTGTACTGCTTTACTTGTTTGTATAAAAGCATAAATAAAAGGTTAATAAAATAAATAAATAAATACTGGAATCAGTATTGGGGTATGATACTGACATGTTTGATACCACACATGCCCAGGGTTGGAGTTACCATTATGTAGCTGGACCACAGGTAGTGACCAGTATATAGGTAAAATGGCATCTCTGCACTTACGAAGTCCAGGGAGTTGGAACTGGAGTTTGTACGGGCACCTCGGCTCATGCAGGGGTGCCCACACAGACAGGGACCTGCACCCTGCCCTTTGGGCTGAAAGGGCCTACCATAGGGGTGACTTACAGTGACCTGGGGTAGTGACCAAAGGAGAAATGGTGCATGCACCATTACACGCAGGCTGCAAATGGTGTGCCTGCAGCCACAGTTTGCATGGGCTCCCCCTGGGTGCATAATACATGCTGCAGCCCATAGGAGCCACCTGGTGTACCAATGTTTGGCTACCTAAGTACCATCTACCAGGGACTTACAGGGGTACACAAGTATGCCAATTGTGGGGTGAATGAAGAACCAAAACAAGCACATTTGAAGGAGAAAGCACAATCACTGGGGTCCTGATTAGCATGATCCCAGTGAAAACAGTCTAAGCACATTGACATCAAGCAAAAAGTGGGGGTAACCATGGCAGAATGAGGGTACTTTTCTACATGTACCTTACAAAATCATCCTCTGTGTGGCCTGCCTACAGAAAGTGGCACATACATTTGGTGTTTATTTTTTTTACACCTGAAGGTGCTTCTGTGTTCATTTGTACATGTCCTAATTTTCCTTGTCCTCAAGCCTACATATTTCAAACCACAGGCACATTTCAGCACGTAGTTGCAATTAGTGCTGTCGCAGTTTGTATGGTGTTTTAAAAACCCAAGGCGTTCTCAAACCTAGGCCTAATTCTTTCGATTGTTTAGTGATTTGGCAGATTTTACAGTGGCTGCATGGATAATGGTCCACAGCTGGTGGAAGCTTACACAAGGTCTGTATTGTTAATTGTTCTCTACTTAGTTTGTTGGGTCTCATATGGACCAACAGATCCCTTAGGGATCTGCCTCTCTTAAAAGTAAAGAGGGGTTTCTCACACTCCAGAGGCCCTGAGTTCAAGATTCTCCAATGCCTTGTGACCAATTTCTTCATCTCATTGGAACGTGTGTCATAGGTTGTGACACATATCATTCGATAATTTTTAGGTTTGTTGAAGGATTGCAAAAGGAGATTCCTGGAGTTGCTACGGGCTCTTTTCCTGGCTCTGCAAGTGAACATGTCCAGATACAGTTTTGCTTTTAATTTATCTGATAGGAATCTTGCATGTTTCTCCTAGTCCTTCTTATCTGTGCAGTTCCTCTATAATCGCAGTAACTGAACCACTGGAAGATTGTCTCTTAAGGTTTTTGGATGAAAACTGTTGTACCTTAGTAGGTTATTGCACTCTGTTGGTTTATAATATATGTTTGATTTTAGTGTGCCATCTTCTTCCCAAATCCTCAGATCTAAGAACGTGATAGGCTGCTTGTCTATCGTCTTTTTAAAGCCCAGGAACTGATTTCTGGAATTCAGCCATTCCACAAATGTATGTGCTTGTTCTTGGCTGCCACACCAGAGGATGAAGATTGCATCTATGTATCTTTTCCACAATCAAATGTTTGTACTGAATGGGTTTTGGATGCTATAAATGTGTTTAATCTCAAAGTCATGCACATAGAGACAGGCTATTCTAGGGGCATCAGTACTGCCCATCGATGACCCATGTGTCTGTAAATAATAATCATTCTCAAATTGAAAATAGTGTCTGGTCAGTGCCATATAGGCATAATCAAGGACAAAATTCTTTGGTGTGATGGAATCCCAATCCATCTCCTCAAATTGGGTTTCAAGTACCCTGAGGGAGGCCTCTTGAGGGATACTCGTGTATAAAGCCTCCATGTTCATGGTTATGAGGAAATCTGTGTTCACTTCGAAATTTATGTTTTTTTTACCATAATCAAAACATCCTTGGTGTCCTTTATGTAAGATGGCATCCTGCAGACCCAAGAACTTTAAAAATGGTCAGTGAATTTGGATAAAGGTTCAAGTCGTGATCCAATCCCTGAGTCAGTTGGTCTACCTGGAGGTGGAATTTTGCCTTTATGGATCTTAGGTAAAATGTAAAAATACAGTATTCTTGGATTCCTTTCCATCAGAAAATCTGCTTCCTTCTTGGTTATCCATCCATTCTCTTCTCCTTCATTTATCATGTATTGGCTGTCTTCCATGAGGTCCTTGGCGGGATCCCTGTCTAGTTTTTTATAGTTCCTAGAATCTTCAAGAAGCCTCAAACACTCTGTGTGATGAATTTCTTTTGACGGGATAACTGTACCTCCACCCTTATCAGTTGGTTTGATTATAAAAGACTCAATATTGTCAATTTATTGTACTGCCTGACTCTTAGCCATGGTCAGACTGTGAAAGGTATGTGTAATATCCAATCTCAATTTGTCTATGTCTGAAGTTACCGCTTTTTAGAAGGCCAGTATTTCTGGGCGCATGGCACTAGTGGGTGGAAAAAAGGAAGATTTGTTGCAAAGGCCAGTGTTTGTGTCTTCGTCAGTAGGTAGCATTTGTTGTCCTTTGAAAAAGATTGGTAGATGGATCCAGCAGAAAAAGTCAGCCAGTCTCTGTCTAAGACTGAAAATTTCATTCTTTGGGGTGGGTACAAATCCTAAACCCTTTTGTAACACCTTCATCTGTGGATCCGTGAAGATATGATTACTCAGCTTTATTTCTGCTGTGTGATCTTGCTGGTCCCTGGTTCAGGGTCATGTTCCTGGTCCTTTGGTGGTTGTGTTGACCATTTGACCTTTTGACCTCTCCTTCTTCCTCTGCCCGGTTTTGGCCATGCCCTGAGAAAAGCATTGGTTGCCAAGAATAAGTGTGTTGAAAGGGCTCAAATGGGTATGGAGCCTGGAGGTTCTATCTGATTTGTGGGGGGAATTGAAGGGGAAATTGCAGCGGTTGTAAAAATGTGCCCCTTCCTCGCCATGGGCGATCACCTAGCCGTCTGGTTTGGTTGCAGTTATAGTTTGAAGAGGAGGAATCGCTCAAAAAGTTTCCAGAGCCTGAACTATCAGGGTCTGAGAAATCCCAATTATCAGAATCTCGTGGTTGGAAGTCTGGCTTAGAATAGGGGAAAGCCCCTTCTAAGGAAAAAAGTTTCAAACCCTTTTGAAACTTATCAATTTTGCTCTGAGTTAAAAATTCTTTATAATCCTTACTAATCCTATTGTTTTGCTCCAGTTTTAAAAAAAAATATATAGTTATGGTCAGTTGGGTTTTGAGGCCGTTTTCCATGGTTTTGATTTGTAGTAGCAGGGCATCGAACAACATTTTTGCTGTCTGGATTATTAGGACTAGCTAGTCTCTTGTGCGTTTCCATGCCACAAGAGACCAGCTTTTACTGACATCTGCATCTTGTAAAAAGATGCGTGGGGCATTAGACACAATCAAACACTTTGGAGCAATATTGCTCCTCGGGTACTCCGTCATAATTGCCCCATGTAAAAATATGTTCAGTTCTGTCAATGAGTCCCTATCATTGGAGCTATTAGAAGTCATGTTCAAATTAGTATCCAAAATGAGTGAAGGAGCAAATAGAAGTGATGAGATTACCTCATCATCAGATGAAAGGCCCTCGGCCACCTCGGATCTTTCAGGAGGATGTGAGTTCTAAATCACACTTTTGAGGATCCAACCCTCTAAGTGTCAATAGGCTCTTGGGGCTATGGAGGCCCTTCAATAACTATAACACACCAGGAGAGCGGGAGAGAAAAACCTAGTTACTTTCTCCCCAGTGAGGTTATATGTCAGAACCACGAGTGCTTCAAGCACCCATGGCTCAACAACGAGGTCGGAACAACGACCTGGTTCTTATCACTAATGCCTTTACCACGAATGTGTTTATGATTTTTCGCTGTAAACGCATTCCTGGTAAAGTTATTAGTGATCAGCATGCATGGTTCAAACATGGTCCCCCCCTAGCCCCCCAAACCCCAAAACTACCGCGACCCCTCATCCCCACAACTACCCCAACCCTCCACCCCCAAAATTACCACAACCCCAACCCCCTCCCCTAAAACCTAACCCACCCCAACCCCCAACCCACCCCTAACCCCCCAACCCTAATCACCCCCAGCCCCCACCCCAAAAACTAAAAATACCCGAGTCCCCACCTCTGCCCCTAAAACCTAAACCCCCAACCCACCCCTTAAACCTAAAGCCTGACCCCCCTCCCCCAAACCCTATCACCCCCAGCCCCCCAACCCACCCCAAAAACTAAAAATCCCCGAGTCCCCACCCCGCCCCTAAAACCTAAACACCCCAACCTCCAACCCACCCCTTTAACCTAAACCCTGACCTCCCCCTTACCCACTAAACCCTAATCACCCCCAGCTCCCCACCCCAAAAACGAAAAATACCCTGAGTCCCCACCCCGCCCCTAAAACCTAAACACCCCAACCCACCCCTTAAACCTAAACCCTGACCCCCCAAACCCTAATCACCGGGGCCCCCACACCACCCCCCCAAAAAATACAGCCCCAGTCCCAGCCCAACTTACCTCCTCCTTCACCGCGTCGACTCCGACTCCCTTCTTTTGTACCTTAACCACGCATGTACGTGGTTCAGAAATGCATGGTTAAGGTACGAAAATCAGGAAGTTGTGGAAAAAGAAAGCGTTGTTTCGCTTTCGTTTTTCACAACTTCGAGGTTTTGGAGTCGTTGTTCCGGGTGTTTCCCCCCCCCAGTGAAACTCATAAACACAAAAGGTAACTAGGATCAATGCTAAGGAGATATACCAAAAAAAAAAGTAGATCCAATGCTACGGTTTCTCTTTTTAATCGTTTAAAAGAATTGGAGTAGACGCGTCACCCACTATTTGTGGGATGCTTCATCATTGGTGCCTATCCACACCCTGGTAGGATGATACCACCAGGGCGAACTCAACCAGAAACTGGGAGTTCTTAGATTAAGGGGGTCATTCTGACCCTGGCGGCCGGTGGCCGCCAGGGCCACCGACCACAGGAGCACCGCCAACAGGCTGGCGGTGCTCCCGAGGGCATTCTGACCGTGGCGGTTCAGCCGCGGTCAGAAAGGGTAAACCGGCGGTCTCCCGCCGGTTTACCACTGCCCGTTGCAATCCTCCAACGCGGCGCAGCTTGCTGCGCCGCCGAGGGGATTCTGACACCCCCTACAGCCATCCTGTTCCTGGCGGTTCGGCCGCCAGGAACAGGATGGCGGTAGGGGGTGTCGCGGGGCCCCTGGGGGCCCCTGCAGTGCCCATGCCAATGGCATGGGCACTGCAGGGGCCCCTGTAAGAGGGCCCGCTTGTATTTCACTGTCTGCTTAGCAGACAGTGAAATATGCGACGGGTGCAGTAGCACCCGTCGCACCTTCCTACTCCGCCGGCTCGATTACGAGCCGGCTTCATCGTGGGAAGGACGGTTTCCCCTGGGCTGGCGGGCGGCCTTTTGGAGGCCGCCCGCCAGCCCAGGGGAAACCTCAAAATACCCACCACAGTCTTCCGACCGCGGTACGGTATTTTGGCGGCTCCCGCCGGGCGCGCGGTGACCGCGCCCGGCGGGAGTCAGAATGACCCCCTAAGTATCTTACTGGACAAAGCAGGGATCCAGAAATCATCAGTAAAAAAACCCTGTTTAAACAAAATAATTAATCCTATTTATTATTGATACCAGTGGTATATAATAAAAACATCAAAGGTTTCTTGGGACTTCAGTATCCCTAAACCAGCGCTATGCCAACATGTTTTGGCCCACACATAGCATCCAAGAGGGTCTGGGACCTTCACCATGGCTTTTCCAATTGTCCTTGCCTATTTGTAAATGTATTTGATGCTCAATCTTGAGGCCTATTGCTCCCACCTGTCATAGATGTAAAATTCTCACTCAGAAGTACCTAAGGGAAAAAGGAAATGGAAAAATAAACATTTCTTAAATGATTATTAGAAAACCCCTAGTGTGGGGCTGTAAAGAGTAACTTTTCTTGGGTAGCCTTGTCACTGTATGCTACAATCCTTCATAATTCAAAATAATTATGTGGTCCTTCATTCATCGCTACATTTTGAATATCCACTAGGGGACCCATGTTCAACAGTATAGAAATTGCTGTGAGATCACACTGATTCCCTCTATCAACTGAATAACTGCTGTAAAGTCACTAAAACTGTTGTGGCTAGTATATAGCTGTAAAGCTGCCGAGAATGCATCTACATGCATTTTTCAATCATGACCCTAACACCAATTAGATTTTATACCACAAACATGCCATCACACAATGTACACATATCTTTTACCCTATTTTCGGGTGGTTCATGTACCACGCGTTCAGTAGAGGCGTGCCGTCCTGTAATCACACTCTTCAAAATACAAGAAGATCATATAAGTGCAGGATGCAGAGTAAGTATTCCTTTAGATATTGTGTTGCTTATATCTCTTCATGTTATGAGAAACTACTGAAGCCAGAGTATTCATTAGATAGGGTTGAGCCTGGTGCCAGGTACTTTTAACATTGAGGACAATAGCGAGTTATGCCCTCTCTTAGTCTGTCCAGGAGATTATGTATAGCCCCGTGGGCACCACCATAATATCGCACCGTATGCAGGGGGCGTCAATTTTGTGTTGTCTATATGTGAGACGCATGGTGATGTACTACTTATTGGTTCACTTCTCCTTGTTATACTACAAAAGCATTGTGGCGGTTTGGGATCCAAACCCCATATGATCTTTCAATTCCACTGTCTGTGAGTTTTGCCTTTCTTTAGATATGCTGAAATAATTATTAATTTGTTAGAACATTCATAACTTCCGTCTAAAAGTAAGCAGGAAACGGACTTGATCACAAATTCAAGGTAGATTGTGCCCTTAAATAGCGTATGTACAACTCTTATTTGTATACCCTGTAGGAAACTGACCCTTTGTTGCAGTACCCCACACTTTTTGGCCTATATTTGATGCTAACTTGACTGAGTGTGTGCTGGGAAAAATGGAAGAAAGGTCCCCTTAATGTTTGTTGCCCTGTGATTAGTCACAAATAGTTTGTGAACGTGACCTACATGTAAAAAATGCCATAAAGGCATGTAGTGGTGTATATCCTTCATAATATTACTCATCAGCCAGACAGGCATCAGAAGTCACTCCCAGATCTGTGACTGGGAGTGAGTGTTTGAAAAGTTTCAACACTCCGTCAATCATTTTAATTTATTTTATTTTGTGATGTTGCTTTGTGCGCCCTAGGTAGCTAGGATATGCCCATACCATGGTCCTTTGCTTGCTGCGCCACTGGATTTAAGCTTGCCTGGCTGGTGATGGATGATACCATGAAAAGCAAAATAAAGATGAATTATAACCAGATCTGTGACTGGGGTGAGTGTTTGAAAAGTTTCAATACTCCATCCATCATTTTATTTTGTGATGACACTCTTCACATCGACTGGCCATATGCCATTGTTGAATACTTGTAGCAACCGCTTGAGGTCACGGAAGTCACCCTACTGTCTTATGCTTACTGCGCGCCATGAGGTCTGGAGGGCTCACAACCCGACCTTGAAAGCGCTAATGTACTCTAACCGTTTCTGGTGGTGCTGTCCCCCCGGGGAGAGCTAGTTGGGGAGGGGAGGTCTTGGCTGCCCACTAGGTGTCGGTAGAACAAGGATGGAGGGCTGAGACACCTGAGGTCTCGCCAGAAAGGAGATTGTGTTTGTGAAAGGACTCTGACACAGACTCTTTGCAAGGCTGCACATCTGGATACTACCCACTGGCTGCTGTGACCTGCACAAAACCTCTGACTGCGGAAGTGGGGATGGGGTTGTACCTGTCCCGTATGAGCTGCTTTGCCGGACTGCGCTCTATATTGCGGAAGAATACCACTGCCTATTCAACAACATTGGACCCTTGAAGTGTATTGGGGCCTCAAGAGGTGAGAACGACATTTACATGACTCCTGGTCCTCTGTCCCACAGCCTGGGCTCCCTGCCACCATGATCAAGGATAAAGGACCTAAGCCAGCGCAATCCAATAAAATTGTCAACTACATGCATACACTGGAGCCTGACAATCCTGGTAGAGAGGAAGGGGTAGAGTGCCTGGGGACAGAGCTGGAGCAGCAGCGGGCTCTACCCCATCTCTCGCTGATTTGTTGGTGGCAATACAGAAATCGAGAGATGAAATAGTTAACAAGACTGACTCAGTTGCCATGGATGTTAATCTGCTTACGGTGGACCAAAGGAAGGTGGTGGAGTGAGTGATCGTCACAGAACAGCATGAAGACACTGTTCAACAAGAGGTCCATAACCTATCTTCCACAGTCTCAGACATCCAGAAGTCGACGGGTTGCCTGGATGAAGGCATAGAGGATTCCGAGGGCGATCCCGAAGGAACAATCTACGTTTTGTTGGTTTCCCTGAAAGGACGGAGGGGCAATCCATTAAATTATTCCTCGAGGAATGGATTACTACAGTCCTACATCCTAAGAGGTTGTCTAAATCCTTCACGATCAAAAGAGCCCACTGAGCACTTGCCTCCCTGTCAAAACCTGGTGCCCCAAAAGCAATCATTTGTTGCCTATTTAATTTCCCCAATGCCATCCTCCAATGTTTCCGGATGGGAGCCCCCCACTGTTTCAGGGGAGACCCATTTCTATTTTCCCAGACTACGCACAGCGAGTCCAGGAGCAACAGAAAACATAAATCACTGCCAGACAGCACCTGAGAAACATGAACCTGATCTATAGGCTGATCAATCAATCAATCAGGAATTTGTAAAGCGCACTACTCACCCTTGAGGGTCTCAAGGTGCTGACGAAGGGAGGGGAGAGTAGGGGGGAGGTGCTGCTACTGCTCGAACAGCCTGGCCAAGTTTCCTGAAGGTAAGGAGGTCTTTGGTCTGGCGCAGGTGGGTGGGAAGAGTGTTGCAAGTTTTGGCGGCAAGGTGCAAGAATGATTTACCGGCGGTTGTAGTTATGCGGACGTGTGGGACAGTTGCGAGGGCAAGGTCGGCGGAGCGGAGATGCCGGGTCAGAGTGTAGAATGAGAGTCGTCTGTTGAGGTATTCTGGTCCGGTGTTGTGCAGTGCTTTATGAGTGTGTGAGGAGTTTGAAGGTGATTCTCTTGTTGACTGAGAGCCAGTGCAGGTTTTTCAGGTGGTCTATGATGTGGCAGTGGCGGGGGTGTCCAGGACGAGGCGTGAGGAGGTGATCCAAATGCGTTGCAGCCTCTTCTGGAGTTTGGCCGTGGTTCCTGCATTGCCGTAGTCCAGCTTGCTGCTTACGAGGGCTTGGGTGACTGTTCTTCTGGTTTCGGTGGGTATCCATTTGTAGATCTTTCAGAGCATGCAGAGGGTATTGAAGCAGGAGGAGGAGATGGTGTTGACTTGCTGGGTCATGGATAGTGAGGGGTCCAAGATGAATCCTAGGTTACGTGCGTGGTCGGTGGGAGTCGGACGGTTCCAAGAGTAGCAGGCCACAAGGAGTCATCCCATGTGGAGGGGGTGGAGCCGAAGATGATGACTTCCGTCTTGTCGAAAATGAGTTTGAGGCAGCTGCTTATCATCCATTCGGCGATGGCCTTCATTTCTTCGTGGAGGTTGGTCTTGGCGGAGTCCTTGGTGAGGGAGAGGATCAGCTGGGTGTCGTCGGCGTATGAGATGATGGTGAGGTTGTGGGATCAGGCAATGTTAGCGAGCGTGGCCATGTAGACGTTGAAGAAGATTGGGCTTAGGGACGAACCCTGGGGTATGCCGCAGATGTTTTAGGTGGCCTCCGATTGAAATGGGGGGAGGCGGACTCTCTGGGTTTTGCCTGTGAGAAAGGAGGTGACCCAGTCCAGGGCTGTGTCATGGATTGCTTAGGCGTGAGCGTAGGGTGTGGTGGCAGATGGTGTCAAACACGGCCGAGAGGTCCAGGAGGATGAGGGCCACGGTTTTGCCGCTGTCCAGTATGGTTCTGATGTTGTCTGTGGTGGCAATGAGGGCAGTTTCGGTGCTTTGGTTGCTGCAGAATCCAGATTAGGAAAGGTCCAGGGTGCGGTTCTGCTCGAGGTAGCGGGTTAGTTGTCTGTTGACAGGCTTCTCAATTACTTTTGCTGGGAAGGGGAGCAGGGAGATAGGCCGGAAGTTCTTAAGGTCCTTTGGGTCCGCCTCGGGTTTTCTGAGGAGGGCGTTGATCTCTGCATGTTTCCAGCTCTTTGGGAAGGTGGCGGACTCGAAGGAGCTGGTGATGATCTTCTTTAGTTGGGGTGCAATGACGGATCTTGCTTTGTTGAGAATGTGGTGAGAGCGGGGGTCTGATTGAGAGCCGGAGTGGATGGTGTTCATGATTTCGATGGTGTCGTTGACGGGGTCCAGGAGAGCAGGAGGTTGATTGGAGGTGAATCTGTGGTGTTGGTGGTTGCCGGGGGGGTCTGGGTGCTGAAGCTGTCGTGGATGTCTGCAATCTTGCGGTCGAAGTAGGAGGCTAGGGAGTCGCAGAGGTCTTGATATGGCAGGATGTCACTGGAGCTGGGGTTGGAGAGTTCCTTCACAACGTTGAAGAGCTCCTTGTGGCTGTGTGCGTTGTTGTTGATTCGGTCTTTGAAGGCGGTTGTCTTGGCGGCGCGGATGAGTTGGTGGTGTCTGCGGATGACATTACTGAAGGCTGTGAGGTTGTCCAGTGTCTGATCTTGGTGCCAGTTTATTTCGAGTATTCGGCAGCTTTGCTTAGATTTGTGAAGGTAGACGGTAAACCAGAAGGCCTTTCTGTCGGTGCGTCTGTTGGAGGGATTCTTGACTGGGGCGAGAGTAGAGGCACAGGTGTTGACCCATTGCCTGAAGTTGCAGGCAGCTGCATCAGTGTCGGTGGTGTCGATGGGTGGGTTGTGGGAGAGGGTCGCGATACGTTCGTGACCTTTTTCCAACTGCGGTGGGGAACCCGTTGTGGGTGGTGGTGTGTTGTGGATTTCTTGAAGGAGAAGTGAATGCAGCAGTGGTCTGTCCAGTCGAGTTCTGGTCTGTCCAGTGGAGTTCGGTGGTGTGGCTGAAAGAGACGTGATTGCTGGCGGAAAAAATAGGGTTGAGTGTGTTTCCTGCAGAGTGGGTTGGTGTTGTGATGAGCTGTTTGAGGCCGAGGTTGGAGAGTTTGTCGAGCAGGGTGGCAGTGTTGTTGTCGTTGGTGTTCTCGAGGTGGAAGTTTAAGTCCCTGAGGAGTATGTAGTCAGTGGATGAGAGAGCGTGCGTGCTGATGATGTTGGTAATGGAGTCACTGAACTGCTGTCGTAGGCCGGGGGGCCTGTAGACGAGGGTCCCTCGGAGGGTGATGTTTGGGTTAATGTGAATTTGGAAGTGCAGGTGTTCGGTGGTGCTGAGGGTGTCTTCAGTGTTGGTCGTGATACTGAGGGTGTTCTTGTGGATGATGGCAATGCCTCCTCCTGGTTTGTTGGAGTGGTCCCTGTGGGTGATCTTGTAGCCGTCCGGAATGTACGATTCAGGTGCTGAGGAAGGGTTCATCCAGGTCTCGGTCAGGAAGGCGACGCCTGGGGAGGCTGAGTCGAGTAGATTCCATAGCTCTATGGCGTGCTTGTGGACGGAGCGGGTGTTGAGGAGGATACATCTGAGATGGTTGCGTCCTGCCTTGGTGGGTGGGTCGTTGGCATGGAGGCTGGTGAAGGTGCAGGTCCGTCAGAAGAAGGGTCTGCGGGTGGTCTGCGGGAGGCTTGAAGGCAGGCGGGAGAGCATCTGGTGTTGAGGGCACGGGGGTTGGTATCGTCGTAGTGAAGACGTGCGTGGCAGCAGTGGAGGGGGACGGGAGCCAGGGGTTCTGGCGCTGGGCGCGGTCGGGCATAACTGGGGTGGCATGGTGAGCAAAAGAACGATGGATTAAACCCAGATCTGTGACTGGGGGTGAGCGTGAGCGCCTTAAAAGTTTCAGTACACCATTTGTCATCCTTTTGTGTTGCTAAAGGTGCTCTAAGTGGGAAGGATATGCCCAGATGTGGGTTCTGTGCTCACTGCACCACTATATTCAAGCTAGCCTGGCTGATAAAGCATGATACCCTGAAACCGGTCCCAGGATGCTTTTTTCCGGTCCAGGAAAAACCTGGCCTGGCAGTTTGGGCTGGACTGTTCCCTTGAGGAACACGGTCAAGACTGGTTTGCATATGGCTGGGTCCAAACTGGAATGGCATGGTGAGCAAAAGAACAATGGATTAAACCCAGATCTGTGACTGGGGGTGTGTTTGAAAAGTTTCAGCACTCTCTCCCTCATCCTTTTGTGTTGTTGAAGTTGCTCTTAGTGGAAAGGGTATGCCTAGATGTGGGTCACATGCTTAATGTACCACTGGATTTAAGCTAGCTTGGCTGATGAAGGGTGATGCTGTGAAATCGGTCCCAGGATGCTTCGATGCTTGTTTCCTGTCCAGCGAGAACCTTACCTAGCAGGTCGGGCTGGACTGGTTTAATGGGGAACAGGGTCAAAACGGATTTGCATATGGCTGGGTCTAAACCTTGGTGGCATGGTGAGGGAAAGAATGATGGAATAAACCCAGATCAGTGACTGGGGGTGAGTGTTTGAAACTTTTCACCACTTCGTCCATCATCCTTTTGATTTGCTAAAGTTGCTAAGTGGGAAGGGTATGCCCAGACGTGGGTCCCATGCTCAGTATGCCACTGGATTCAAGCTAGCCTGGTTGATGAAGGATGATATTGTGAAACTGATCCCAAAATGCTTGTTTTCGATCCAGGGAAGCCCAAGCCTGTCAGTTCGGGCTGGACTGCTCCCATGGGAACAGGGTAAAGACTGATTTGCATATGGCTGGGTTCAAACTGGGGTGGCATGGTGAACAAAAGAACAATGGATTAAATCCAGATTTGTGACTGGGGGTGAGTGTTTGAAAAGTTTCAGCACTCCATCCATCATTCTTTTGTGTTGCTAAAGTTGTCTGAGTGGGAACAGTATGTCCAGATGTGGGTCCCGTGCTCACTGTGCCACTGGATTCAAGCTAGCCTGGCTGATGAATGTTGATACCCTGAATTCGGTCCCAGGATGCTTGCTTCTGGTCCAACGAGAACCTGGCGTTGCAGTTCAGGCTGGACAGTTCCCAAGGGAAACAGGGTCATGACTCATTTGCATATGGCTGGGTCCTAACTGGAGCAGCATGATAAGCAAAAGAAAGATGGATTAAACCCAGATCTGTAACTTGGGGTGAGCGTTTGAAAAGTTTCAGCACTCCGTCCATCATCCTTTTGTGTTGCTAATGTGAAGAGCGTCCCAGAAGTCCCTCATCCACCCTCACCTCGATCAGAGGGCTAGATTGTCCTACCAGTTTCTACCTTATAGTCATACAGTGACCAGGGCTTTAGGACTCACAGTGCCCAGGGACCCCAGTCTCCAACTCAGTACCTGAATATAGGCCTCTAGAGCAGTCCGATCCAGGAGCTCCTGCTGAAGGAAAGGCCCAGCGCTGGTGGGCTGTTGGGAAAACAGCCTTAACAACGTGGGCTGAGCCACATTTGAAATTTCCCAGCAAGCTAAACCACACTTTGCCTGAACCACGCATTGGCGTGGTGTCTACCTTAACCAGGCATGTGCCTTAATAAGGCATATGCGTGGTTAGGGCAGAGAGTGCGGTCTAGCTATTAGGAGCAGGAGCCGGAGTAGAAAGCAATGGAAGAGGTAAGTGGGTCTGGGGCTTGGATGGGGGTATTTTGTTTGGGTAGTGGCGGTTTTAGGGCTCAGGGAGGTGGGGGGAGGTCAGGTTAGTTTTTTTCACGGGGGACGGGTTCGTTTTTTGAGCAGGTAGAAAGTTTTTAGGTACTGGGGCTGGGTTTTGGGGGGGTAGATTTTAGGGGTGGGGTGGTTTTAGGTCTAGGGGCAGGTGGGAGAGGTCAGGTTAGTTTTTTTGACGGGGGAGGACAGGTTAGTTTTTGGGTAGGGAGAAGATTTTTTGGTTGAGGCGGGGCAGTTGGGTTAGTTTTAAGGGCAGGGGTGGGGTGGATTACAGGGCTGGGGTCAGGGTAGTTTTTAGGAAGGGACAGGGTTTTAGACCTCAGGGAGGGGGAAGGTGTAGTTTTAAGGGCAGGGTGGGTCGGTTGTAGGTCTCAGGGTGGAGGGGGGTTGGGGTAGTTTTAAAGGTAGGGGTGGGGAGGATTACAGGGCTGGGATAGGAGTAGTTTTTAAAAATAGTCTGGTTTTTTAGGCCTCAGGGCAGGGGGTAGGCAAAGGGGTAGTTTTAAGGGCAAATCGGGTCAGTTGTAGGGCTCAGGGCGGGTCGTAGTAGTTTAAAGGTAGGGCAGGTCAGTTTTAGGGCTCATGACCTGTGGAAAGGGGCAGTTTTAAGGGCTGGAGTGGGGTGGATTGCAGGGCTGGGATATCAGGTGTTAAGGGCAGGACTGGGGCTTGGCGGCAGGGTGCGATTTACCAGGCATATTCCTTTACCAAACATGCATTTACAACGAAATTCATTGTAAAGGCATGTGCGGTGAAGACGCGTTCATGGTTCGGATCGGTTTGTTAGGGCATGTGTGGTTCAGTCAAGCGTGGTGTATCATAAACCTATTGTAACAGTTAATGCCTGATTTAGATCTGGGTGGATGAGATTCTCTGTCACAAACGTGAGGGATATGCCGTTTGCCATTTTATGACCCCCCCATAGGATATAATGGGATTGTAATACAGGAGAAGGGATATTGGTTACGTTTGTGACAGACTATTGCTCTCCCCCAAGATCTAAATCAGGACCTTAGGTTCTTTGGGAAATCCCTGAGGGATCTACACATCTGAGTCCTTGCTGAATTCAGAATATTGTCTACTTTTCAGTAATCTATTGCTTTTCTAGGTCACCCATGGATTTCACACTGGTTTCCACCACAAACTAGAACTAGGTTGAGAGCACAAAAAATAGGGAAAAGCGTTATGTCTTTGAAAAATTCCACAACTATGGTAAAAAAATGTTTTTTTTACTCAGCTCTGCATGTTCCTGAAAACTGAAACGATGAGGACTTTTTAGGGAAAAAAATTGACATTTTTTTTCTATTGCAATTCTTTCCTATTTTTTAAAAATTTAGCTATATTTTGCCTATTTTCTCCATCTCCTCCAGAGGAATTCACAAACCCTGGGTACTTTTAGGATACCCAGGATGTTGGGAAAAAAGGACACAAATCTGGTGTGGATACTTTATGTTATGGTCCCTTAAGCCCAGACTACCCCAGTAGCCCAAAACAGGGCTCAGTACTGTAAGGCAATGGTTCCCAACCTTTTGACTTCTGTGGTCCCCCCCCCACTTTATCATTACTGGAACCCGGGGACATCCCTCTGACTCGTTATTGGAATCTGGGGACCCCCAGTGAGTCATTACTGAAAGCTGGGGACCTAATTTGTTAATATTATTTCATTTTCTAAGCAGTCGCAGACCCCCAGGGGTACCTGGACCACAGGTTGGGAACCACTGCTGGAGGGGATGTGTGGGAGGGGCAGCTGTTTAAGGGGATAATCAATTTATTGAGGATTTTTTTTTTGAAGAACGTATACCAGAGGATCTTATTACGGACAATTGTGCACAATTTAATTCTAATCAAATGCACAATTTCTTCAAGGAAATGTCAGTAAAAATCTCAAATCAGCCATATACTGTCAAAGAGCAAAGGGATTGTAATACAGGAGAAGGGATATTGGTTACGTTTGTGACAGACTATTGCTCTCCCCCAAGATCTAAATCAGGACCTTAGGTTCTTTGGGAAATCCCTGAGGGATCTACACATCTGAGTCCTTGCTGAATTCAGAATATTGTCTACTTTTCAGTAATCTATTGCTTTTCTAGGTCACCCATGGATTTCACACTGGTTTCCACCACAAACTAGAACTAGGTTGAGAGCACAAAAAATAGGGAAAAGCGTTATGTCTTTGAAAAATTCCACAACTATGGTAAAAAAATGTTTTTTTTACTCAGCTCTGCATGTTCCTGAAAACTGAAACGATGAGGACTTTTTAGGGAAAAAAATTGACATTTTTTTTCTATTGCAATTCTTTCCTATTTTTTAAAAATTTAGCTATATTTTGCCTATTTTCTCCATCTCCTCCAGAGGAATTCACAAACCCTGGGTACTTTTAGGATACCCAGGATGTTGGGAAAAAAGGACACAAATCTGGTGTGGATACTTTATGTTATGGTCCCTTAAGCCCAGACTACCCCAGTAGCCCAAAACAGGGCTCAGTACTGTAAGGCAATGGTTCCCAACCTTTTGACTTCTGTGGTCCCCCCCTCCACTTTATCATTACTGGAACCCGGGGACATCCCTCTGACTCGTTATTGGAATCTGGGGACCCCCAGTGAGTCATTACTGAAAGCTGGGGACCTAATTTGTTAATATTATTTCATTTTCTAAGCAGTCGCAGACCCCCAGGGGTACCTGGACCACAGGTTGGGAACCACTGCTGGAGGGGATGTGTGGGAGGGGCAGCTGTTTAAGGGGATAATCAATTTATTGAGGATTTTTTTTTTGAAGAACGTATACCAGAGGATCTTATTACGGACAATTGTGCACAATTTAATTCTAATCAAATGCACAATTTCCTCAAGGAAATGTCAGTAAAAATCTCAAATCAGCCATATACTGTCAAAGAGCAAAGAGAATGGTTGAAAATGTCAATCAGATGATAAAAGAACGTAAGCAAAGGGAAGAAAAGATGCATGTTCGTAATGCAGGACCTATACAAGAAACTATGGCCCATATTTATACTTTTTGACGCAAACCAGCGCCGGCACTGGTTTACGCCCAAAAATGTACCGCCGACTAACGCCATTCCTATGCGCCATGCGGGCGCCTTATTTAAGGATTGATGTTGGCCGGTGCTGCGGGCTGGTCAGAGTAAAATAAAATGACTCAAACCAGGCAGTGCCGATGTAGGGGAAAATGGGGATGGTGCGTCAAAAAATGGTGCAAGTCAGGTTTGAGTAAAAAATCATGGCTCAAAACGGACTTGCGTCATTTTTGGGCGCACAACCCCCATTGAAATGACTCCTGTCTTAGCAAAGACAAGAGTCATGCCCCCTTGCCCAATGGCCATGCCCAGGGGACTTCTGTCCCCTGGGCATGGTCATTGGGCACAGTTACATATAGGGGGTCCCAAATTAGGCCCCCCCCCCATGCCACTTTAAAAAAAATAAAAAATATATACTTACCTCAACTTACCTGTACTTACCTGGGATGGGTCCCCCCATCCATGGGTGTCCTCCAGGGGTGGGCGAGGGTGGCAGGGGTGTCCCTGGGGGCAGGGAAGGGCACCTCTGGACTGCTTCCATGGTCAGAGACCATGGAATTGAGCCCACAGGTCCCTTAACGCCTGCCCTCACCCAGGCGTTAAAATACTGCACACATCAGGCTGTGTGCTGTTTTTTAAGGCCCGCCCCCTCCTGTGCGTCAAAATGATGCAGGAGTATAAATAAGGCGCACAGGGCTTAAAGTCATTTTTTGGACAGGAACACCTACCTTGCATGTCATTAACACCACCACATCCAAAAAATGACGCACACTGAGGTTTTTTGACGTCGGCGGGGTTGGGCATCATAGTTTAAATATGGGGCAAGGTTTGCGCTGAATGTGCGTCAAACAATTTTACGCACATTTGGCGCAAACAGATTATGAATATGCCCCTATATGTGCCTATAAACCCACTCCGAAAAGTATTACAAAAGTATTAAAGGAGTATCACCTGTTGTTTCCTTAAAAGGGGAGAAAGTGAGGACAAAAATGTTGACATATTGGTGTGCAAGTGAAGCTCCCTCATTGTAATAGACAAGATATTTTACAAAATATAAGATGTCATTAAAGTAAATCCAAGCGAAGGTACGATCAACATAATTGTGTTAACCAACCAAATATCCGGATGGGAGTCTGGGTAAAAGTGAAATTACCAGAGAAGAAATATGTGAAAGGTAGCAAGTTCTTCCGTCCCATGAGAAATTAATATATTGGGAGAAATGTCCTAACACTAGAGAAATGTCAAACATGGGGAATAGATAAGATTGCTAAGTGTGCTAAAATTACATTACAGAACCCATACAATTACCTTCGATTCAGGATGCTAATAAGAAAAAGAAAAAACACCTTAAGAGAGAACGTTTCACACCCATGTGGCAAGAAAACCTTGTCATGACCTGAAATCCATTTCTTTAATATGTTGTAAATGATTTTCTTTGTGAAGGGAACGTAAATAATTCTGAAAATAAAGGTATTACATCTTGGGTAAACTATTTCTGAAATTGACCCTTTTTTCTCTAAAATGTTTATCTTTATTCATTTTTGCTCTGACGAGAAGCTGTGTTCTAGTTTATCTCTTTCTTGGATTAGTCCTTTCCCCTCCCCTATTTCCTTTACTCCCTTTGTTGCTTTCTAGTAACTAGTGATGTAACTGTACCAGTGTTCCTTGCAGGTTCCAACTGCCATTTTTCCTCTTACTGGAACTTGTATTGTTGATAATAAACGATGTGACTCCAATATGTTTTGTGAATGTATATCATAAATCACAGACTGGCTTACATTGAGATTTTACAGTTCTTGATGCGATTCTCACATTATTTGAGTATATATCTATGTAGAGAGTTGGAGTATGCTAGGGTGAGTAAATGGATGGACGTCATTTAGGGGTTGCCAATGGTCGCAGTTGCGAGCTCTGGCTTGCCACTTGCGTCCCCTGGAACTGCCTTTCCGACCCCTGTCCTCAGAGGTGGCAATATGAGCGTCAGGCACACAAGGGCAACTCAATTTCCTTGTTTTTGTCAATTCTTTATTACACTCATAATGAATAATAATTTATTATTCACAATTAGTGTAATAAAGAATTATTTACAATTTGATTTCACATATTTGTTGAGTTTGTGTTTATGTGAGAGCGAGTGTGTGTGTTTGTAAATGTGTGTGTATGTGTAAGCATGCGTGCGAGGGAAAGTGAAGGTTAAATGGTGTGTGATGTCAATTTTGCCACCCTCTGCATTTTGCTGAATTGACGTTCATGAGTAAGTGAGCTAAGATTTTGCACAGGACAAAAAGTGGCAATAGATTGTTTCTTGCCTACCAGACCCAAGATGTCTGATTTTAAAAGACCTATTGTAAATTTACAGTGGGCTTACAGCTGACCACTGCTTACAAGAGGTTGGCTTTATTGGTATTTTTATTTGTTTGCATTTTATTCTTTGTCTTCCTATCCAGTTCCAGGAGCATAGCCTGTTTACCATCCATTTGACTGGCTGCCTTGTATTCTTTCTCTGCTCACGTTTAGGAAACATGATAGTTCATGTGTTATCCAGCTCCCTCTTTTGTGTGCTTCTCCCCCCTCCAAATACCTGTTCAAGCGCTCTGAGTTGCAGTCTGCCTTTTTTGCTTCTCCCCCACCCTTATGTTGCTCTCTCCCTTCGGGTGTTGCTTGCTCTCTCTCTTGTGTACTTCTAACCCATCAAGCCTCGTGACATCATGCTCTTCTTGTCTGCCATCTGTGTTGTTCTCCCCCATTTCTGCTTTTCCACTGCTCCTCCCACAACCCGTACCTCGCACTCTCCTTTGTTGGCATCTTTTGCTCAACAATTCTACTATTTGGCATCGTAAGATCTTCATTGATAGTCATTAATCTTGAATAATTCTGTGCTGTTTGTGCTAACCCTGAATCACCTTCTTCAATATATATATGTATATTAAGAATGCAGGAAAAAGACATTAAAGAATGTTAATCACTGAAAGTCATTTTCCATATAGTTATAGTGTAGAGTGTCAGGGTTGTATGTTTCCTGGTGAATGCTGGAGGAGAAGAAAACTGGAAAAAAGGTAGACCAATAAAGCCTTTAAACGTGCAACACTTGGTCATAGAAAAAAGGCTGCCTATATATAACAAACAGCATGAGAAGGAAAATCAGCCTGATAGGCTGTAGGAAAGTACTCTCTTTTTGGCATGTCACCCCTGCTTTCTGCCTGATGTCAGTGTATTCTTGACTGTGTCAGGACCCCAGTGTTTATGTTTTATGGCCTGCTTGTCAGTGTGTTTCATTGTTTTCCAAATTGTCACTGGAGTCCTGCTAATCAGAACTCCAGTGCTGATGCTCCATCTCTTTCTAAATTTGTCACTATAGTTTAGTGACTTTATTTCACTCCAAATTGACACACTGGACTCCCCTTATAAACCTCTAGTATGTGGTTCCTAGGTACCCAGGGCATTGGGATTGCAGGAGATCCTTATGGGCTGCAGCATTTCTTTTGCCACCTATAAGGATCTCACACAAACACTTCTTCAGGACTGCCTTTGCAGCCTGGGTGAAATCGTGCATGCACGACTTCACAGCCATTTTCACTGCACCAGGTCACTTATAAGTCACCTATATGTCAGTTCTTCCAACCCTGAAGGCTGGGTGCAAAGTACCTGTGTGTGAGGGCTCCCTTGCACTAGCAGAGGTGCCCCCACGTCGTCTAGGCCCAATTTCCTGGACTTCGTGAGTGCGGGGATGCCATTATAAGTGTGCACTACATATAGGTCAATACATATATGTAGCTTCACAATGGTAACTCTGAATATGGCCATGTAAGGTGTCTGTGATTCCAGTATTGGTTGTACAATCCCATGCACACTGGGGGTTCCACCATGGCCCCCCAATACTGCAATACCAGTCTTCTGAGGTTTTCACTACAGCCTCAGCTGCTGCCACCTCACAGACAGACTTCTGTTCTCCTGGGGCTTGAGCAGCTCAATCCCAGGAAAGCAGAAAAATGCATTTCCTTTAGGAGAGGAAAGGAAATAAGTATTTCCTATTTCTCCCTTTGGAAATAGGTATTGCAGGCATGGGAGGGATATCCTCCCAGAGCCTCTAGAAATGCTTTGAAGGACACAGATGGTGCCCTCCTTGCATAATCCAGTTTACACCAGTTCATGGACCCCCAGTCCTTGCTCTGGCGTGAAACTGGACAAAGGAAAGGGGTGTGACCACTCCCCTGTCCATCACCACCCCAGGGGTGGTGCCCAGAGATCCTCCAGAGTGTCCCTGGGTTTTGCCATCTTGGATTCGAAGTTGGTGGGGAACTCTGGGAGCATCTGAGTGGCCAGTGCCAGCAGGTGGCGTCAGAGACCCCTCCTGATAGGGGCTTACCTGGCTAGGTGACCAATCCCCCTCTCATGGCTATTTAGGGTCTCTCCTCTGGGTGTTTCTTCAGATTCAGATTGCAAGACTCCAGTAGGAATCCTCTGCATCCTTCACTTCATCTTCTACTGACGGGTCAACCGCTGACTGCTCCAGGAACTCTACAAAACTGCAACAAAGAAGTAAAGACCACTTCTGCAACCTTGTAACGTCAGTTTCCAGGTTGTGCATCCTCCGAGGACTGCCTGTATTCAGCCTGCACCAGAAGAACCAAAGGAATCTCCCATGGATTGACGGAGATGCTTCCCTACTTCAGCAGGCACCTCCCTGCAGCGACGACCAGTGGCTTGGACCCCCTCTCCAGATGTCAGGCGTGGATCCAGCAACACAGGTGATGGATTAAAGTGAGTCCGACAGTCCCACTGTCTGGCTATCCAACTTTGGTGGAGGTAAGAGCTTGCCACCCCACGCAAGACAGTACCCCCGTGAACCGCGTGACTTGCAGTTGCTAAGGCTTGTGTGCGACCTTCCAAGAAGTTCTTCGTGCACAGCAAAGCGTAGGCCCCCAGCACCCCATCCTGTGAAGCACAGCTTCCTGAGTGGTTCTGACAAATAGGGTCTAAACTATGAGCACTGGGGTACTGTCTAGCAGGATCCCAGTGAGATAGTAAAAACACACTGACAAACACTCACAAACAGGCCAGGTTACTAGTATATATATTGTGTAATTTACTTACCTCCTAAGGGACTATAGTCTCCAAAGTATTTTTGGCATTGTATCACTTAAATAAAGTACCTTTATTTTTGGTAACACTGAGTATTGTCTTTCTTGTGTGTAAGTACCGTGTGACTACAGTGTTATTGCAAAAGCATTGCATGTCTCCTAGATCAGCCTTGGCTGCTCTGCTTACAGCTACCTCTAGACAGCCTGTATTCTAGACACTGACTGCATGTCACTAATAAGGGATAAGTGGACCCGGTATAAGGTGTAAGGATCTTAGGTACCCACTACAAACCAGGCCAGCCTCCTACATAGTCTAACACTGAGAAGCTTAAAAAAAGATTCTGCACCTTTAAAGACCCTAGAGGAACCCCATTCCACAATGCGCTGCAGTGGCAGTTTGCTTGAGAATGTCAGTTCTTTTTTTCCTGCTCCTTCAGGCAGTATCTCTGAAGTCTTCAGGTGTCTTTTCACCTACAAAACGTTTTCTAAAACATATTCAGTGCTCTTAACAGTTGGTATTTAATAATTTGTCATCCCTCCTGTCAAGTATACTCTTTTTTCAGATATTCTGACAGGATTTTTTACCAAATGTCCATCATGTGGTAGAAAAAAGGCGAGCTCTGATGCTCACAAAGTTTGTATGGTGTGTTTGTCACCTTCACACTTCACTAAAGGCTGTGACATTTGCAGCAAAATGTCTAAGAGGACTCTTAACGACAGAGAGGACGTCAAGCTGCGTGGCTGGATGCAAGATATGAAGGCAGAACAAGAGAGCAAGAAAAGGAAAAGAATGGAAAGATCTTTCTCTCACCAGTCTCCTGAAAACCAGCATAAGACAGGTATGGGCTTCCACAAAAGGAGATCTATGTCCAAAAAGTCTCCCTCTCGACATTGGCAATGACAGCACTCTCTTCAACGCTGAGAACATCGACGTTACGAGGCTTGGCTCCATCCGGTTTGCCTTTGAAGTAAGGATCACCATCCTAGCTCGACATTCAAATCGGTGCTGGTTTACCTACAATGCGGTAGACTATGATAGCACAGGTGCCTGAATCAAGATCAGTGGTGAAGTTCCACCACTACATCACGATCCCATCGGTCAGTGTCAAAATCTTGTCAGTCGATGTCAAAAGCAAAAATCCACTCAGCGTCAAAAGACATGCCTCTCCGCGAAAGAAACCTGTTATATCAAAGATAATATGCACAACATTGATTACACCACTCTCAACGTTGGGAATTTCTCAGGTGGATATTTCACTCTCCTCTCAGTGGTCAGGGTCTTCAGAGCAATAAGAGGCTCCGTTGCTTCAACCAGATACTGGTCTTCCACCTAAAAGAGTCAAAATTCCAGCCAGTGACCCCTTAGAGGAACATTTGCAAACTTCTCCTGTTTTATAGTTATCTAGGGCCATATCTATGTCGCCCATTCGAAAATGGAAATCTCCATCTCCGATTAGATCACCACAACCACAGTCACAATCTCATAGGAAATCCATAACCCCCTCATCAAGATCCAGGTCTAGATCTCCTTATTTCACAACAAACACGTTATACAAGCAAACTTCTCCACCTCAGTCTCGGACTAGGGTCTCTCCAGTGGACGACATCATCACTTTTCAAGACACACTAGTAAGTGGGACATCTAAACTTAATATCACAGTTGGTACACCTCAACCAACAGTGTCTGTGATTTTGGAGACCCCACAGCCAAGATCGACTTCGAGACCTCTTCTCCCTCCTCTTCCATGTCCTATGGGCATTGTTGAAGACAAATTTTTAATGCCAGCCACTGTAAAATCAGATACTTCTAGGCTGTTGAAGAAGTACAGGCCTCCGCAACAAGATCTGGATTTCTTAAAAATGGATCTCAAACCAGATTCGAATATCGCAATGGAGGTAAGGCGAAGACATGCTTCAGGTCTGGAATCCATGGCTCCTTCGGATTCAGAGAGCGAGAAAATGGATGCCATTGGCAAGAAAATGTGTACCACAGCCTTAACCCATTTACAAAAGGCCAATTCTGCTGCATTATTGGGCAGATACCACCGCAACATACGGGATGGCATGAAGGCATTCATGGCTGCCTTACCAAGGCACAGACAACAGGACTACCTTGAAATAGTCAACGAAGATTCCTTGATCTTCAACCAGTCGATCAGTGCTGCAGTGGATTCAGTTGAGCTTTCAGCTTCTGCTTTCTGTCGCAGCATCTCTCAGAGGTGAACATCTTGGCTGAGACTCTCATCACGAAAGCCTGATGCCCAGCTGAAAATTGCAAAGTTGCTGTTTTCAGGTTCCTCTCTTTTTGGCCAACACACTGAGGAAGAGATACTTCAAATGAAAAACGAGGCAGAAACACTTAGAGCAGTGGGCCTTGAAGAGCAAAGGAGGACATTTAAGCAGCAGTACAAACCCAGAGACTAACGGTTTTATTATCATAGGGTTCAAACCCCTTTATTGCCTTATCATTATTCACAGCAACAACAGCAGTCACAGAGGCCCTACCAAAGCCATTACCAAATGAAGAGATCTCCTCCGCCCATGCCTTCACAAATGAAGGGCAAATACTCCTCTCAGAACAAACAATGAGTAACAGACACCCCTTCACAGTTTCCCACTCCTGTGGCAGTAGTGTGAAATTCTTTCTGGAACAGAACCCGTAGCTTCTCCATCACATGTCAAAACAGCCCTTCTAGAAAATCTACTGCAAAAGACAACTGTCCTTCTGCAGACGAAAAGCAATAGAAAAAGTCCTTTGCAATCAGATTAACAAGGGTGTCTACTCAAGATACGTTCTTGTTCAAAGGAAAAGTAATTTATAACAATTTCGGCCTATCCTGGATCTCAAACTCTTCAACAAATATATCAAGAAAGAAAAGTTCGGAATGCTGACACTTCATCTAATATTCCCACACATAAGGAGGAACAGTTGGCTTTGTGTGGTGGACCTTCAAGCTACATATTTTTATACCCCAATAGCTCATTGTCACAGGCAGTTTCTAATATTTGTTAGTGGGAACAGACCACTATCAGTACTCTGTACTTCTTTTTGGTCTAAAATCAACCTCTCAAACTTTTTCCAAATGCATGGCAGTTGTAGCAGCGCACCTAAGAAAAAAAGGCATTTTCTGTATTCATACCTAGACGTTTGCCTGATTAGAGGAGACTATCTCGACAAAGCCAAGAAGGATTTTGCAACCACAATAGAACTATTAGCAAAACTGGGTCTACAAGTCAATGTAGAGAAATCGATTTCCAGTCTAGCGCCTCACTTTTCTAGGGATGCCAATAGACACACAAAAGGAAAAAGTGTTTACTTCGTCAAAGAGAGTATCATTAATCCAAACGGAGTGTACACATCTTCTGCAACAAGTCAACCCAGCTGTTCAGCAGATTGCATCTCTTCTGGGTTTAATAGCATCCTGTATTTTCATAGTCCCGCATGCACGTCTCTACATGAGATCTCTTTAAATTTGCTTAGAGGATCAATGGTCACAAAGAACTGGATGCTGGGAAGATCAACTATTTCTAACAGAGAAAGCATGTCGTTCCCTCTCTTGGAGGACCAAGTCTCAGAATATACTAAAAGGAGTATATTTTCAGAAGGAAACACCACTCAAGGAGTTTGCTCTCGGAAAGAGAAGTGTTATTGTATAAACCAACCACAACGGACAGCTAGCTCTCAAGACTTTTCTACCATCTCTCACCTCCAAAGATGTAATGATCCAAATAGAAAACACCACTTTAATGTAGTATATATACACAAACAAGGTGGAACAAGGTCAAGCCAGTTAGCACTCAAAGCTCAAACAATGTGGCATTGGGCTTTGGCAAGAGGATTCTCTAATACAGCTTTTTAGATTCCAGGAGTCCAGAATGCAGAAGCAGATTTTCCCAGCCGCTTTCACAAAGAGAATCATGAGTAAGTTCTCAACATCGAGGTGGTAGACAACTTTTTCGGAAAAATGGGGTACTCCAACATAAGATTTGTTTGCCACACCTCAAAACAAA
Organism: Pleurodeles waltl; assembly: GCF_031143425.1. Lineage (NCBI taxonomy): Eukaryota > Metazoa > Chordata > Amphibia > Caudata > Salamandridae > Pleurodeles > Pleurodeles waltl. Next base: position 500,925,662 of record NC_090443.1, read on the forward strand.
AAATGCCAACACTATGCATCCAGGGCTCTTTTAAGACTGGTTGACTCCATCTGTGTATGGTTTTCCACGAGTTCCACTCATACCACAAGTATAAATTCATGCATCACGATGATACTGAATACTCTGGATTGTCCGAGACAGTGGTGGCACACAGATCTCCTCCAGTTATCCATAGTATCAGAATCCCCATGGCGGCGGAGCGCGCTCCGCCGCCATGGAGGATTCAGACGGGCAGCGGAAAGTCGGCGGTTCACCGCCGACTTTCCGTTTCTGGCCGCGGCTGAACCGCCGCGGTCAGAATGCCCAGCGGTGCACCGCCAGCCTGTTGGCGGTGCTACCGCCGACCTCCGCCATGGCGGTAATTACCGCCATGGTCAGAATGACCCCCCCTGTGTTATACTGTTGGTGTGTTACATTATTATTAACCATGCAAGTAGTGACATAGGGGTTTTACTATTGCAGTTAAGGTGGTTTAGGTCTACTTACTTGAATTATTTTTCACATTGTGTGTTTTTAGTCCGCCGTTGGGTCTATAAGTGATAATATTGTATTATAATATATTAGCCCGGTGAACTATTTATGGTATAATGTGTTTACCTTCCACCTTTGCAGGATAATTTACCCCATTATATATGTCTATTTTATATGGCTATTTGCTCTTATATGGTTATTTGCATTTGCATATTGATGTATTTATATATTTATATACTTATATATTTATATATTTATATGTTTATATATGTATATATATTTATCCCTTTTAATATTCTACAAATGTGAGGTATAGACTCTATCAATAATTACAATCCAGATGCAAGTTGATGTATTACAGGGGTGTACCTTTATGTTTTCTATCTTGTATCTTGTATCTGCTGTTTGTCTTATTTCTATGTCTAGGAATGAATAGTATTTAGTACTGGTTGATTGGTGGTGCATATCACGTGACCAAGGCTGCAGTGTCAGCCGAAACGCGTTGTGCTTTGATTAAATATGGCTTTCACTTTACCTAAATCCAGAGCGTGCTATTTTTCATTTTAGTTTTTTGGCAAATTCATAATTACCGGCTTGCTCGTACCGGTTTAGCACCACCCCTCTCGGGCCACATGAGTTCATCTCGAGCGTTTGGAGTTTCATACATATATATATATATATATATATACATATATCTGAAGAAGGTGTTTTGAGATCTGCATAAACAACAATGAAGTATTCATGGTTTAGGACTTTAATTAAGATTCTTATGAAGCAGAACCATGGCTACAGGTATGTAAATTTTCTTTTCTTTAATGACTAAATTGGCTCCTGCCGTATTGGATCTGTAAATTTGAAAAAAAGAAAAATGGCGCCTGCATCGTTCTGTAGGGGCGTGCATGCATGATGATTTATGCTTGTTTCTTCAAAAGGAGGACACCCGCAGCAGAGGTCACATTGGCAAAATGCATTGTGCTTTGCAGACTGCTTTGGCGAAGTCAGTAGTTCTAAAATGAGAGATCCTTTGACCTTGCCAATGCTTGCTAAAATGCAGTCTTGGTCCAGTGTTGAATGTCACAACATGCCTCCATTAAGGAATAGTTTTAAGGTTCCTAGAAACCAATTGCACCTTTTCTTTTTTTGGTAATCTTTAATGTAACTGTATTGATTGTTGATGCTGGTACAAACTAACAACATTATAGAATTCCAAACGTGCATTAACAACAGTAAATGAAAGACTTGGTTAGCGCACAATCGCAGCTAGCCATGCTTGCCCAGGACTGTCTCAACAATGATTTTTGATTAAAGTTTTGGTTCAAATTGATAATAGGTTAAAACTCAAGGACTAAGGGGAATATTTATGAGCTCCTAGTACCACTTTAGGTGACGCTCTGGTGGCGCTATGCCCTGCGCCATATTTACAAGGGACGTTAAGCCACTTTTTGTAAATACCTTGTAAATACGGCCCCTTCACATGCAGCGCTTTGTGTGAAAGGGGCATGCAATGGATGATGCTGCGGGCGTGCCACCCATTACATTTTGACACTGCCCCAGATTTACGTGTTTTCGTAAACCAGAGGCAGCGCCAAAATCTACCGCTAGGGGTGGCGCTAGAACAGGACAACGAGGAAAAATGCTTTCCTTTCTCCTCATTTTTTGCTCTTTCCATGTGTGCATTCTGCAGCACACACAGAAAGAGCAAATCACCATTTAAGATTGTTTTTGTGTTGGAAGGTGTCCCTTCCTGCACAAAAACAATCTCCCCTCAAAGCAGCCATCCTTGCACCATGGCTCTAGGGTGGCTGAGTTGGCGCTCAGCACCAAATTTAGCACCAGCGCAGGGGACAACACAGGGGTGCGCTGTATTCTATTAAATATGGCACATCCCTGCGTTGTGAAAATGCCTGAGCGCTGCGTTGCCAAGTTTGCCACAGCATCGCTCTCTGTTATTTTTTTAAAAATCTGGGCCTAAAAGTGCCAGTCTCCCTTAACAATACTTGGATGCTGATAGTACTTATATAAAAACATGCAGTGCCGTTATACTAATGAATCCTGAAAAGAGTATGAGAAGAATACAATGACACACGAAATTCCAGCAATTCAGTTTTTCATTTTTTCATCTTTTGCAAGGTTACTGACCTGGCGCAGAAACTGGAGGAAAAAATGTACGAGCTGTATGATCATAACAACAAGCTGCTTCAGGACAAGCTGCAGGAGCTCCCCGAGATCCTGGAACGAATCAATCAACTGGAGACCGAGCTGAAACAGGTGTGCCACACTGTGGTCACAGTGTACAAGGACCTTTGCGTGCAGCCAGAGCTCTGAGCGGTGAGGGTAGGCTAGACCCGTCATTGTCTTCTTGTCTCTGGTTGTACCTGGTGGTACTTTTTATCCACAGTCATGTAATCCTAGACACTGAATGGCACCACAGGAGTGTACACCCTTCTTTTATGAGATAACAAGATGTAAATTCTGTGTGTCAACACAAATACAGCCTTAAAAGTTTTAATTAAAAAAAAATTAGCCTGTACAAGGTATGTTATATGAAAAAATTGTTCTGTCGACTGTGGGGTTTTATGTGAAGGGTGGCGGAACTTCGCTTAACTCCGCGCAGTTACATGAAAACCGTGGAGATTCCATGAAGTTCTGCGAACTGGCGGAAATCGGCATGTCAAGCTATTTGCTTTGATTTTTAGCACCAGGAGCTAGTTCTATGCTGAAAAATCTGCACAAATGGCACCACGTGGCATGCCAGAAACTGCTGCAGCTTGATTTGATTTTGCTGTCACTTGAGTAGATTTTCTACTCGAGCTGCAGCTTTCTCACATCAAACGTTTGCGACCATTTCCAGTGAGAAAACCCCGCTGGGTGCTCTTCTAGCATCGAAAATTTCACTAGGGGACGCCAGTTGTCACTCTCCAATAATAAGACCCAAGCATAACGCAGAGTGGCCAAAATTCGGCCGGATGAGCGGAATTTATCTCCCCCTTCTAATTCTGTGTATGTCTAAGAAAGCAGTAAGTGTCCTTGACTAACAAACCAATTCTGATAGATAGCTCTACCTGCAGATTCTTCACTTCCACTACAACATCCCCACGCACGAGACAGCATCCGGAGAATTCTTCAGTAATGCTCCTTCTCGCTAGTCGGTGGTGCTCTATGGCTTTACGGTGATATTATAATGCCCTGGAAGTGATAGAGTAGAGCTGCATATAAGCACCATCCATGAGCACTGACGTCATTTTCTTTCTTTCTATCCCCTTCAATGTGACCCAGATCTCCACTTTAAACCTTTTTGCCCTTCTGGTGACTCCGAAAACTTTTCTCAGTGTACTAGTGAACAGAATCCCCACCGAAAATTATAGCATTCAAGCTGTGCTGAGATTACAGGAAGCAAATGCCACAAGGTATGTCTCTGGGGCTTGGGCTCCAGGCATGACTCCAGGCATGACTCTAACGGGCATATTTATACTCTGCTTGCGCCGGATTTGTGGCATTTTTTTTACGCAAATTCAGCGCAAAACTAAAACCATATTTATACTTTGACGCCCGACCCCGCAAACGTCAAAATTTTGCAGTGTGTGTCATTTTCTGGATGCGTGAAACCACAATGCGTTAATGACATGCAAGGTAGGCATCCCCATCCAAGAAATGACTTAAATACCCGTGCGCCATATTTATCCAACTGTGCAAAAATGCCGCACCGCTAGGAGGCGGAGTCAAAAAATTACGCACAGCATGATTTGTGTAAAAAATTAACGCCTGGATCAGGGCAGGCGTTAAAATGGGGCAAACACACCAGTACTTAAGGAAAACACACAGAAGCAACATCAGAGCTCCAAAAGGAAGACATGGGGGTGCTCTTCATCCAGCATGCACGAAGACGTAGAGCACAGGGCCAACAGCAGCAGCTTCCACCACACCAGCAGGGACCCCAAAGGCAGCGCCAAAGGCAGGAGAGGATATTCCGGACCAGGACAACCCTTCAGGGCCTCAGGGAACATGACATCATCCAGGTACAGATTAAACTGACAAGCCATACAGCAGCTGCTGCGCCACATTGAGCCACAGTTGGCACCCAGCTTGCAGACACCCCACATCATTCCACCAGAGACCAAGCTACTAGCTGTCCTCCACATGTTGGCAAGTGGCTCTTTTCAAACCACTGGTGCACTGGTTGCCGGGATCTCACAGTCCTCATTCGCTGCCTTCCTACCCAAGGTACTGGACACCATCATCTCCCTCACACCCTGCCACATCAGCTTCCCCAACACACAGCAGAAGCAGCAGGAGACCAAACAGGGCTTCTACCAAATCAATGGCCTCCCCCACGTGCTTGGTGCCATTGACTGCACACATGTTTGATATCCTGACCCAATGGGATACACACACCTATGGACAAATGACAGATGTAAATAACAACAGATGCCACTCCAGAGCCACAAGGGACCAATTGAAAACCACACAGTGACAATGACATGGCCTTAACTGGCAATACAACTTGGAAGATGAATCTTACAATATCACATCAATAACACTCAATCACACACCCTTCCAACCAATACGTACTGTGTAAGGGGTGTGTAATGTGGTTCGCTGCAGGTCAAACACCATGAGACACATAGCATGATGATGATGACTCTAGTGAAGGTGACATGGAATCATTGAGGCAGTACCAACATCTCACATCACTCCTGGGGGGACATTGCCCGCTAGCAATAAGGAAGTGGACTGTGCTAAGAACACATATTGATGTGACATTATTGCAAAGTGCACATTGCTACACATATGGATTGAGACAATTACACATATACACAAAAGATGTACAGGCATATGGACCTTCTGACACTTAAACCTTCACCCCCACAACCAAGTTAGCCAGCCTACCTGGGCCAGGTTCAGTACTGTAGGTACACGTTTGTACATGAGGCAACTCGGTGAGGCCACAAAAATAGGTTTGCATAGAACTTGTCACACATGGGATATTTGTGCATTGTCAATTGTCAACACTTCAGTGCTGCAAACTTATGGAGATGTGTTGTACATTGTCACCTAGCCAAATCAAAGGGCCTCACTGTTGTTTTTCACATGCTATTACATATGTTGAATTGGATGGGATGTTCAGGACACATAGTGCAACCGTGTTCCCACCACAGTGGAATCGATTCTTTGTGTGGAAGTATCGTGTCACCTCCAGTGAAGACACATGGACACTTCTTTCACATGACATAATGCATGGGAGATACATAATGTACTGTAAGTTTACAAATATACCGCTGATATCCAGTCAATCAGCCAAACGCCAGTTTAGATAAAGAAACAACCCAATGCTGATAGAACATACTAGAAGCCTAGGATCCCACACAATAACACAAACACAGATGAGTCACAGACGACACAAGATAACAACTGCCATGCAAAGTTATAATCAAGGTGCAAGCAACATCCAAATATTTACACTCATTTTCTCTTTCAGCTGATCAGGGGGATGGGATCCAGCCATGGATCATGACCCCATTTGCAAACCCAAGCACTGCAGCAGAGAGTGCCTATAATGAGGCACATCGGAGGACACACACCATAGTAGAGAGGACTTTTGGCATCCTGGAGTCAAGATTCAGGTGCCTGGACATCACCGGAGGCAACCTCCTATACTCCCCTGAAATGGTGTGCAAGATCATTTTGACCTGTGCCATCCGGCACAACATTTGTGTAAGGAGGAACATTCCCCTCTATGAACCAGACCCACAAATGCCTGAAGAGGAGGATGCTGTTCGTCAACATGATGGGGACCATCCAAACACTGCAGCAGGATTGCATCAGAGACAACACATTGTACAAAACTTCTTCTAACTCTAGTCACCATCACCACTTTCTTACCATATGTCATTAAGCACCTCACTTCATCACTCAATCATGGTTTGTATAATTATTTATGCATCACATGATCCCTAGGAATCATAATCAGAGTTTAGCCTCATGGAGCATTGCAGAAATACAGATTAGGATACTGAAAAGCCGCATCATATTTGATAGGTATGAACGTACACCCAACATCACACACAGTGGAAATGACATTTGTCCTGTCTATTTCACATGTGAAGGGCAAAATCAGAGGACTACATCTCTGAGACACATCCATGTTGCCAACATGGGCTATTGCAGCACATGACACACAACTAAGACACCATCAATCACAAGGTAAAAAAGTGTTTCATACATGAGGCAGTGGATGTGCTATTGTATTGGTAACAGGAATGTATGACCACACCCTTGACAGCAGTAAGTGTGACATCCGCTATCTTTGCAAGGAGCATGTGTGACAAGAAGTCCATCTAAGCTGAAAATGGATAGCACGAGTGCCCCAGGTATGACAAGCATTGCTCACAAGACATGCCCTGCGCATTCCATCCCAGGTAATAAGTCCTGCCACTGCCATGTTTTCAGTCTCTCCCCACTCTTCTCTAGGGGGCCCTGTAAATAGACTATTTGTACCCTGATAACCTTCATCTACACACACCCAGACTCCCATTCTGACTCCTGTGTGCTTCCCTCTGTAGAATGGCATGCCATGGTCATAGTTCATCTGTCTGCATGGACTTCTTGTCCGAAAATGCACTGCTTGGTAGTCGGTAGGACCTGTAATCAGCTGTCCATTGCTTCCCATGTGAAAGGTACTTTTGGCCTTTTGAACTTGATTCTCACCTACAGGACTTGTGAGAGACTGAAGCTGCACACGCCTGTGAGCACTTCCATGCAGACCAGCCATTTGACTCTGCCATGCCCTTGCTGCTGCCTGGAACTGCTTAGAAGCTAAGATTTTCTGAATATCCTTGTTGTGCATTGCCATATTAATCACTTGTGTAACACAGGCTTTGGGGTATTGTGTAACATTGCAGCCCACAGCACAAGTACAGTTCTTAGTTCCCACAGTGTTGTTCCAGCTTTTCCCAGTCAGAGTCTGCTCACTGCGTATTTGCCTTGTTAATTTTTGTTCTTGACTGACCCTGCATCCTGTTAGCCTGACTGTTTCCTTTCTTTGCATTACCATAGAGGATCCCTGTGACTACATTTGTCTCATAGTTGCTTTCCATGCCCTCTCTTTCCTCCTGGGGTATTGTGTCTGGTAGGTCTACGATGAATCCTCACATGTATAGTATAGTTTAATCAGTTTACTTATTGTATTTTGTTCGGGACATGTCTTCAAATTGCCTAATCCAGCCCCCATACCTTGTCTGGGTGTCATGTATTCATGAGTGACAAACAGTGACAGTGTACTATGACTGTATGCATGGATTTGGTACGGTGCTTCCAGCACAAAAAACAGCGTTTGCTAATGTGTATGAAAGGACAAAACATGTTTGTGCCCTGACGGTCCACACACGGATTGGCATTGGCCACAAACTATTAATGGTGCTTGCGTGGTGACTATCTGTGAGATTAATCAGCACAGAGGCACTGATGTTCCCTGTTGCAGTGGGAATTTTAGAGGCCACCCTGTGTACTAATGTTGTCAAGAAACCTGCCTGTTTCCTATTATTGATCCATAAAGTTTTTAAGCACACCAAGGTTGCCCTGTTGTCAGCCTTATAAAAGTTCTTCAGTGCCATAGCTGGACTATCCCCATGTGTGTTGTCAATTTATCTTTACCTTTAGGTCAATTCTGCTTTGAAGGATACTCTGTTAATTCAGGGAATGGCTCCACAGACTCATAACTAGACCTGCACGTAACTGTGTCAATATGGAGGCCAATACTGACACAGGGTACACATGGCCACACACTTGAACTGGACACCTTTGTGCAATGAACCACTGAAAATATGTGAACACATGCAGCATGGTCTGCTGGTCCTCCACTGCCACAGGAGAAACATAGGTCCTTTTTATGACTCAAAATGTGGTGTAACATAACTTTTTTGGATTGGTTTTGGGACTCTGTGTCACAAACACTGTACCTACCAAGCATGTTCAAATGCCTGACTCATGGGTAGTATACAAACAAGTGACCAGCAAGTGGTATCCAACATTTCAGTACATGTGATGGCTTACCCTTGTAACATTGCCATTATCAACCGTCCTCTATCTATCCAGTACATAGTTTGTCATGGGAATTGTTTTTGCCCCCCAAGTCAGGAAAGTTCACTCAGCATTAGACGCTACGGGTATGAAACACACATATCCTGAATGATGTACTACAATGAATGGCATCTGATGGTTATCCACATTAACAACACATTCATACAAGCACATTATGCAAAACACGTCTTGAGATGTTCACACAGCGCCACAACAACAATTGAAATAGCCAATTCACAGACATATACACACATGCCATGAGTGAATGTATGAAGTTGCGTAGCCTTGCTATCCTCTATTGACGCACCACCTGCTCCACCTAGGGAATACCAATTTTATTCCAAATGTTTGGGTTGCTGTTGCGTCAGTCAAGAGTGCTTATCCGGCACTACAACATTAGTATTATGGTCCGCAGTAGTGTGGTCTGCCACATGTGCCCAAACACTAGAACACACACAGCAGGCCCAAACAGCCTATCTCTGTATAGTTACAGCTTTCATGTACGTTAAAAATGAGAAAAATGACACATACATAGTTAAAGACAGATAATTTGATGCAAATGTGTCAAAAAAGACGCATATGCGTCAAAGTTTGCTGCGTATGCGTTGAAAAATGACACTCACAGCCATTATACATCCATTGGTCCCTAGCAGTAATTCCAACACTGCACCCCATGAAATTGGCTATCCATGATATATTGATCTTTGAATGCGGGAGAATTTTTAAGCAGTTGCGTCAAAAACTTTTGCTGCAAAGCCCGTAAGCGTCATAAAAATTGCACTCATCGTAGTGTACTTTCACTTTCATTTTGCAGTCTGTGATTCTTCTAGACTGTGTGGCTGTGCTGAGAGTTTTGTCTGTCAAAATTGTGCTTTTGTCTCCTGTGTTCCATTCCATTTGTCATCTGTTGTATTTGTAATTGTTTCAGTAAATCAGTGTAAGTGTGTATTTGTCATTTTTTGTGTCTGATTATGTCTTTGTACTGTTGGGAGTGTGTAGTGGGTATTGTTAGTTGGGGTATTGTTGGGCTATTTGTGGGCTCTTTATATTTCATTTTACTAGCATCTTTCCCTGTATTTTCCTATTTTCCCTTTCCTATCCCTATAACCTTTTGTCATGCTGGGAAGGCCATGTCTGGGGAGAATGGGTGAGGAGGAGCTGGGTGCTTTCATTTGGCTGGTGTGCCACTTCCTACCCCTGATGTTAGAGGCTGGTGGCAGGGTGATACAGGGGTATCACACGGAGGCGAAGAGGTTCATGTGGTCCAAGGTGCTCTTCCATATGAAGAGAGTGTTCAACAGCCAGCGCAACGACCACCAACTCAAGCATCGCTGTGCTGACCTTGTGGCCAGAAAGCAAGACCTGCTGGACCACCTGGGTGTGGTGATTGGTGGCCCTGTTGGTGAGTACAGTTCAGACTAATGTGCACATTTAAATGCTCTGTGTGACAGTAGCAGATTTGTTGACATGCTGCATGCAATGTTTGTGGACGTGTGGAATGCAAGTTAAATATACAGTGGCCCTGATTTATACAATATTAGCTACACATTACCGTCATTTGTTGACGCACAAGCTGCACAAACTTACAAAACACAACTTGATCTTGTAAATTAGTGCTGCTTTGGTGTCAATAGATGATCGTAATGCGGCACAAACAAATGTTTTATTCATGGTCTGTGAGTGTACCAGGAATGAGATGTATTTCACATACTAATGCAAGGAATGACTGTAGTCCCCAATTCTTTGGAATACTTGTCTGAACTGTTTTCATGGCCAAACGTACAAAGTTCTTCCTAGCCTCTGGTAATATCTTACGCTGATACTTTGACTTGGGTTGTGCATCATTTAAATTAGAAATGGATGCCAAAGTAATGCACACTGGATAATATCTAAATGTTTGGTGCTACTTTCCATAGCTGTAGCATAAAAACATGAAGCAAATGCTACACATTAAAAAAATAAGAATATCTGGCCCTATGTTCATTGGTCCTATGTTTTTTAATTTGCCTTGGGCACAATTGCTGGTACAGAGCTGATGCATTTGCCATCTGTGTCACTTTATAGCCAAGACATTTTCATAAGTTAATGGGTCATCTGGCATCATGGGATCCCTGAACTTGGTGAATGTATGGTCGCAAAATATTTATTTTCATGGTGTTGTGCAATGGACCCCTGAATGCTTCCATCATACATTTTAAATGACGGAATAGTTTGCTAGTTTACGTTTGGTACACCCCTGCTGATCTAGTGCAGCATAAGTACAACAGTTAACTTCTCAGTATGAAGGCTATCACAGATATGGGTGTATGCTAAGATCAGCAGACCAGCATTCATGTGACTGCTGCCATTCCTAAGGTGCATACACATTTAGACCTACCTCATCAGGATTGCCACAGTTGGACATTTGCTAAACCATGTTTCAATTAGGGGACAGTGTAATTTTGTTGTATAACCACAGATCACCCAACTTTGCAAATGTAAGGTGATAAATGTGGCTACCTCTGATTTACAATAGCTGATATAGGTACACAGGGCCATGAGTAACACATTTCAGGTGCAATGACTACACCTGTGCCCATGCATTCTGTCATGGATGATCAAATTAGACACTGTCAGCATATATTTCTTTGTTGTTTTGATTTAAATGAATGGCCAATCCATGTTTAGCGTAACATTGTCATGAAGTAACACAGAGGATCCCTGCCATCATGGTTTCATAGGGGGCATGTACGGCTGTGGGTACACTGACAATGTGGCATATGTGACCTACAGACAACACAGGCCCACATATAATGGACCATAGAAAGCATAATAATTCATGAGCTAAAGTCACCCCACATCACACAGTAACTGATTGTCCCTTGATGCACAAACCACAATACCTGAGTGACTGGTATTGCAGTGCACCTGGAATGTGTCTTTGCATGTCTCTCATAACAACAAATTAAGAAATGGAGTACCCTCTCTAAATAAATCTGCACCCAATTGAGTATTCATGTTTGTCACCACATGATTGTTAGGGCCAGAGCATGTGTGTATATGTGTGTCTATCACTCACTGGAGTGACAGGGCCAATACATGTTTGCAGTGGTATGTCTGTTGGGGTGTCTACAGGCCTGAGGTGCTGGTCTATCATATAACATGTCACACACAGTGAGTTTTTGTTTCATGTTTTGTACAGTGAGCAGACATTGAGCCCATTTCATCCTTCCATGTTTTACAGGTGGACCAGCCCCCTACACAATTGGAGAAGTGGCTCGATTTGCAGACCCAGACATATCCAGTGAGTGTTGATATGTTAGTTCTGTGTTGTGTTTTCAGCTGTTGTGTGATTGACTCCTGTGTGTCGGACACATAGCAAGGTATGATGTGCTGGCACATGATCTGACATGTGACTTGACAGGAGTTTGACATTTTGTTCTATTTCTGAGTTGGACAATCAGTGGTGGAGAGTTATATTTTGGGTATCTAGTGCTGCACTGTAGGCATGGGCAGGTGAACAGGGTGATATTAGTTGCTACATTAATGACAATGAAAATTTTGGAGGTAGGCATTTTCATGATTTAGTCAGCAAGTCATACCCTGATTCACACAGACTATTGATGCCAAACTATTATCCACAAACTTGATCCTCCTTGTTAACTAATGAACATGTAGGACTGTATGTTTGACTTCCTAGCAGCATCTAGTTCCACATGTTGTGCTACGTGTATGTGGCACTTGAGTAGAATGTCATATGGGTGCATGCAGCTTAGCCCAGATGGGTGCTTGCATCTATGTGCTGGTTTTTGGAAAGGTATTAGTGAGATCAAATGATGTTGACAATTGTCCACAATTAGGAACATAAATGTGGATGTGATTGTCCAATGTTTGTGTCTATCCTAGTTGGCAGCCCTCCTTACCAGTGGTGGACTGACTAAACCCATGGACAGCTGTCCACAGCTTCCTGGCTGTCCTTGATGTTTGAAAGTATATGTTGCATGTCCATCCTACCCTAAGGCACAGGGTTAGGTTTATGAAATATGTGTACCTAGGTGTGAGGATCCCAGTGTAGAAGACAGACATGTAATTTCAACATTCATTTGTTCCAAACAAGGATACCCCCCTCATGATTAGCAACTGCATACTGTCCTAGCAAATCCATTTACAAATCACTGATCTTGTGGCCCTTGATTGTCTTCCAAAAGATAGTCATTAGTTGGCCTGTCACATGTGGAGTACTTGCAGCGTTTGTTATGTGCCTAATGGCAGAACAATGATGCATAGATCATTTAAGTAGTTACACACCTTTTAGAACATTGCTGTGCTGTTAGATAGGAGATGTATAGGCTGCGTTGGCATGTCATTCCTCAGGGACAATCTATGATCTGTAATGGGATTTGGACTGTTTAAGCTAATTTTGAGGAAGTGTTAGAATATCATCAATAGATGTATCACACAATGATGTAACTCAGATTTGGCTTTCTCTATTATTACAGCTGCCAACATGGATGCCAATCAGATCAGAGAATTCCAGAGGAGGGCGATGCGTTACCGCCACATTCTAGATGTGGAGTCTGGGTTCCGCAACATGGCACGGCGTTATCGCCATGAGAGAGCCACAGGGTTCTGGAGGGCATTTGCCCAAGGGGGCCCATCCTTGACCACAACAGCCACCACCTCCAGCACCACCACTCCGACCCAAGTCGCACCAAGGATGACAGCCACAGTTGCAGGTCCCTCTACATCATCCGCTCCTGGCCCCCTAACAGAAGCTCCTGCACCTCCCCCTCCAAGCATGGCACCGGCACCAGCACAACCATCCAGTAGTGGCACACAGACCACCCCTGCTGCAGTCATAGACAATGCGGAATTTATGGACTTGCGACGTGACATACAACGGAGGTTGCGCAGGATGGCAGGCTGCAGCAGAAGGTGTCCTGCAATAGCAGGAGACTACGTGGGATAAAGAAGATCCTGTGGAGGGCAAACTTGTGAATGTTGTACCCTCAGCCATGATTCTCTCCCCTCCCTCCTCTTTCCTGGTTCTTATATTTAGTGGGTTTAGGGGGCTTAGTGTTAGGTTAGAATAGGCTGTTAGTTTAGTTAGTATAAGTGGGTTGGGGGGAGGGTATTATATCTTAACATGTGTTTTTGTGTGGGTGGGTGGGTGATGATGTTGGGGTTTATGTGTATAAAAATAATAAAAATACCAAAAAATATTTTAAAAAAATATATTTGTTTAGGATAAGATAGTATGGCCCTCATTCTGACCCTGGCGGTCTTTGACCGCCAGGGCGGAGGACCGCGGGAGCACCGCCGACAAGCCGGCGGTGCTCCAATGGGGATTCCGACCGCGGCGGTAAAGCCGCGGTCGGACCGGCACCACTGGCGGGGTCCCGCCAGTGTACCGCGGCCCCATTGAATCCTCCGCGGCGGCGCAGCTTGCTGCACCGCCGCGGGGATTCTGACCCCCCCTACCGCCATCCAGATCCCGGCGGTCGGACCGCCGAGATCCGGATGGCGGTAGGGGGGGTCGCGGGGCCCCTGGGGGCCCCTGCAGTGCCCATGCCACTGGCATGGGCATTGCAGGGGCCCCCGTAAGAGGGCCCCTACATGTATTTCACTGTCTGCTGCGCAGACAGTGAAATACGCGACGGGTGCAACTGCACCCGTCGCACAGCTTCCACTCCGCCGGCTCGATTCCGAGCCGGCTTCATCGTGGAAGCGTCTTTCCCGCTGGGCTGGCTGGCGGTCTGAACGAGACCGCCCGCCAGCCCAGCGGGAAAGTCAGAATTACCGCCGCGGTCTTTCGACCGCGGAACGGTAACCTGACGGCGGGACTTTGGCGGGCGGCCTCCGCCGCCCGCCAAGGTCAGAATGAGGGCCTATGTGTTTAGGTTAGTATATGTTGTCCTACATGTGTCCCGTCATGTAAGGGGGGCAGGGGGTTGATGTTGAGAGTGTTTAGTTAAATGTGATAAGAAAGTTTAGATTAGGGTAGTTAGGGCCAGTTGTGTTTAATGTGTAGTTAGGATAGGTTAGATTAGTTAAGGTGTTTCCCTTAGTTTTAGTATCCTTTTTTACTGTTAATAAATATTTAGGTACTCCTTTACAGTATGTCATATGCTTGGGGATGAGGGCCTTGGCATGGCTGAACAGTGTCAATTTAGTATTAGCATTTCTGTTCCATCCTGCATCCAAATCCCATTATTGACATGGTTATTCCCAATTCCAATTGAGCTGTCACATTGGCAGCTACACCAAAGCTACTTCTCTATGCATCTGCTATCCATTGAACTCACCACTCAAGGTTACTATGGTTCCCAATGTGTTGTTAAGTTTGGATATAGGTTTTCAATCTGTCATAGTTTGAGACCAGATTTGGAATCTTGGGTACTGTGGAACGTCTGCCTGCAGCCTGATGTTCATGTGAACCCTGATAAGGTGAGTGATGGTATAATCCTATGTAGTATAGTATACATAACTCACTCCTATCATTTCTTACATTGTACTGCCAGGTTACATATTTGTCCACACACTCGTACACATCCATTCCTGCTGTATGGTGTGTGTGTGTGATGAAAGTTTATATTCAGATGTCACATACCTAAAGATTGTCTGGAAGGAAAATTTGAACACATTGATTTTCTGCTTAAACTTCCCTTGAAGCAGACTTTTCCTGTCCAACACAGCATTTTACTGTTATTTTTCTATTTACTTCAGAAATAACCCTCAGGAAGCGCAGATGATGATACAATCCAGACCCCAGTGCATAGTTATCAGCCCACAATCTTTTAAGGCAGTTGTATTGACATTCTATGGCCATTAGCATGTGACATGCATCACTAATCTCCTACACAGTTGATGTGTCACATTACACAGAGACAAAGTGGTTGTGTAAGGTCTATTTATTTTAAAGTGCTGTAGTGCAATATTTACATAGTCCAGGATTGTGAGTCCATTAGTGTGACACATTCTATTGTGATACTACACAGGTGCAATGGGACATGTCATTGGACATGCTGGGGTGAAGTATCATACAGTGCAGAGGAACATGACTTGCCAATGAGGTAGTGAGAGACAATCACAGGTGATAGTGTCAAGGTAAGCAGTGGGCTAGAGAACAGTGCACGTGAGCAGCTGTTGCAAGACTGGCATTTTAACAAGCACAGGACCTAGGATTTGGCATGGACTTGTGCTACTGGGCAGTCTTACGGGTGAAGGTGATCTGTTCCATGTCTTCATCTTCTGATCTGTGTGTTGTCTCCTCTGCCTGCCCTTGGTGGTGGTGGGTTTGAAGGGGCAACACACACTTCAGTGTTTGAAGAAGTGGAGTCAGATATCCTGGTAGCTGCCAACTTTGGGGCTAGTAAGGGCAGTGCTGCAGCAAGGAGGAGCTGCTGGTTCTTAAGGATAGCAGCTACATCACTGTGGTAGGGAGCCAGGTTGGCCCTGAGGGCGCCAATATTGAATTTGTGCACTCAGTGAAAGGTTTGGTGTGCAAGGTGTTGTGGCAACTTCCTTACTGCTGTGCTAATTTCCTTCACATTTTGTTGAAGTTCTTGTAGGATAGATGTTCTCCCTTGCATGGCTGCTGCCTGTTCTACAGATGACATCATGCACGAACGCACCCCCTCAAGGCTGACTGCCTTATTTTCCATCCCCACCAGCACCTCCTTGGCCAGCTCCCGCTGTACTCCAACTACAGTCCTCTCAAAGCTGGTGCCAGTATCGTCAGAGTCCTCTGCTGGGTTGGAGCTGGCAGGTCTTACAATTGAGGTGGTGGGTGGGTCCTCTGTGATGGCTGCTACTTCTGTGCTCCTCCTTGTGACTGAAGGTGGGGTCTGGAAGGTTCCAAGGACATCTTGGAGGGTCTGTTGGCTGATATTTGTCAGGTCGTCATCCATGTCATCAGAGAAGTCCAGGACAGGCATATCCCCAGGAGAGCCATCGTCCTCTGCAATGAGATATTGTACAATTAGTGTGTCTGTGTTGTGGCATTTGTAATGTGATGTGCCTGACTTCCTATTAGTTGCACATTGTGATCTTGGTTCCTGTTCATTGTGACTGTCATTAAGATTAGCATTCTCCCAGGCCTATGCCCAACCTGCATGTCACATGTAGTGTGGGCAGTTTGGGGAAATTCCTGCGTCACACCCTCTAGGTGTAGGTGCTGCCCAAATTGTATGTTGCCACCTTATTGTCCTACTCAACCCTCTGTCTACTTCCATTATCACTGGCTTGGGTGTTCTGATGGCACTTGCACCACACTTAACAATCTGGAACTGACCCAGTCTCTGATATTTCACATCCACCTATATGTTGCTGAGGCCTAGCATATACTATGTATAGCATTGGCGTGGCACGATACAGGTGCCAGCATTGGTAGTGTGTACTGCTGATGTTGGGCAATGTGTGCTACATTGGATTGCACTGATGGTCTTAGCAGTGTTCCATTTCCTCTTATGACTGTGCGGGTGTGGGTGTGTTTCACCAGCTGGAAATATATGTCCTCCCCCTCAATGCTGTTGTCTTAGCACTATGACACTTGAGATGTTGCATGGTGGCATTGCAGCTATTGTGACCCAGGCACAGGGTAGACCCTGACATGTGCAGCATGGGTATGACATTACCGCTGTGTACCTCACAATGTTACATACAATACCTGATGTTAGTAGCGCCTATGGACATGGGCATTTGACAGGATTTGCACATTTATATTCATTACAGGGGATTGATAACTTTGTCATCCTGAACCCTCTAATTTGGGTGTGTTTGATCCAGGGGCACATAACTGCCATTACCTACTTGACCTGCACACACAGCAGAGGTGGTAGTGGCAACTGTTGTCAATGGTAAATACCACTTGCGGATATGGCCAGAGACTGGAAATTAAGCCCTAGTTCATGTAGCGACAATTCCAGCTGTTGTGTGACAGCAGGCCAGTTTTACATTATACCCTACCCTCCTGGACTGGCTTTGTTTTTCCAACATCCTTGGCATGGCTGAGTACCCCCATGCAAAGGTTGTTGGTGTAGTGTTCTGCTGTGCCCCAGGGTTGCCCTGTACAGCCCATGACCCTGTGCTGTGCCCTTTTTCCCTTTCCACTACCTGATTGTCATGGCTTACATTCATTGTGTAGTAGATATGTACCCGCCTCTGCTTGCAGTTAACAATTAGGCATTTTAGTTCTCATGCCACTTACCCTGCATCTGTGTTGTATCCTGGTAGTCTGCGCTGTCCTGTCCTTGAATCCCTGTGACGATCTCCTCAGGGATGATGGCTGCCACCATCTCCTCCATGTGGTCCAGGGCCTCCTGCGGTGCTGGACTCCTACTGCCAGTCAGCAGTGCTGCCTTCCTGTTCCTGGCCATCTTTTCCGTGGTCCTGCACTTGCAGTCATGCCAGCGTTTCTTCCACTCGGTGACTGTTCTCCGTACTTTTGCCATACTGTTGATCTTATTGACAATTTGTTGCCAATTTGCCTCTCTCCTCCCAATTGCCAATTTAGAGGTGACAAAAAGTTGGTGCTGGTGTTCCGTCAACTCTTTCACCAGTATTTCATGCTCCTCTGCACTGAACTGACACTTCCTTTTCTTCTTCTCCTTCTCCTGGGTCTTGTGTGGGTCCTCCTGGCTAGTTCCTGGTTGGTTGTCATCTTCCTGGGGTCTCTCATAGCTTCTGGGATCCATTTTGGGGCTCCTTTACACATTTTGCTGTGTTTGCACCGCTTGTTGACGCTATTGCGTCAAAAGTGGCGCGTATCCAGTTTGCGATGTCGTAAACCGGATTAAAGTCATTTTCGCTGCGTTAACATTGTTTTTCTTTACGACGTGACGCATTGGTTTGAGTAAAAAAGAAAGACTCTAACCAGTGGTTTTTCGGCACCGTGTGTCAAAGTATAAATTTGATGCCCGGGTGGCGCAAAGAAATGGTGTTAGCCGGCGTGAAACTTTTTGATGCAAAACTGCGTCGGACGCAAAACTGCTTCACGCAGTTTTGCATCAAAAAGTATAAATATGGCCCCTAGTTGTGCAGCAGGAGTGGCATCATGTGCCCGAGACAATTCAGAAGTGGGAGACCAAACTCTGTATCACTCAACACAAGAAGAGGTCGCAGTGGAAGCACAAGTCGTAGGCCTAATCATTTTCCCAGGCTTGAGGCCACTCCAACCAATAATCCACATCTCGCTCAAATGTTCTGGTAAGGTCAAGTCAGATCCTTCCAGTAGGTCCCAGTAGTAGTCTCGAGACAAGCACAAGAAAGCCAAGTCAGTCTCACCCTTATCCCACCACTTGAAGTCTAGCGAGAAGGTGCAAGGGCGTTAAGAAAAGGATTTCACTCCTTCAATGCTTCCTGAACTCCAACCCATACTGCACTTGGGTCGAGGGCATTCATATTCTCTGATCCATTGTCAACCTTGCAGAAAACAATAGGCTTCAGGGAGGGCACGATGCAGATCTTTGGTGTGATTTTCTCTCTGTCTGGTGTATCTTCAAGCCCTACGGAGGAGCAGGTGTCTCCATCACGAAGTTGCTGGGATCTCCATTTGGACGTCTGTCACCAGGCCGGCTTGTGATGCTGTTTAAGCCCACAGAGCCTGCTACTGAACCTTTCGCAACTCTAGCACTGGCTTCCCCAGTGCCGAGGTCCATGTCAGTTCCTTCCTTACTAGCTTTAACAAGGACTACACTGGCACCAATCTATGATCCGATCCTGAGACTGATGTCTGAACCGAAACCAATGGCAGCCCAAAACAGGCCTATGTTGCGCTGTGAAATTATAAAACGGCAGCCAGTGGTTATACAGCAAGATTCCAATCCACTACTCTGCCCCGACACTGGTAGCGGCAGAGTATTCACCCTATATTGTGCTTCATGTGAAGAGATGGTTTGAAGGGCAGCGTAAGCACCAGAATTGCAGTGGCTCACTACAGAGACAAAAACAAATCTGGTGGCTGATATTCTACAAGCAGAGCCAGCATCATCTGATACACGAATGCCAGTAACTGAAACCCTCACTAATGCACATCTGGCTTCATGGTCTAAATCATGCACGTGTCCGCCAGTCAGTCGACCAGTTGCTATGCAGTAAAGACCAGCTTCCGATGATCTGTGTTTCCTAAGTAAGTATCCTACACCTGAGAACCTGATTGTTCAAGTTTCTATAAGTAAGGTTAACCCAAATTAGTTTCTGACCTATCGTTTGGAAAAGGAATTGAAAATAATTAATGCTTTCAGAAAGAGGATGTTTTTTGGCCCATTTGGCACTCCAAATCTATTAATGCAGTTTGCCTTTTGATGAGGTCTACCCACACATTATGGAACATGGCCAACAACATGTTTTTCGCAGTCCCAGAAGTCCTCAGTTGTCAACACACAGTTAAATATGTGCTCCAGACCAGCCTGGACAATATAAACTGCATAATCAGAGCTATGGGCACCAGTTACCTGCCTATAATGCACTCCTGGATGTGATGAACCGGGTTTCCTGCAGACAAGCAAGCACCTTTAAAGCATGTGCCGTTTGACGGTTCCACGCTGTTTGGAGAAAAGGTTGATTCAGAGCTAGAATGATTCAAGGATAGTTGTGCCACACTAAGATCTTTGGGGTTATTAACACAAGCAAGAAATGTCCACACCAATACAGAAATTCAGCAGGTAGTCCTTTCAAGGCCATGGACATGGTCCAGCAGAAACTGTTCAACCCAGTAGGGACAGTAATCCCCCAGTTATTCGTCCCTACTAGTGTTGCTACCAAACTGCTTTAGTTCGTTTAGTTGCTGAACCTCTCTTTGAGGAAGGACAGGTCCAAGATGCTCAATATGACTCTGATCCTGTCAGCCTTAGTCCCAAGAGACTGGATGGCATCCTTGAACTTGCATGACTTGTATTTTCCTATACCCTGTGTAGAAAAGTCCCCTCTTCCAAGCATGGTTACCTCCACTTTTTGCCTGATGTCAGTGTGCTTAGACTGTTATCACTAGGATCCTGCTAATTAGGACCCCAGTGATTGTGCTCTTCCTGCAAATTCGGTTATCTTGGGACCTCTTACACTCCACAATTAGCATACTGGTGTACCCCTCCAAGTCCCTGGTAGATGATACTTAGGTACCCAGGGCATTGGTAGACCAGGGGTCTCCAATGGGCTGCAGCAGGTATTTTGCCGCCTATGGGCGCTCATGCAAACGGTGTTGTAGGCCTGCCATTTGCAGCCTGTGTGAAAAGGTGTATGTACCCTTTCACTACAGGTCACTACACCAGATCACAATAAGTCACCTCTATGGTAGGCCTTTTTCAGCCCAAAGGGGAGGGTGCAGCTCCCTGTGTGTGTGGGCACCCCTTTATGTACGAACTCCAGTTTCAATTCTCTGGACTTCGTAAGTGCAGGTAAGCCATTTTACTATGTACTGGCCACTGGTCACTACCTATGTTCCAGCCACATAATAGTAACTCCAAACCTAGACATGGTTGGTATCAAACATGTCAGAATCATACCCCAATATTGATTACATTATTGGTGGCATAATTCCATGCACTCTTGGGGTTCCTTAGAGGATCCCCCAGTTCTGCTCCTACCAGTCTTCCAGGTTCTGTGGGAAGCCCGCGCTGCTGCAGCCCCTCAGACACGATTCTGCCCTCCTGCTGCTTGACCAGCTCAAGCAGGGGACAACAGAACAAAGGATTTCCTGTAGGAGAGGTGTGCAACCTCCTTTCCTTTGGGAATAGGTGTTACTGGACTGAGGAGGGGTAGCCTGCCCACACGACCGGACTGCTTTGAAGGGCACATTTGGTGCCCTCCTTGCATAATCCAGTTTGCACCAGTCCAGGGACCACTGGATCCTGCTCTGGCACGAAACACACAAAGGAAAGGGGAATGTCCAGTCCCCTGACCAGCTCCACCCCTAGGGTGGTGCCCAGAGCTCTTCCAGGTGGCCACTTGATTTCGCTATCTTGAAACCAAGATGGGCAGAGGCTTTTGGGAGCATCTGACTGGGTAGGCCAGGTAGCTGACATCAGAGACCCCTCCCAATAGGTGGTCACTCCAGAGAGTGACCCAACCCCCTTTTTGGGTTATTTAGGGACTCCCTTGAGGGTGGGTCCCCAGATTTGTCATGCAAGACTCCACCAGGACCTCTCTGCAAAGACATCTTCTGCTCCTGGTCTCTGGGACTGCTGCTGGGCAACACAGGAACCGAACAAGACTGCAACGCCTGAGAAGATTTCTCTTGCAACATTGTTTCAGTGGCTCCTGTCACCATTCTGCAACATTTCCACAGCTGTGCACCCTCTGGGGTCAGCAAGACTTCAGCTGCACCAATAAGCAAGAAGGAATGTCCCTTGGAGTTCAAGGAGTCACTCCCATGCATTCGTAGGTAACAACTTCTGGCTGGTGGGATCTTCTGTCCTCCGGATCTGCGAAGATTCTCCAACACAGGGAGTAGTTCTGGGGGATCCCCTTGTCCTCTGGAAGCCCTTGCCTTTGCCACTCGGACAGAATCCCTGTGCACCGCAACTTTTGCACCAACAAAGGCTTCTTGACTCCTACTCCAAGGGATCTTCAGGCTTCAAGTAGCACCTGCCCCCAGCACTCTACCTCTGCAAGGGCAGTTTTCTCTCTGCAGCTCCAGCGATGTGGGACTTCTATTCAGATGTGCTGACTGGGCCTCACTGCGGCTTACTGTGCCTGCTGCCTGTAGGTTGCTTGTGGGTGCTCCGATTGCTTCTGCTGGCTCTCCTGCATCCTGAGGGTTAGCCTGGACTTCCCTCCAAGGGTCGAGTCCCCAGGACCTTGCTGGTTCTCCGCAACTCTGCGAAACGTCCAACAGCTCCTCTTGCATTTGCTTGTTTTTGTTGGTGGCCATCCTGACCACTGACCCATCTGCAGTCGGGCAGTGGTCGAGGGGCAGCTCGTACATGACTTTAGGAACTCCTCTACAGCTCCTGGGACTAGCAGCTGGACTTCATCCATCAACGCTGTGAGAAAGTAGCCTCTTTTCTAGCATGGTTACCCCCACTTTTGGCCTGTTTGTGAGTGTTTGTCAGTGTGTTTTTACTGTGTCACTGGGATCCTGCTAGCCAGGACCCCAGTGCTCATAGATAAAAACCTATATGTTAGTATGTTTTGCCTGTCTCACTGGGATCCTGCTAGCCAGGACCCCAGTGCTCATAGTTTAAGGCCTAATGTGTATGCCTGTGTAGTGCCTAACTGTGTCACTGAGGCTCTGCTAATTATAACCTCAGTGCTTATGCTCTCTCTGCTTTTAAATTTGTCATTGTAGGCCAGTGACTTCATTTACCAATTTCAATTGTCATACTGGACCCCCCTTATAAGTCCCTTGTATATGGTACCTAGGTACCCAGGGCATTGGGGTTCCAGGAGATCCATATGGGCTGCAGTATTTCTTTTGCCACCCATAGGGACCTCAGACAAACCCTTGCACAGGACTGCCATTGCAGCCTGCGTGAAATAACGCACATGTTATTTCACAGCCATTTTCACTGCAATTAAGTAAGTTATAAGTCACCTATATGTCTAACCTTCACTTGCTGAAGGTTAGGTGCAACGTTGCTAAGTGTGAGGGCACCCATGCACTAGCAAAGGTGCCCCCACATAGTTCAGGGCCATTTCCACAGACTTTGTGAGTGCGGGGACGCCATTACACGCATGCACTACATTTAGGTCAATACCTATATGTAGCTTCATAATGGTAACTCCGAATATGGCCATGTAACATGTCTAAGATCATGGAGTGTCCCCTCATTCCAAAACTGGTATTGAGGAGCCAATTACATGGATCCTGGGGGCTCCACCATGGACCCCCAGTACTGCCAAACCAGCTCTCTGAGGCTTGCACTGCAGCTACAGCTGCTGCCACCTCACAGACAGGGTTCTGCCCTCCTGGGGTCTGGGCAGCCAAGTCCCAGGAAGGCAGAACAAATCATTTCCTCTAAGAGCAGGGTGTTACACCCTCTCCCTTTGGAAATAGGTGTTACAGGCTGGGGAGGGGTAGCACAAATGGTGACCTCCTTGCATAAACCAGTCTACACCAGTTCAGGGTCCCTTTCTCCCCTGCTCTGGCAGGAAACTGGACGAAGGAAAGGGGAGTGACCACTCCCCTGCCCATCACCACCCCAGGGTTGGTGCCCAGAGCTCCTCCTGTGTGTCCCAGACTTCGCCCATCTTGCTTTGCAAGGTGTGGGGAAACTCTGGAGGGCTGTCAGTGGCCAGTGCCAGCAGGTGATGTCAGAGACCCCTCCTGATAGGTCCATACTTGATAAGGTAGCCAATCCCCCTCTCAGGGCTATTTAGAGTCTCTCCTGTGGGTTCTCTTCAGATTCTGCTTGCAAGTTTCCTTCAGGAATCCTCTGCAACAACATCCTCTGACCTCAGATCAACCACAGCATGCTCCAAGAAACGCTGAAACTGCAGCAAAGTGTCTACAAGAGACACTTTTCTTCAGCAACCTTAGCTCTAAGACAGCAACTGCAAACAGTTTCCACTGTGTGCATGCTCTGGGGGCTCCCTGTCTTCATCCTGCACCAGAAGGACTGAAGAAATCTCCCGTGGAGTGACAGAGTCACTCCCCTGCTCCAAGCAGGTACCTTCCAAGATGACGACCGGTACCAAGGGACTCCTCTCACGGCGACGAGCGTGCTCCTAAGGACACAGAGGGTGGACATCATTGACATAGACTGTCCTGAGGTCCTACTGATGCAATTTGGAGGAGGTAAGACCTTGCCTTCCCCGAGAACGACGGTACCCCTGTGTTTTGTGTCTTCTTTGCCTCCTGAGGACTCTGTGGACTCTTTGCAAAATTTCTTCATGCACAGCCTGGCCCAGGTCCCCAGTGCTCCACCCTGCGATGCTCAACTAGCTGGGTTGTTCTCCGGTGGCGCGGGGCCTTCTTTTGTTGTGCTGCATCAACCACGTTTTACACTTCCTTTGAACCCAGATCCTGCGGCTTCTGGGGGTGCTGACTGGCATCCTGAGGGCTCGCTAAAGTGATGAAAACACACTCTTCCTCCTCACACAGAGGTGAGGCCCCCAGGTCCCTCCTTGGTCCATCCAGCGCCATTTTGATGAAAAACGCACTTTTGCCATAGACTAGGCTTGTTGGCGCCTTCCAACACGAAATCTCATCTGCAACGATTTTCACGCTGTAGGATATTTTTTGCATTATGCAGGAACCTGCTGGAATCTTCCTAGGGTGCATTTCTGCAGTCTTCAACTAACAGGGGACTCTTCTTTTGCACCCTCTTCTGAGTTGGCAGGAGCTCCTGCCCTTCCTGGAACTTCTTTCGACTTCTGGACTTGGTCCCTTTTCTTTGCAGGTCTTCAGGTCCAATAATCCAGCAGTTGTTCTTTGCAGACTTGGTTGGCTGCTGCAAAATCCCAAAAACAAGGTGTAGTGTGTCCTAAGGAAACTTGCAGTACTTTACTCTTGCTTTTCTGGGCTCTGGGGTAGGGTAATTTACTTACCTTTACTGTATTCTTACTCTCCCAGCAATTCTGCACACGCTACACTTGTCTAGGGGGGAATTCGTGATTCACATTCCACTTTTTTAGTACATGGTTTGTGTTGCCCCTAAACCTATTTTCTCCCATTGCATTCTATAGGATTTCCTACTGTTTGCATTGTTCGTTGACTATTTACTTGTCTAATCTTGGTGTCTAGTGTATATATTGTGTACAGTACTTACCTCCAGAAGGAGTATTGTCTCTAATATATTTTTGGTACTGTGTCACCCAAATAAATACCTTTATTTTTGGTAACACTGAGGGGGTCATTCCGACCCTCGACGGAAGCACCACCAACAGGCTGGCGGTGCTTCCATGCCCATTCTGACCGCGGCGGTAAAGCCGCGGTCAGAAAACCGGGTTTACCCCCGGCTGGGCGAATCCGCCAGGGCAGCGCTGCAAGCAGCGCTGCCTTGGGTATTCTGACCCCCTTCCCGCCAGCCTGTTTCTGGCGGTTTTCACCACCAGGAAGAGGCTGGCGGGAACGGGTGTCCTGGGCCCCCTAACAGGGCCCCAGCCTGCTTTTCACTGTCTGCCTAGCAGACAGTGAAAAGCGCGATGGGTGCAACTGCACCCGTCACACACCTGCAACACCGCCGGCTCAGTGTTGCAGGCCCCCTTCCCGCTGGGCCGGCGGGAGCTAACATTGTTAGCGCCCGCTGGCCCAGCGGGAAGGTCAGAATGCCGCCAGCGGTCTTTTGACCGCAGAGCGGCCAAATGGCGGTTCCCGCCAGGCGGGCGGCAACCGCCGCCCGCCGGGGTCAGAATGACCCCCTGAGTATTGTCTTTACTTGTGTATAAGTATTGTGTAACTATAAGTGGTATTGCATGAGCTTTGCATGTCAGCCTAAGCTGCTCTGCTATAGCTACATCTACCAGCCTAAGCTCCTAGAACACTACTACATTCAGTAACAAGGGACAACTGGACCTGGTATAAGGTGTAAGTACCCAAGGTACCCACTACAAACCAGGTGAGCCTCCTACAACTGCCGACCCAGATCTTCAGCTAGAGAAGGGTGGGAATTGCCTGCTGCCCCACCTGAACACTCCTGGGTGAACTGGACTCTGTCCCCTTCTTTTGCAGGTCCTCCTTGCCTGGAATCTGCCCTTTGGTTCCACCAGTCTGGTCCTGGTTCTGCATTTTTCCAATCACAATGTCCCCATGTTAGCCTATTGGACGACCAGGTAACTTACCTTTCTCTCGTAGGGAATTTCCATGTATAGTCATAAGCGTAGAATAATTCCCCGCCCGCCTGCAGGGACCCCGGAGCACTTTTTCCAATATAACTTCTTAAGTGTGCCTGTTTGCCTTACTTCAGAAAGGCCTGCCAAGACACTTAAGAATGTTCCCATGCAGCCTATAGGAAGGGCTACAGTGTTCAAGCTTCTTCATTCAGATTGTCCTTGAAGTAAAAGCATTAAAATGCTTGACAAATGAAAGCCATTTTTCAGACAAATTTATTTCAAAAACGTCTTTTGTTTCACAAAAACCCCTAAGAAGGAGTGCAGAGTAGTGTAGCCCACAGGCTGCCATTAGTAATGAAGAAAAAGGATACTGTGCCTTTAAGAATAGCCAGCCCTCCAGTATCCCATCATGCTTAGAGAGAGGCTGTTACCTCAGTTCTTTTTTCCGGCACCTGCTGACAGGACCCTGGAGCATTGAGCTCAACCTTTATAGGTTTTTTCCTTCAAAAATATAGAGAAACGTTGAGAAAAAAGGCTTCATTCTATGTCTTTTATCTTTCTCTACTAGATTTTGAAGTTTTCTGACAGAAGTTTAAGGCTTTTTTACTCAAAATGCCTTCCTTGTTTGACAAATCCCCAAAATGTGGCAGAAAGAAGGCCAAAACAGACCCTCATGAGGTCTGTATTATTTGCCTGCCTTCATCACATATTCCTGCCTCCTGCAACATCTGCAAGACATTCTCCAGGCGCACATTACGTGACAGAGAGAAGATTCGCCTTCAAGGGAGAGCAGAGAGAAGACGCCAAGGAACCAGTGGGACCTCTGAGCGAGGGGAAGGTCAGTCTTCCACCAGGGCTCATAACTCAGCCTCCAGTGGTTGTGGAAGGTCTGAGAGATGCCGAGAAGGTCGACGTCGAGAGGAGGTACGGTGCCAACATGCTTGCCGTCGAGGTTCGGCTCAATGTCGTATAGAAGTCACCATTCGACGTCAAGGCACCGTACGGCGTCAAAGACCCGAAGGCGCACGACGTCGAGAAGCAGATCGGCGTTGTCGGAGCCGACGTAGACGTCATGGGTCGACACCCCGCACAGCGAAGAGGGAGGTCGACGTCGAGGAGTCCATCGACGTCGAGAAGACCATCGACGTTGAGGAGCCACAAGAGGAGGAGAATTTATTCGTCATCAGAACACTCTTCCTCAGTAGTGCTGCTTCCTTCGTCAACTTCTTCTCGTCCTTCTCCGCATGTTTCTCTTCATCCAGATCTACCGGCAACGTCACCCCAGCCAATGGGTCAAGAGTTGCCACAACCAGCACCGCTTCCGGTGCCTCAAGTACCGGCTAATATACCATCTAGACCGCGCTCTACATCGTGCCACTGTTCACGCCATGGCCATGACTCATCCCGATCAAGATCGCACTGCAGATCTAGGCGCAGATCAAGTTCAAGGGAGCATGAGAGGGAGTCTTCATCTTCCACCAGAGACTACTCCCCTACGTTATCGGACTCTCCTCCTCCTCGGTCCTCACCGGTGGATGACATTAACACCTTTCATGAAGTACTGGTCTGAGGTGCGTCGAAACTAAATATACCAATGGTCGCCCCTACGCCATCTACGTCCGTCATCTTCGAAACCCTACAACAGCGTACAGCTGCCAGACCATTACTTCCCCTAGAGCCTGGCCTCTTGGAGCCCGCTATGGAGGTTTTCCCAACACCGGCTACGACAAGACCTGCACCATTGAGACTACAGAAAAAGTACCGCCCTCCGGAGCAAGATCCGGTCTTTTTGCGCTCTGATCCGCCACCGGACTCAGTAGTTATTTTGGCGGCTTGCAAAGCTCACGCAACCTCTCCATCTTTCACCTCTCCTCCAGATAAGGAGAGTAAACGATTGGACTCGACAGGCTGTAAAGTCTACAGCTCGGCTGCGTCATCTATGAAGACTGCAAGCGCCACAGCCCTTTTGGGCAGGTACGATAGATCTTTGTGGGATTCCATCTTGCAATTTGCAGACCATCTCCCAAGAGATCACAGAGAGGACTTTTTAGAAGTAGCTAAAGAAGGTGCTAGGGTCTCCAACCAAAGCATAAGCGCAGCAGCGGACGTGTCTCTGCTTTCAGCACATTCTTACTGCCATGGTGTGACGCTGAGAAGACATTCATGGCTGTGGCTCACGTCATTGAAGCCAGATGCGCAGCAAAGAATTATGAATCTGCCATTTTCAGGATCCACATTATTCGGTTCACACGCAGATGATGAAATGGCAAGGATGAAAGCTGAGGTGGACACATTAATAGCAGTAGGATTGGACAAACCTAAAGAGCAACGTAGGTCTTTCCGTCCTTTCCATTGCCGCTATACCACACAGAGGGTTCAAGCCCCTCAATGGGCCCCTACGAGGCCTCAACAGCAGTACCAGCGACCCTACCAGCACCAGCGTAAGGCACAGAGTGGTCGATCGGCCTATCAGTCCACTCAGAGCACCCGACACCCTACCACCTCAAAGCCATGAGAATTTTCTCCCCCCAACTTCGTTAACCACTCCAGGTAGGGGGAAGCGTCACCAATTTCCTGGTATAGAGGCAAAAAATTACAATAGAGGCTTGGGTCTTAGACATTGTACCGAATGGATATTGTCTCAGGTTTTCCACACCACCGCCGGCTATCCCGCCAAAACCCTCGACTGCTCACCTCGATCTCCTAAAGGCGGAAGATTCCATCCTCCTCGAAAAGAGAGCAGTAGAATGGGTTCCCCTCAACCAACTGGGGAAGGGTATTTACTCAAAATACTTTCTCATCCCAAAGAAGGACAAGCACGAATTCAGGCCCATTCTAGACCTCAAAATTGCCAACAAATAGATCCGAAAGGAAAAGTTCAGGATGCTATCCTTACACCAGATATATCCTCAGACTCAGGAAGGAGACTGGCTTTGCTCAGTGGATCTACACGATGCGTATTTCCACATCCCCATTGCGAAGAAACATCGGAAATTCCTGAGGTTTGTGGTAGGTCAAGATCACTTCCAATACACGGTCCTACCATTCGGTCTCAAGTCTGCACCCAGAACCTTTTCAAAGTGCATGGCGGTGGTGGCAGCTCACCTCCGGAGAAAGCGAATTTTCATATACCCGTATCTCGACGACTGGTTAATCAAAGCAGCCACTTATGCAGAAGCAAAACTGCACTTCTAGATGACCTGCGACCTCCTGTACCAACTGGGTCTTCATATCAACTTTCACAAGTCAACGACAGTGCCTGTCTAGAGGTTACATTACTTAGGAGCTACCATAGACACACTGCAGGCAAAAGTGTGTCCTTCGGAGGAACGACGCTTATCTATTCTCCGGAAGTGTCGGGCTCTCCGATCAATGCGTCACCCAACAGTGCGAACAGTCTCCTCACTTCTCAGATTCATGGCATCCTGCATTTATCTGACACCCAACGCTCGCCTCCACATGCGTCCGCTTCAGGAATGCCTGGAGGACCAATGGAATCAGTTGTCGGGGAACTGGGAGGATCGAATTCGCCTATCCACCCATGTAATCAGATCTCTGACTTTGTGGTGCTCGCCAACCAATCTACTAAAGGGGATGCCATTCCGGGCACAGCCTCCAACGCAGACTATTGTGACAGATGCCTCTCTCCTAGGATGGGGAGCTCATATGGATCACCTTCAAATACAAGGTCGATGGACACACAAGGAATCACTATACCACATCAATCTCCTAGAGCTACGAGCGGTACACCTAGCTCTCAAGGCATTTCTACCCTCAATCACAGCCGACAACTTGATGGTGTAGACAGACAATACCACCACTATGTTCTATCTGAACAAGCAGGGGGGCACCAGATCCAGAATCTTGTCTCAAGAATCCCAGACAATATGGCACTGGCTCCTGGCCAGGAAATTGAACATAGTGGCAACCCATCTTCCAGGGGTTCAGAACATGCAAGCACATGCCCTCAGCAGAGTCCTAGAAGAGAATCACGAGTGGGTGCTCAACGAAGACGTCACTCGAGACATTTTCCATTTGTGGGGCACACCTTCTATCGACCTATTAGCTACAGAAGAAAACAGGAAATGCTGCGACTTCGCCGCCAGGTTTTACCACCCAGAATTGCTGGGGAATGCTTTGTGGATAGACTGGTCCAACAAATTTCTGTACCCCTTTCCACCAATTCCGCTGATCCCAGCAGTCCTACTCAAACTCTCGATGACATCAGCCACAATGATCCTCATTGCACCAGAGTGGCCGAGACAGTGGTGGTTCCCGGATCTCCTTCAGAGTTCACTCCAGCCCCATGTCAGACTACCCTGCAGACCAGACCTCCTGACGAAGTTCGGCGGACAAATGAGGCATCCCAATCTCTCCTCATTGAATTTGGAGGCATGGCTCCTAAGCTAGCCCAGTATGGTCACCTAAACCTGCCACAGGATTGTATGGACATTTTAAAGGAGGCGAAGAGGCCGTCTACTCGTTCAGCGTACTCCTTCAAGTGGAAAAGATTCTGCATCTGGTGTTCTTCTAAGGGGGTAGATCCTACATCTTGCAAAGAAGATGTCATTCTCCCTTACTTGTTACAATTGGCACGGTCGGGCCTGCAACTTTCTTCAATGAAAGTTTATTTGGCAGCCTTAACTGCTTATAGGATGACTCCTTCGCAAACCTCTTTTTTCAGGATTCCAGTAATAAAAGATTTTTTAGAGGGGTTAAAGAAGGTCTTTCCTCCAGTTAGGCGCCCTTCACCACCATGGGAACTTAATGTGGCCCGTTCACGTCTAATGCAACACCCATTCCAACCCATCCACAAGGCATCCCTCCAACACCTCACTTGGAAGACGGCCTTTCTAGTAGCGATCACTTCAACAAGAAGGGTCAGCGAAATCCAGGCCCTCTGTGCACACGAGCCCTACACAATATTTCATTCTTCTAAAGTAGCCGTATGAACACATACAAAATTTCTACCTAAGGTCATATCTGACTTCCACATTAACCAGTCGATTTCCCTACCTATGTTCTTTGCAAACCCTTCCACTCCAGCTGAGAGGGCTCTCCATTCTCTAGATGTTAAGAGAGTATTGAAATTTTATCTAGATAAGACCAATCCTTTACGGAGAACTTCACAACTGTTTGTTAATTATGGATCTGTCCGTACTGGCTTAGCCACCTCGAAGCAATCAATAGCGAGATGGATAGTCTCCTGTATTTTATTGTGCTATCAACTAAATAAGAAAACCTTACAGGGTAAACCTAAAGCACATTCCACCAGAGGCAAGTCGACTACCACTGCTCTATTGCGGAATGTTCCATTAGCAGAAATTTGTAAAGCTGCGACTTGGAGATCGGTTCACACCTTTACTAAACATTTTTGCCTAGACTCTGATGCTAGGGCAGATGCTCAAGTAGGACAATCTTCTCTTAGAAACCTTTTTGCTTGAGAAGATATTCACTGATTACTCTACCTGCTCCTTCGCAGATTAAGGGATAGGCTTGGTATTCTATTCTACGCTTATGACTATAAATGGAAATCCCCTACGAGAGAAGGTATAGTTTCTTACCTGTAAGTCTAGTTCTCTCGTAGGGGTATTTCCATGATAGTCATAAGCAACCCTCCCTCCTCCCCGGGGGAGCAGTTAGATGACTTTAGTACGTTTATATTCATTGTCAGCCAATAACTACCTGCAAAAAGAACTGAGGTAACAGAATCTCTCTAAGCATGATGGGATACTGGAGGGCTGGCTATTCTTAAAGGCACAGTATCCTTTTTCTTCATTACTAATGGCAGCCTATGGGCTACACTGCTCTGTACTCCTTCTTAGGGGTTTTTGTGAAATAAAAGAAATTTTTGAAAGAAATTTGTCTGAAAAATGGCTTTCATTTGTTAAGCATTTTAATGCTTTTACTTCAAGGACAATCTGAATGAAGAAGCTTGAACACTGTAGCCCTTCCTATAGGCTGCATGGGAACATTCTTATGTGTCTTGGCAGGCCTTTCTAAAGTAAAGCAAACAGGCACACTTAAGAAGTTATATTGGAAAAAGTGCTCCGGGGTCCCCGCAGGTGGGCGGGGAATTATTCTACGCTTATGACTATCATGGAAATAGCCCTACGAGAGAAATGGAGTTACAGATAAGAAACTAAACCCTCTGCACCTGGCCGCTGGGGATCATCTTGGTACTTAACTTTTGGGATTCCACTTTTCCCCATCCCTTACTAACTACTCCATACACTCTGGTAGGGGACACCCATTCGCATTCCATTTTTTAGCACATGGTTTGGCCCCCCCTATATGGCCCTGGCTAATTTATGCTTTTCCTGAGTACTTATTAGTGTATATTCTGTGTGTACATACCTCCAGAGGGAGGTATACCAATGGTAGTCTAGTTTGGTGTGCCTATAATAAAGAACCTTTATTTTTGCAACACTGTTTGGTTCCTTCCATATGTGATAAGTTACTGTGTGACTACTGTGGTATTGCAAGTGCTTCACATGCCTCCCAGATAAGTCTTGGCTGCTCACCACAGCTACCTTAGAGAGCCCAGGTTGTCTAGACACTGTAACACTATCTAATCAGGGTTGCCTGGACCCAGTATAAGGTGTAACACCATAGATGTCCACCACTCACTGGGCCAGCTTCATACAGGAGAGATGCAGCCAAGTTCACGATTCGATGTGGACTGGACACCACTGACTCACTGGGCAGATCAGTTGCTTCAATAGTGGCCCTTCAATATCATGCTTGGTTGAGGACGTTTGGCTGTTCGGGGGATGCCCAGCATTCACTTATGGGCATGCCCTTCAATGGCACCCGTCTCTTTGGAGACAAAGCGTACTCAGCACTCAAGAGCTTTAAGGAGTCCCGGGCTACGGCTTGGTCCCTTGACCTCGCAGCTGCACCTCGCCCCCCTCAGTCTGCTTTTTGCCCCTTTCATAGCTACAGAAGGGGCACCTAACCATGTCCATTTATCTCCAGCCACCGTGCCGAGCATGCTGCACAGCCTCTGCGTGGCTGAGGTTGGAGGATCCAATGTCCTTGTGGATCAGGAAGGCAGGAGTCAGCCCAGTCCACCACCTCTGGCTCAGATCCTTTCTGCCCTGGATTCTGGAGACTCGATGATAGCATTGGACTTGTAGGACGCCTATTTCCATATTCCCGTATTGCCTGTCTACAGATGTTACTTGCAGTTCGTGGTAGGTCACAAGCACTTTCAGTTCACCATGCACCCCTTCGGCCTTACCAGTACCCCTAGGGGTTCGCAACAGTGATGGCGGTGGTCGCAGCTCATCTACGCTGGCTCGGGGTTCAAGTCATTCCCTATCTCAACGACTGGCTGTTGAAGGTGGGCTCAACCCATGCTGTCACCTCCTATTACCAGACTACAGCAGACCTCCTGTGTTCGCTGGGGTTCACTATAAATGTGCCAAAGTCACACCTGACTCACTCTTAGATGCTCCCTTTCATCAGAGCTGTTCTGGACACAGTGCAGTTTCTGGCTTATCCTTCCGAGCAGTGAGTCCAGGATATTCAAGCGATGATAGCAATGTTTCAGCCTCTATCCTGGGTTTCAGTGATAATGACTCTGAGGCTGCTGGGGTTAACTTTTGGGGTTCCACTTTTCCCCATCCCTTACTAACTACTCCATACTCTCTGGTAGGGGACACCCATTCGCATTCCATTTTTTAAGCACATGGTTTGGCCCCCCTATATGGCCCTGGCTAATTTATGCTTTTCCTGAGTACTTATTAGTGTATATTCTGTGTGTACATACCTCCAGAGGGAGATATCCTGCATCCGGCTGGTCACACATGCCAGATGGCATATGCGGGCTCTGTAGTGGGACCTGAAGTTCCAGTGGGCCCAGCATCCATGGAGTTTCTCTGACATGGTCCAGTTCTCGGATTGACATGGGAAAGTTCTGCAGTGGTGGTTAACAAACTGAGATTGAGTCAGAGGCAGATCCCTCTCCCGTCCCCGACCAGATCAGACAGTGGTGACAGATGGGATGGTGTGGCCACATGGGAGAGGCAGAGATCAGAGGCACCTGGTCTCCAGGGAAGTTTGGGCTCCACATTAACTTTCTGGAGCTCAGTGCGATCAGGCTTGCATTGAAAGCATTCCTTACCTCTCTCCAAGGGTAAGTGGTGCAGGTGTTCACGGAAAACACCACTGCCATGTGGTGCTGCAACAAGCAGGGCAGGGTGGGGTTATGGACCCTTTGTCAGGAGGCTCTGCCTCTCTGGACATGGCTGGAACGTCAGGGCACTTCCTTGGTGGTTCAACATCTGGCAGGCTCTCTGAACATCAGAGCAGACAGACTCAGCCGTCAACGCATGGTCGATCACGAATGGCGTCTCTATCCGGAGGTGGCACAAGGTCTCATTCAGCAGTGGGGAGAGCCTTGGTTAGATCTGTTTGCCTCCACAGGAACGCACAATGTCAGCTGTTTTGCACATTGGAGTTTCCAAGGCGGCACTCGCTCCCTCTTCTTATGTGGAGATTGAGCAGCGGCAGTTGATAGCTTTTGACGTTCTGCCCGAAGTTTATGATGTTATCTTGGCAAACTCACCAAAAAACGGGGACAAGGAGGTTAACCGGTCCAGTGTACGTCCTCCTTTATCATATCATATCTTATAAAAAAAGGTACACTGTTCCAAAGAAGTGACACCAGCGATAAGTATAGTTCCCTTAGAAGCAAAAGCCCTCAAGTCTCATCATTGGGCTTGCTCCACGCCAGACTGGTGCTGCAATGTCTGACGGGACTCACATTGGGGTCACTAAGCCATACTGCTGTGCAGAACAAAAGAAAGGAAAAGTGGAGAGAAAAAGAGAGTTAAAATTGACTCAGCTCCCCCTAGGAGAATCCCTTTAATTGAAATCGGTGAGAGTCGGTCAAGATTAAAAACAGAAAAGCGAGTATAGGGGAGATGATGGCCCTTTTACTCTTACAAAAGTGGTTGAGAAACACTGTTTCTTCTGATGGATACAACTACCTGTGGATTCCTCACCTAATGAATACTCCCATGGCGCCAGCATTCGACGGAAAGCTTCTTCCTAGCTTCTGCACGTCGACGAGGACGTCACATTAGCCCACGCAACGCCGTCTGACGTCATACAGGCAATAAGAGGTCCTCGCTGACGTGCCGACGTCAGTTTCCTTTTTTCCGTGCATTCGAAACGGTTATCTTCGAGGGAGCTACTGTTACTTTCATAGTTACAGTGTATTTTCTGCTGCGTGGATTTTCTCTGCGGTAATAATGTCTCAGAGGAAGTCGGGTTTCAAGCCTTGTCGAGAGTGTGGGGGCAAGATGTCCATTACTGATCCTCACTCCGACTGTTTATGGTGCTTAAGCTCCGACCACGATGTCGCAACATGTGATTCATGTCAGCACATGAATCCGAAGGCCCTGAAAGAACGTGAGGCTAAACTATTCATGGCGAAGTCGAAGAGGAAAGAGAAAAAACATCATAAGAAGTCTTCTTCGCCAAGGTCTCATCGGTGTCATCGAGACTCCCGGCGCCGAAGGGATTCACGGCGCCATTCCAGCAAGGAGTCTCGTTCGAGGTCGCCTTCGGCTCGGCGTCGGAAGACTTGGGAGGTCAGTCCCACGGTCACACCACATCCATCGACGCCGTTGCCTTCTCCGGCGTCACCGACTTCGCCTGGACAGGCGTCTGTGATTGAGGTGACGCAGCCTCAGGTGTTTTCTCCGGCGTCACAGACGTCGAGGCTGGCGTCGAGGTCACCTTCGATCCAGGCACCCCAGTATCCGGCTTTTCCCACCCCTGGAGCCGATAATACTGCATTTCTGAATGCGATGTATACCATCTTTCAGCAGATGGCTCCAGGCGGTGCTCCGGCTGGTCCTTCGGGGCCGTTGGCTTTTTCCTTGGGTGGTCCTGCGCCTTTACGGCCGGCACCCTTTATGCCCTTTCTCCCTTTGGGGAATGTGGGCTCGGCGCCGGCACCGGTGGCCTCTCCGGTGGCTACAGAGGTTTTGGCCCTGGAGGTTTCCATCCCGTCGACTTCAGGATTTCGTCCTGTGACTCCGGCGGGTCCATCGGGGACTCCAAGACGTGACTTTCTTCGTCCGGCTCCTTCCTCGACGTCGGCGGAGGCCATGTCGACTCCGCGTATTGAAGAAAGACTGCACTCGAGAAGGCGTGCTCTTCGTCTTTTGGAAGAGCAAGAATACTAACGAGTCTTGGAGGAAGGAGAGGTTGAGGACTCTGGCAATGGATTTCATGGTCTGGATACAGCCAGTAGGCTGGATACTTCCCCTGAGTGGGACCTATCATCTCCAGGGGAGTATACGGAGGAGGCTGCTACCTTTCACGCTGTGGTAAGAAAGGCAGCTAACTTTCTGGACCTGCCTTTGCCGGTGGCAGAGCCGAAGCAGAATTTGCTGACTGAAGTACTACATCCGGCCTCTACTGCAGCGGAGCCTCTTTTGCCATTCAATGAGGCTTTGCTTGATCCGGTGTTAGAGGTGTGGAAGAAGCCAGTATCTTCCTCGGCTGTTCATAGGGATGTGGCCAGGAGATATCGGGCTGCGCCATCTGACCCTGGCTTTCTGTCTAGACACCCTACGCCGGAGAGCTTGGTGGTGCAAGCCTCCTGTTCTTCTAGGTCAGCACCTGGATCTTTCCCGACGGTACCAGGGGACAGGGACTCCAAAAAGTTGGACGCACAATCCAAGAAGATATTTTCGTCTTGCAGTATGGCGTTGAAGGCCACCAACGCGACTTGCATTCTGGGGAGATACATCCATGCTCTTATGGACGACATATCATCTTCATTTACAGAGCTTCCCCAGGGACTTTTGAACATTGTTTCGGATGCCCAGGCTGCCGCAACCCAGATTATCCAGTCTGGGCTGGACACGACCGACTCAGTGGCTAGGGCGATGGGCACGGCTGTGGTGGCGAGGAGACAGGCTTGGCTCCGAAACTCAGTGTTCTCTGCGGACGTGCAGTCGACCCTGTTGGACCTCCCATTTGATGGGGACAAACTGTTTGGAGCCAAAGCGGATTCGGCCTTGGAAAGGTTTAAAGAAAGCAGGGTCACAGCCAAATCATTAGGACTGCAAGCCCCTTCTTCTGCCTCCTCCAGATTCTTCAGGAGGTTTCGTGGATTTGGACGTGGCTCTCCCTCCTCTTCCTTTCGGGGGAGATTCCAGCAACCCACCTCTTCCCTCCCCTATAGATAATTTAGAGGGAGGGGTAGAGCCCGCACCAGGGGAGCCTCTCAGCAGCACTCTGCCTCTTCCTCGTCCTCTGGAGGGGTGCAGCAGGGAAAGCAGCCTTAGGCTTCCACCATTTCCCACTCACTCCTCTCCTGTAGGGGGAAGGTTACGGCATTTTCTCCACAAGTGGGAGACTATTACATCAGACACTTGGGTTATCAGCATTGTGGGAAAAGGCTACACCCTTCCCTTTCGGGAGTTTCCGTCCCACATCCCGCCCCGCCCATCTTATTGTTCAGAAGAACACCTCCTGTTGTTAGAACAGGAGGTTCAAGTCCTCCTTTCAAAGGGCGCGGTGGAGTTGGTCCCAGAGCAGGAAAGGGGTCGAGGTTGTTACTCAAGGTACTTCCTGATTCCCAAGAAGGATGGTCGGTTGAGACCAATCCTGGATCTGAGGATCTTGAATTGGTTCCTCAAACAGGAAAAGTTCAAGATGCTGACCCTAGCTCAGGTGCTTTTGGCGTTGAACAAGGGAGATTGGATGGTGTCTGTCGACTTGCAGGATGCTTATTTTCATATTCCGATACTCAAGTCGCACAGGAAGTATCTCCGGTTTGTGGTAGGGTCGCAGCACTATCAGTTTGCGGTCCTCCCGTTTGGTCTTACTTCAGCACCTCGAGTCTTCACAAAGGTGATGTCGGTGGTTGCGGCAGAGCTCAGAAGGAAGGGGATAGCAGTATTCCCTTACTTGGACTACTGGTTGATCAAAGCCAATTCCCCGGAGCTTGTGTCGCATCATCTGCAGTCAACAACCCAGTTGTTGTTCGACCTGGGCTTTTTGGTGAACGTGCCCAAATCTCACCTGGAGCCCTCTCAGCGCCTCCTGTTTATAGGGGCAGTACTGGATACAACATTGAATCGAGCCTTTCCTCCGCCTCAGCGGATTCAAGATATTCAGGAGTTGGTTCCAATGTTTCGAAATGGAGCTGTAGTTCCAGTCCTCAAGGTCCTTCGTCTGCTCGGTCTGTTTGCCTCCTGCATACTGTTGGTCACGCATGCTCTCTGGAACATGAGGGCTCTTCAGTGGTGCCTCCGAAGGCAGTGGTCCCAACACAAAGGAGGAAGTGGTGGATTGCGGGCAACAATCTTTCACAAGGAAAGCCGTTCGCGCAGTCACCACCAGTGACCACGGTCATAACGGATGCTTCCACTCTAGGGTGGGGAGCTCATCTGGGGGATCTGGAGATCAAAGGGCTTTGGTCTCCAGAGGAACAGATTTTTCATATAAATCTGTTGGAGTTGCGGGCTGTACGTCTGGCTCTCAAGGCCTTCCTCCCTTCCCTTCGTGGTTAGTCGGTACAGGTCCTGACGGACAATACTACCGCGATGTGGTACATAAACAAACAGGGAGGAGTAGGGTCGTACCTTCTCTGCAGAGAAGCTCTTCGACTATGGTCCTGGGCAAAGGACCATCAGATTTGCTTGGTAGCAAATCATCTGGCCGGGGTCTTGAATGTACGTGCGGACAGTCTCAGTCGCCATTTCTCGGCCGACCCCGAGTGGCGTCTCCATCCAGATCAAGTCCGTTTAATCTTCCAGATGTGGGGGTTTCCTCGGATAGATCTGTTTGCCACTCTGGAGAACACGCACTGTCCGTTATACTGCAGCCTCCAGTATCCGGTGCAGGGAGCGTTGGGGGACGCGTTTCAAATAACCTGGTGCGACCAGTTGCTTTACGCGTTTCCCCCCATACCCTTGATTCCTCGAGTGTTGAGGAAGATTCGCCAAGACCGGGCCCAAGTCATCTTAATAGCTCCGGATTGACCAAGGAGGGTGTGGTACTCCGACCTTCTCCAACTCTTGCGGTGCCCTCCGCTCCGTCTCCCTCTCAGGACAGACCTCCTCTCGCAGTCGCAGGGGCAGGTTTTACACCCCAACCTCCAGAGTCTGCACCTACATGCCTGGAAATTGAACGGGGCAACCTGAGTTCCTTCTCTCTCCCGCCTGATGTAGTGGATGTTATATTAGCGGCCAGGCGACACTCCACTAAATCTATCTACGCTAATAGGTGGTCTAAATGTGTTATGTGGTGTGGAGAGAGACAGATTGATCCCTTACATGCTCATCTGTCAGATGTTTTGTCTTTTGCTTTGTCACTAGCGCAGAAAGGTTGTACAGTGGCTATTATTAAAGGTTACTTGTCTGCCTTGTCAGCCTTCATTTGTCTTCCAGACCAACCATCGTTATTTAAATACCCTATTGTTCTTAGATTCTTGAAAGGTCTTCTAAATAAATATCCTCCAAAACCATTCGTTATGCCTCAATGGGATTTGTCCTTGGTCCTGACTTTCCTTATGGGGTCCCCTTTTGAGCCTATGCATTCTTGCCCCTTAAGGTACTTAAGGTAGTTATTAAAACAGTCTTCCTGGTGGCTATAACATCTGCAAGGAGAGTGAGTGAGTTGCAGGCCTTATCGGTAAAACCCCCTTATACAACTTTTTATGGGGATAAGGTGGTGTTGAGGACCAAGGCTGCTTTCCTCCCGAAGGTTGTTTCACCCTTCCATTTGGCCCAGACAATTACTTTGTCCACGTTCTATCCTCCGCCTCATCCTTCAAAGGAGGAAGAGAGACTACATCGCTTGGACCCAAAGAGGGCGTTAAGCTTCTACATTGATAGAACGAAGGATTTCAGGCTGGAGGGTCGCTGTTCATCGGATACGTGGGCAAGAGGAGAGGAAAGGCAGTCCACAAGAGAACACTCTCCAGGTGGGTTGTTCTTTGCATTAAAATCTGTTACTCTTTAGCAAAGAAGGATCCTCCTGATGGTATTAGAGCTCATTCCACCAGGGCTAAGTCGGCCACTTCGGCTTGGCTAGGGGTGTTCCTGTGGTCGACATCTGCAAGGCCGCAACTTGGTCGTCCCTTCACACTTTTGCGTAGCATTACTGCTTGGACTCTGAGGTCAGAAGGGACGGTCATTTTGCACGGTCAGTGCTGCAGGATTTCTTGGTTTGACCATTTAGGCACCCACCACCGGGCGTGGTACTGCTTTGGGACTCTATTCATTAGGTGAGGCATCCACAGCTAGTTGTATCCATCAGAAGAACGAGTTACTTACCTTCGGTAACCACTTTTCTGGTGGATACATTAGCTACCTGTGGATTCCTCACGGTCCCACCCGCCTCCCCGTTGCCTTTTTGGTCTTACCAAGTAATCCTTGAGTGTGCTCCTCTTGGTCTTTAAGGCTGCAATAGATTTTGTATATATGGATACTTGTATATATATATATATATATATTTCTCTCGTAGGGGATTTCCATGTATAGTCATAAGCACTGAATAGTTCCGCGCGCCTGCGGGGACCCCGGAGCACTGTTGTGCAGCCTATGTGAACAACTACACAGACCAAATTGTTAGAAGAAAAAACAGTTGTAGTGTAAATTCACGTTTAAACCTCTATTTATTCTATAAATACATAAATAAATACATTCTCATATTTTATTTACACCTCTCATGAGAATAAAACAATGTAGGGCAGTGTAGCCCATAGGCTGCCATTATACAGAATGAAAATAGAGCTGTGCCTTTAAGAAAGTAAAGTCTTCCTGTTTCCCATCATGCACAGCAAAAGGCAGTTGCCTCAGTTCTTTTTTCCGGCTCCTTTCTGACAGGACCCTGAAGCATTGAGCTCTACCTCACAAAATCCTTTTGTGACAAAAATTCATTTAAAATCTTTTGAATTTCATTTTCACTCGACGTTTTTAACATTGAGTGATAATTTTCTGCTTTTTTCTGTTAGATTCTGACAGAATTTTGAGGTTTTTCTACTTCAGAAATGCCTTCACTGTTTGACAAATGTCCTTCTTGTGGCAGAAAAAAGGCCAAAACAGATCCACATCGGGTCTGCATAATTTGCCTTCCATCCAGCCACAAACCGGAGTCGTGTGACATCTGCAAAACCTTCTCCAGAAGGACCCTTTGTGACAGGGAGAAGATCCGACTCCAGGCGAAAGAGGACAGGAGGAAAAGTGGTCATTCTACCACAGAGCGAGGAGAAGGTCAGTCTTCTACCAGGGCTCACACTGGTTCCTCTATAACTCCGACCAGACCGGCTCAAAAACGGCACAGGTCTCCGACGACGTCGAGGGCGTCGACGTCGAGGCAAGGAACGGCGCCAACATGCTCGCCGTCGAGGAGTGGTTCGCCAGCGAGAAAGAGACATCGCTCGCCGTCGACGACGATTTCGCCGTCGAGACGGCGTGGACTTTCGCCGTCGAGATCTGGGTCACCGTCGACACGGCGAGGACGTTCCACGTCGAGGAGATCTGAATCCGGTTCGCCGTCGAAACGGCGAGATCGATCAACGTCGAGGGGTGCTCGACGTCGTAGACGTTCACCGTCATCACGGCGACGTCGAGGGTCGTCGTCGAGAGATTCTCAACGGCGAGAAGAATCGACGGCGAAGGGCACTCGCCGTCACCGTACTTCGACGTCGAGGAGTGTGTCGACGTCGAGACAATCAAAAAGACCTAGGAGGGTTTATACAACCTCAGAATCCTCGGTTTCACTCATCCTCCTTCCAGCGTCTCCACAACTCTCTCCTCGACAATCACCATTGCCACAGACGCCGGTAACACCTACGGCGCCTCTTCCGGCTCCGCCTTCAGAGTCTGTTTTGAGGACTCCAACGCGGTCTGTAAGACGTTCGGGACATTCCTCTAGACGCTCTTCTTCCTCTCGGCACCGTCATGACTCACAGAGATCTCAGCATTCACATCACAGGCGTTCTTCTTCGTCTACACGGGACTACTCTCCAACCCTATCGGACTCACCGTCCCCGAGAGTGTCCCCCATAGATGATGTGAATACGTTCCAGGAGGTATTAGTACGAGGGGCAACCAAGCTGAACATCCCGCTGGCGGTACCTGCCCCATCGACGTCAGTGATCTTCGAGACCTTGCATCACAGGACATCTTCCAGACCTTTGCTTCCACTGGTTCCAGGTCTCCTTGAACCAGCAATGGATATTTTCCTTGCACCGGCCGCAACAAAGTCTGCTCCTTCCAGACTTATTAAAAAATATTGTCCACCAGAACAAGATCCTCTATTCTTGAGGTCGGACCCAGTTCCTGATTCGGTGGTCATAGTAGCGGCAAAGAAACTGCATTCAACCTCACCATCTTCTTCTTCACCTCCAGATAAAGAGAGCAGAAAGATAGATGCTGCAGGACGAAAAGTATGCTCTACTGCAGCCGTCACGATGAAGGCAGCCAGCGCTACTGCGTTATTAGGGCGGTACGACCGTGCCCTCTGGGACTCTTTAATGCAGTTTGCGGAACATCTTCCTAAGGATAAAAGGGAAGATTTCCTGGAGGTCGTGGGTGAGGGAGCCATGGTGTCTAACCAAATTATAAGTGCTGCAGCTGACTCTTCGGTGCTATCCGCACACAATTATGCACACGGGATAGCGCTCAGAAGGCATGCATGGTTGAGACTTACATCACTCAAACCTGAAGCGCAGCAGAGAATACAAAACCTGCCTTTCTCGGGCTCCACCTTGTTCGGTTCTCATGCCGATGACGAGATGGCTAGAATGAAAGCTGAACTAGATACCTTGAAAGCGGTAGGCATGGAAAGACCGAAAGAACAAAGAAAGGTTTTCCGGCCATATCAACGACGACTTTTCACCCACCGGTATCAGTCGCCACACTGGATGTCTTCGCGCCCCCAGCAGCAGCAACAACAGCAGTATCAAAGGGGTTTCTCTACTCAGCGAAGGTCGACAAGGGGTCGTTCAACACCTCAAACTCAGGCAACTCGACAGGCTCCCACGTCTAAGCCCTGAATCTTTGCTTCCCCCTCCTCCGTTATCCACTCCGGTAGGGGGAAGTATCTCAAATCATCTGGACGAGTGGCTACGCATCACAACAGACGCCTGGGTATTGAATATT
This sequence comes from Pleurodeles waltl, assembly GCF_031143425.1. Taxonomy (NCBI): domain Eukaryota; kingdom Metazoa; phylum Chordata; class Amphibia; order Caudata; family Salamandridae; genus Pleurodeles; species Pleurodeles waltl. The sequence goes on from NC_090443.1 coordinate 500,969,038, forward strand.
GTGAGACATGGTTACGCTCTCAGATTCACCAGTTCTCCACCATCTGTTCCACCCAAAACAGCCAACCGCCATCTCGAAGCTCTACAGTTAGAGGTCAATATCCTATTGCAAAAAAGAGCCATAGAACCCGTTCCCATCAGCCAACAAGGGAAGGGGATTTATTCGAGATATTTCCTTGTACCGAAAAAAGACAAACAAGAGTTTCGTCCCATCTTAGATCTGAGGACAGCAAACAAATGGATTCGCAAAGAAAAATTCAGGATGTTAGCCTTACACCAAATTTATCCACATCTACGTCAGGGCGACTGGCTATGTGCGATAGATCTTTGTGACGCTTACTTTCATATCCCAGTAACCAAGAAACATCGAAAATTCCTAAGGTTCACCGTCGGAAAACGCCATTACCAATTTGCAGTTCTACCTTTCGGCCTAAAATCAGCGCCAAGAACTTTTTCCAAATGCATGGCGGTAGTAGCCGCCCACTTGAGGAAACAGCGAATATTCGTCTACCCCTATCTAGACGATTGGCTCATAAAGGCCTCCAGTTGTCTCGAGACACAGCAACATTTCGAATGGACTCTACAACTGCTGCAAAAACTTGGTCTTCAAGTCAATCTCCTGAAATCTACAGCAACACCTGTTCAGAGGTTGCATTACTTAGGGGCCATTGTAGATACCAGGCTAGGAAAGGTGTTTCCTTCGGAGGAACGACGGTTATCGATTCTCCAGAAGTGCAAACAACTGCAGGAAAGACCTCAAGCCACTGCAAGAATAATAGCTTCTCTACTGGGCTCGATGGCGTCTTGTATCCATCTGGTTCCCAATGCTCGCCTCCATATGAGACCATTGCAGGAAAATCTGGAGGATCAGTGGTGTCAACTGAGGGACGATTGGGAGAACAAAGTCCTTCTTTCTCCTCACACCCTACAATCCCTCAAGTGGTGGTGTTTACCCAGCAATCTCTTGGTGGGGATTCCGTTCCAACAACGGCCTCCATCTCAAACCATCGTAACAGATGCGTCACTGATCGGATGGGGGGCGCACATGGAACATCTTCGAGTCCAAGGCGAGTGGTCACAGAGAGAGAGTCTCTATCACATCAACCTGCTGGAACTTCGCGCAGTCCACCTTGCGCTCAAAGCCTTCCTTCCCTCTCTGAGAACGGAAACTCTCCTTCTCCAGACAGACAACGTGGCCACTATGTACTACGTGAACAAACAAGGAGGCACCAGGTCCAGAATTTTATCCAGAGAGGCTCAGACAATCTGGCATTGGCTTCTAGCCAGGAACCTGTCACTAGTGGCAACTCACCTGCCCGGCATCCAGAATGTTCAAGCGGATGCCCTCAGTCGGGTAATGGACGAGAACCACGAATGGGTACTACACGACGACGTCGTTCATTCCATTTTCGCACTCTGGGGTACCCCCTCTACAGACCTATTCGCAACCCCAGAAAACAAAAAATGCCAAACCTTCGCCTCCAGATATTACCATCCAGGGACACTGGGGAATGCCCTGTGGATAAGCTAGTCAGGAGCATTTCTTTACGCCTTTCCACCGCTTCCCCTGATTCCGGCGGTCCTCCAGAAGCTGTCCAATGTTCAGACCAAAATGATCCTAATTGCTCCGGAGTGGCCACGCCAGTGGTGGTTCCCAGACCTTCTTCACCGGTCACTCAAACCACACATCAGGCTACCATATCGTCCGGACCTTCTCACGAAGTTCAGAGGGCAGATATCTCATCCCAACCCCTCATCGTTGAGTTTGGCAGCATGGCTCCTGAGCTAGTGCAATATGGACACTTGAACCTACCTCAGGACTGTATGGAAATTCTGAAGGAAGCAAAGCGCCCTTCCACACGATCAGCCTATGCAAGCAAGTGGAAGAGATTCTGCATTTGGTGTTTACACAACAACATTGACCCGGTTTCCTGTGGGGAACAATCTATCCTGCCATACTTGTTAAGTTTGGCAAAATCGGGCTTACAACTGTCGTCAATAAAAGTTCACTTGGCGGCGATAACGGCATACAGAAAGAGTCCTTCACAAACTTCCTTTTTTCGGATTCCGATTATTAAGGATTTCCTAGAAGGTTTAAAGAAGGTTTTTCCTCCCATTAGAAAGCCTTCTCCTCCATGGGAACTGAACGTTGTCTTATCACGTCTGATGCTGCCGCCATTCGAGCCGATACATAAGGCATCGCTGCAGCATCTCACATGGAAAGCTGCTTTTCTGGTGGCAATCACTTCAGCGCGTAGGGTCAGCGAAATCCAGGCCCTTTGCGCTCAGGAACCCTACACGGTTTTTCATTCTGCGAAAGTGGTAATGAGAACTCATCCAAATTTTTTACCTAAGGTAGTCTCCGACTTCCATGTGAACCAAACAATTTCATTACCGACTTTCTTTCAGAATCCAGCTACCCCTGCTGAGAGAACTCTGCACTCTCTGGATGTAAAGAGAGTCTTGAAATTTTACCTGGACCGGACAAAAAGCTTTCGAAAATCACAACAGCTTTTTATTAACTATGGCCCAATCAGAACAGGTTTGGGCACATCTAAACAATCGTTATCCAGGTGGATTGTTTCATGTATAATGTTATGTTATCAGTTAGCAAACAAATCCCTTGGTGGTAGGCCAAAAGCCCACTCTACCAGAGGGAAAGCAGCTACTGTAGCCTTGATGAGAAATGTCCCTTTGGCAGAAATATGCAAGGCTGCCACTTGGAGGTCGGTCCATACCTTTACTAAGCATTACTGCCTTGATACAGACGCTAGGGCAGATGCTCAGGTTGGGCAGGCTTTACTCAAGAATTTGTTTGCATGATTCATGTTTTTCTCAGTATTCTTATATCTACTCCACCGCGGTTATGGGGATGGGCTTGCTACTCTATTCAGTGCTTATGACTATACATGGAAATCCCCTACGAGAGAAGGAATGGTTTCTTACCTGTAACTCCAGTTCTCTCGTAGGGGTATTTCCATGATAGTCATAAGCAACCCTCCCTCCTCCCCGGTGGAGTTGACATAGAACATGAATATTATGGAGGTTGGTACTCCAACAAATGTTTTGTTTTTCTTCATGTCAGGTTAATAGCCTCCAAAAAAGAACTGAGGCAACTGCCTTTTGCTGTGCATGATGGGAAACAGGAAGATTTTACTTTCTTAAAGGCACAGCTCTATTTTCATTCTGTATAATGGCAGCCTATGGGCTACACTGCCCTACATAGTTTTATTCTCATGAGAGGTGTAAATAAAATATGAGAATGTATTTATTTATGTATTTATAGAATAAATAGAGGTTTAAACGTGAATTTACACTACAACTGTTTTTTCTTCTAACAATTTGGTCTGTGTAGTTGTTCACATAGGCTGCACATTGTTATTCTTAAGTGTTTTTCACAGACCTTTTTTGTCAAGGAGCTGATGATTGCACTTAAGAATATGCTACACAACAGTGCTCCGGGGTCCCCGCAGGCGCGCGGAACTATTCAGTGCTTATGACTATCATGGAAATACCCCTACGAGAGAACTGGAGTTACAGGTAAGAAACCATTCCATCTTTGTGTATATACATAATTAGTGTATATTTGTTTTGATTTAAAAAAAAAAAAAAAAAAAAGGAGTTATATTAAATCTACAGCCATTTTATTGCAATGTTGTGTGATTTACAATGTTATGGGATGTTGCCTTGATCTTTCATTGCATTGGGTTATTGTTCTCATGCACGTAAAAAATGTTGGTACTGACGTCGGCACGTCGGCGAGGACCTCTTATTGCCTGTATGACGTCAGACGGCGTCGCGTGGGCTAATGTAACGTCCTCGTCGACGTGCAGAAGCTAGGAAGAAGATTTCCGTCGAATGCTGGCGCCATGGGAGTATTCATTAGGTGAGGAATCCACAGGTAGCTAATGTATCCACCAGAAAAGTCGTTACCGAAGGTAAGTAACTCGTTCTTATGCCACTCTAACAGTCAACATGTTTCGTGCCTTACCTTGTCCATACAGATCTAATGGCGCTTCTTCAGGACTGAAACAAAATCTTCTCCAACAAAAAAAGACTGAAACAATGATAATGCTCTTGGCACAGGTATCTTATAGTGAGACTCTACTCACTGAATTGTTCAATAAGTTCTTAAAGATGAACCATACCTGGAATAAAAAAATCAAAAAACAAAAAAACTGAAAAGTTTGAGTGTAATACTTAATAGTCAAAAAAATGCAACCCCCATTGTTCAGGGAAGTATGTACAACTAAAGAGATATATTAAGGTACTTCTGGAACGCTACATAATTTAGGGCAGTTTCAAAGGAAGATAATCATTAGTAAAATGCTTACCACCCAGTTTGTGGCACGGTCTTTCTCAAGGGCAGGCGAATTGACGATTAGTCATAATTGCTAAAAAAGGAATACTGTGAAAGAGAAACCAATATGAACCCACAAAATAGAAATGAATATATTTGTTTATCCTTCCACATGCTAAGAATGACACAATTTATCTTCTGTCTACCAGTATCCGTAGATGTAAAAAACAGGGCATATATATGTAACCAAATAGAAATAAAATAGAACACTATACAGACACAGACCAGAAGAAAAAGAAAAAGGAAAGCTAAATTGAGGACATCAAAGCTGGAGCACAGTTATCTCTCCACTGCATGAAATGTTAGCAGAAGATATAGATATAAATATAAAGAACAGCTGGAGCACAATAACACAATACGAGGCCAACTACACGGGCCAACACTTCTACAAAGAAACCACCTCTCATACCCCAACTCAAAATGGAGTTTCCCGCCTGTTAACTACACAGGCGATCTAATGGCAAAGGAGACAGCCTCACCTAGGTCAGGTTTGTTACAAATATCCAGGAAGCCGCGTACCAGAAGGATCGCGGTAGCACAATGATGGAGTAGGAGAATAAATAAATAACAACGGAAAGACCTCTCTTCCGAATAAGCCGAGCGCGGAGGCAACTCCAGCTTATATCCGGCTAGCCTGCGTACTGTGGAGGTCACGGTTATCACAACAAACACAGAATAAATAACTTACAACAGAGGATCCTCTCTTCCGGGGTCTCCGAGCACTGCTGAACCTCTGAAAGAAGAGGGATGCAGTAACCTAGGTACAAAAGGATGCTCGGGTGATCAGCGTCCAATCAAAAAACAGAGTGCGATGAGTTCCAGTGCCCGTAGTAAACTGGGCAAAGTTCACAGAATACTGTCATGATCACAGTTGCCCAACTCCTGGAACAAGGATACCGAAAGCCTATAGAGTGTGAATGTAATTAAATAAACTGACTACTGAGTGGATGTATTCAACTGGTCAGTGAATACCTCAGGGCTATGGTGTGAGATTACAAATCAATTGACTGACTTTTCAATAGGGGAGAAAAGACAGGGTACTGAAAAAGAGAGTCCCACAAATTGTAATTCATACACAATGATAAAGAGGGGATACCCAAAAAAAGTAAGACAAATCGTCAGGTAAAGAGAAAGAACTGAAAAATAACTTAATTGCCAAACATCTGAGTAAAAATATGCTCCAAAGAGCTTTAAAGATTGGACGACTACAGTAGCAAGAGTTATCTCGAACCTCCTGCAATGCTCAGCCAAGGAATGTCATCATTAAGGCCCCGAGTATGGGTACCTTATCTGAAGACCCAACGTTGTTCAACTCCAAAGAGCCCTCTTGTCGATGATTGGACAACTTCCAAAACAATCCACCAAAGGTCATTGGGAGTGTGGTTGACATTGCGGTAATGGATAATTAATTTAGTTGTCAGATGACCGCATCTGATGTTACTTCTATGCTCATTTATTCTAATCTTGACTGGTCTTGTGGTAATACCTATATAGCGTAATCCACATGGACAGCGAATCATATATATACAATTAGAAGTATTGCAGTTGGTATGTTTGTTGAGATACCATGGGCCAATGGGTTCCAACATGACCATTTTTGTACGCTCAGTGAGGGAGCAAACATTGCAATTGCCACACGGGAAATGACCCTTAACTGGTGGCAAGGACCATAACCGATTTTGGTCACGGTCCTTATCAATGGGTAATGGTCTGGTATGCACGACTGAGTCTTTTATATTAGGTGCTCTTTTAAAGGCAAACAAGGGTTTTGGTATATTAGTTCTCCCGCTAGTAAGGATCGACCAATGTTTTTTGATCAATTTCTTCAGGAAATTCACAGTTGGAGAAAAAGTGGATACGCAGGTCAAGCGAGGTTCCGTGCTTTTCTGAGTAGGTGCAAATAGGGCCTCTCTGTTGTTATTACGAGCTCGCTTCCGGGCCATCTTGATAATATTAGTCGGATAATGTCCCTGAAGGAGTTTCTGAGACAGATCATCCGCTTGTTGTTCAAAAGTGGATAGATTGCTCCAGGTCCAACGCAATCTTAAAAACTGACCATACGGTAGGTTATCTCGTAAAGCCTTAGGGTGGTAACTTTCATGCAGGAGCAGACTATTATGGTCAGTATCCTTGTAATAAGTACAGGATTGCAATTTGCCATTTGTAATGGTAATAGTAAGATCAAGAAAATAAATGCTCTCTGTGGATACTGTAGATGTGACCCTCAAAAAAGGATCAAGACTGTTGATCCAGTCGGTTAAGGAAGGGACTAGTTGGATGTCCCCGTGCCATATGACTAGAATGTCGTCAGTGTACCTTCGCCAAACTCTGATGTTATCAGAAAAAGGATTCGTCTTGTTAAGGATAAACCGTTGTTCAAAGTCATATACGTACAGACAGGCTAAACTAGGGGTAAAGGTAATGCCCATCGATGTTCCGTGAATGTGATGGTATAATTGTGCTTCAAACTGGAAGAAACTTTCTGTAAGTGCTAGGGTGGCACATTGCATAATAAAATGTATCAGTGTATTGGTGGTCAATGTCTTGTTTAAAAGAGCTGTCTCTGCCACTCTTAATGTCTCTTGATGAGGGATGTTGGTACACAATGACTCGACATCTAGAGTGATCAAGGCCTGTACTGTTTCTGTCGCGTTGATTGACTCAATCAAATTAAGAACCTCCTTAGTATCTTTAAGAAAAGTGGATGATTCTCTCACGATGGGTTGTAAGAACACATCACAGAAAGTGGACAGGGGTTCCAACAATGACCCTATACCTGACACAATTAGACGGCCAGGAGGTGGACTGGTACCTTTATGAATCTTGAGAAGACAGTAGAAAAAAGGAATTTGTGGATTTTTAGAGTCCAGAAATTCTGCCTCCTTTTGCGTTATCCAAGAGTTCTAAAACTGCTTCATGGATCTGTGCTTGAATCTGGCACCGTAGTCTTTCCGTGGGATCACGTGAGATAGGAGTATAGTAAGTCGAGTCACTCAATAATTGGAGACATTCTGCTCTATAGGTGGCCGAATCTAGAATCACAATGGCTCCACCCTTATCTGTTGGTTTTATGACAACGGACTGATCTTGTCAAAGGGTTTTCAAAGCTACTCTTTCTTTTGTGGAGATATTGCAAAAAGCGCGCTTAGGTTGTGTGTTCTGTACTTCCAACACAGCTGCTTTCTCAAAGGCCAGGACATCGCAAGGAACAGATGCTACTGGTGGAACAAAAGTAGAGGGAATTCTTAAGCCTGTGTCTTCTGCTTGTGATTTCGTAGGTTGATCTTTGAAGAAGAAATGCAGTCTGATTTTCCTAAAAAAATTGGCCAATTCGCAGTTGGTTCTAAAGAGATCGTCTGAGGGGGTAGGGACAAAGCTTAGAACTTTATTGAGGACTGAATTCTCTTCTGTCGAGAGAGGTCTTGTCGACAGGTTAACAACTAAGTTCTCATTGGTGGTATCTTCCCTTGGCTCCGTGTTATCATCTGTGGTTCTTGCTGTGCCCAATGGACATGCCTTCCTCTTCCTCTCCGCCTGCTTTTTCCTCTGCCCCAGCCTCGGCCTAAAAAAGGGGGGTAGGGTGGCATGGGACGTGGTTGGAAAAAAGGATAAGGGGGTTGACACATAGGAGCCTGTTGCATAGGGAAATGCGGAAAAGTATATTATGGTTGAGGTGTTCCTTCATCAGTACTCCAGCCATCAGAAGATGAACTGTTACTAGACCTCTGATAATTATTTTTGGAAGAGGTAGAATCTTCCGAGGACCGTGATGCAGTATCAGCTTCAAAGTCTTCTCTAATATATGGATAGATTTTTTCACATTAATCCTTTTTTAGCAATTATGACTAATCGTCAATTTGCCTGCCTTTGAGAAAGACCGTGCCACAAACTGGGTGGTAAGTTTGATTATATATATGATTCGCTGTCCATGTGGATTACGCTATATAGGTATGACCACAAGACCAGTCAAGATTAGAATAAATGAGCAAAGAAGTAACATCAGATGCGGTCGTCTGACAACTAAATTAAGTATCCCTTACTGCGATGTCAACCACACTCCTGATGGCCTTTGGTGGATAGTTTCGGAAGTTGTCCAATCATCGACAAGAGGGCTCTTTGGAGTTGAACAACGTTGGGTCTTCAGATTAGGTACCCATACTCAGGGCCTTAATGATGACATTACTTGGCTGAGCATTGCAGGAGGTTCTAGATAACTCTTGCTACTGTAGTCGTCCTATCTTAATAGCTCTTTGGAGCATATTTTTACTCAGATATTTGGCAATTACGTTATTTTTCAGTTCCTTTTCTTTACATGATGATTTGTCTTAATTTTTTGGGGTATCCCCTCTTTATCATTGCGTGTGAATTACAATTTGTGGGACTCTCATTTTCAGTACCCTGTCTTTTCTCCCCTATTGAGAAGTCAGTCAATTGATTTGTAATCTCACACCTTAGCCCTGAGGTATTCACTGACCAGTCGAATACATCCACTCAGTAGTCAGTTTATTTAATTACACTCACACTCTATAGGCTTTTGGTATCCTTGATCCAGTAGCTGTGCGACTATGAGCATAACAGTATTCTGTGAACTTTGCCCAGTTTACTACGGGCACGGGAACTCGTCGCATGAACAACTTAGTCCTTTGTTTATTATTATGTTCAGAATCAGCAACTAGTCCCTCCCCTTCTGTTTTTTGATTGGACGCTGATCACCCGAGTGTCCTTTTGTGCCTAGGTTACCGCATCCCTCGTCTTTCAGAGGTTCGGTGGTGCTCGGAGACCCCGGAAGAGAGGATCCTCCATTGTAAGGTATTTATTCTGTGTTTGTTGTGATAACCGCGACCTCCACAGTAAGCAGGCTAGCCGGATATAAGTGGGAGTTGCCTCCGCGCTCGGCTTATTCGGAAGAGAGGTCTCTCCGTTGTTATTTATTTGTTCTCCTATTCCATCATTGTGCTACCGTGATCCTTCTGGTACGCGGCTTCCTGGATATTTGTAACAAACTTGACCTACGTGACGCTGCCTCCTTTGCGATTAGATCGCCTGTGTAGTTAACAGGCGGGAATCTCCATTTTGAGTTGGGGTATGAGAGGTGGTTTCTTCGTAGACATGTTGGCCCGTGTAGTTGGCCTCGTATTGACTATTGTGCTCCAGCTGTTCTTTATATTTATATCTCTATCTTCTGCTAACATTTCATGCAGTGGAGAGATAACCGTGCTCCAGCTTTGATGTCCTCAATTTAGTTTTTCTTTTTCTTCTGGTCTGTGTCTGTATTGTGTTCTATTCAATTTCTATTTGGTTACATATATATGCCCTGTTTCTTAAACTACGGATAATGGTAGACAGAAGATAAATTGTGTCTTTCTTAGCATGTGGAAGGATAAACAAATATACTTGTTTGTATTTTGTGGGTTCATATTGGTTTCTCTTTCACATTATTCCTTTTTTAGCAATTATGACTAATCGTAAATTCGCCTGCCCTTGAGAAAGACCGTGCCACAAACTGGGTGGTAAGCATTTTACTAATGATTATCTTCCTTTGAAACTGCCCTAAATTATGTAGCGTTCCAGAAGTTCCTTAATATATCTCTTTAGTTGCAGATACTTCCCCGAATAATGGGGGTTGCATTTTTTTACTTTCAAGTATTACACTAAAACTTTTTTGTTTTTTTGTTTTTTGATTTTTTGATTCCAGGTATGGTTCATCTGTAAGAACTTATTGAACAATTCAGTGAGTAGAGTCTTACTATAAGATATCTGTGCCAAGAGCATTATCGTTATTGATCATTGTGTCTGTCTTTTTTTGTTGGAGAAGATTTTGTTTCAGTCCTGAAGAAGTGCCATTAGATCTGTATGGACAAGGTAAGGCGCGAAACATGTTGACTGTTAGAGTGGCATAAGAAATAGTGTTTCTCTTCCAGGGGATCCTCATCAATAGTCATAAACATTGAATATTCCCGCCCTTGTGCGGGGACCCCGGAGCATATATATATAAAATACATACATATTATCATGTGTAAAACAGCAATGCAGGCTATAATCATAAATAGGCTAAAATGCTTTATTTCTATGCAAGTTTTTTTTTATTTTATTTTTATATTATATTATAAAATCACAATAGATCATAAATATCTACCTAAGCCCCAAAAACTGGACTTAGGGAAGTAAACAGCAGTAAATAGCAGAGAAAAATAGAAAAAACCACATTGAAAAACAATGAAGCATTCTTAGCCAATAGGCTGCATGCAGGTTAACACAGGAGAACCATAAAAACTTTGGCACCGTGCCTTTAAGACCCTGAGCACCTCCAGTATCCCACCATGCCTCAGGGGTGAAGGGAAGGTGACAGTTGGTTCACAGTTAGGTCAGTTCTTTTTTCCGGCTTCTTCTGAGAGGATCCTGGAGCATTGAGCTCTCAGTTTTTCTGAGTTTTCCTCAGAAAAATTCTTTAAAAAAGCGTTTTTCACTTTTCACTCGACAAGTAATATCTTTGTCTGAGCTAGGAAGGTTTTTTTCTGACAGAAAAATGCCTTCTCTTTTTGTAAAATGTCCCTCTTGTGGGAAGAAGAAAGCCCAGTCAGACCCACACTCTCTGTGTATTGTCTGCCTGCCACAGAGTCACTGTCCTGACACCTGCAAGTATTGTAAGAACATGTCAAGGAGGACTCTCAAAGACAGAGAGAAGATCAGGCTACATGGGCTTCAGGAGAGGAAAAAGTCAACATCCTCTTCACTTCCCAGACCTACAGCAGAAGGAATGGCCCGTTCGACGTCGACAGGTAGGATTGTACCTGTTTATTCTCCATCGACGTCATCGGCACCACCGTCTCACCGGCATAGATCGCCGTCGACGGCGACCAGACCGACGTCGAGGGACAAAACGTCGAAGCATGGACACAGGGGTACATCTCCGTCGACGGCAGGCCGCCGTTCGGCGTCGAGTCATCTCCGGCGCTCCCGTTCGCCATTGAGAACGTCTCACCCCTTGGCGTCGAAGGACACGACACCAAAAACACCTCGACGGCATGAACATCCGCCGTCGACCACTCGCCACTCAACGTCGAGACACACGACGGCGAGTAGGTCCAGGTCCCGTGATAGGCGATCGGCGTCAAGACACTCGACGGCAAGACCTCCGACGTCAGGACATTCGACGTCGAGAGCAGACCAGCCAGCGCAACCTTCGACGTCGAGGATACAATCGACGTCGGCACAACCTTCAGCGGTGTCACAGGCAGTGGAGCCAGCGGACAAAGCTCCCTCACCGGTGGTCTCTATAAGGAGTGCATCATCCCATTCCAGAGCATCGGGGCATGTTTCTCCCATCACAGCATCCCCGGATTCACAATACTCGAGGATGTATTCTCCTACTGCCTCATTACCGAGAACGCCATCGCCTACAGCTAGAGCAGGACGGGCTCGTTCTGCTTCTCGTCAGCCGACCACAAGACCTGCACACTCTGCTACAGCCTCTCGGAGCAGGTCCCGTTCCCGAAGGAGAACCAGGTCACGAACACCACGCAGAAGATCACCTTCTTGGTCTTCTTCAGGATCGTCTGTGGGGCGCTACTCCCCCACACTCACAGATTCTCCACCTGCTAGGATTTCCCCGGTGGATGATATCACCACTTTTAATGAGGTTCTTCTAAGGGGAACGCAGAAGCTAAATATTGAGGTACCAGAGCCGGCCACCTCATCCTCAGTTATCTTTGAGACCCTACAACACAGATCAGTCTCGAGAAAACTGCTGCCACTAGTACCGGGTTTGCTGCAACCGACTATGGACACTTTTCTGTCTCCAGCCACTCTCAAGTCTGCCCCGGCTAGGATTCAAAAGAAATACAAAGCTCCGGAACAAGATCCTTTATTCCTGCGGAAGGATCCGCCACCGGACTCTGTGATCTTAGCCGCAGCCAGAAAAACACACTCTGTGGCATCATCTTCCACAGTCCCCCCGGATAAGGAGAGCAGACACCTAGACTCTCTGGGGAGAAAGATGTGCGGTACGGCGGCATCTGCTATGAAGGTCTCCAGCGCCTCAGCACTTCTGGGCAGATATGACCGCTCTCTGTGGGACTCACTCCACAGATTTACAGAAAAGTTGCCCAGGGAAGATAGACAGGACTTCCAGGAAATCTTGCAGGAAGGGGGCCTAGTATCTAACCAGGTCATCAGCGCGGCGGCGGACGGGGCGGATTTGGCTGCGCATGGGTATGCGCACGGAATCTGCGCTAGGAGGTCTTCCTGGCTACGGCTCACGGGTCTGAAGCAGGAAGCACAGCAGCGCATTTTGAACCTCCCATTCAGCGGGAGTTCGTTGTTCGGTACCCACGCGGATGAAGAGATGGCCCGAATGAAAACGGAAGTCGACACGATGAGGGCAGTGGGCCTGGAACGTAAAAAAGACTTCAGGCGGAGGTACAGGCCGTATGACAGACGACCATTCCAGCAGAGGGTTCAAACCCCTCACTGGTCTCAAAGGCCACAACAACGACAGGGACGTCCCCTGTTTCAGGCACGTAGACCCACAAGAGACAGAGGGTCAAGTAGACCTCAACAGTCTACAGCAAAGACGCCATCAAAGCAATGAGGCATTGCTTCCCTCAGCACTGTGCACCACTCCGGTGGGGGGAAGTGTTACGCATCATCTTCGCGAGTGGCACTCAATCACAAAAGACAAATGGGTGCTCAATATTGTCGAACATGGCTATTCTCTCCTTTTCAAAAAACCTCCTCCACACTTGCCGCCAGCAAGGTGTTTTCCTTCTCATCTCAGCCTGCTACGCAAGGAAGTTCTCGCACTCCTACAAAAGAAAGCTGTAGAAAAGGTTCCTCCGGCACAAAAAGGAAAAGGGGTGTACTCCCGTTACTTTCTGGTGGCGAAAAAAGGTCAACAGGGCCTCTTCAGACCAATTCTGGACTTACGGCTCCTGAACAAGTACATAAGAAAACAAAAGTTCAGGATGCTAGCCCTTCACCAGATTGTCCCGCAACTGCATCAGGGAGACTGGATGTGCTCCATCGATCTACAGGATGCATATTTTCACATCCCAATAGCAACCAAACATCGGAAATTTTTACGTTTCCAGATAGCGTCACAGCACTACCAATTCAGAGTCCTTCCATTCGGCCTGAAGTCTGCACCCCGAGTCTTTTCAAAATGTGTAGCAGTGGTAGCGGCACACCTTCGAAGACAAAAAATATTCGTCTATCCCTACCTGGACGACTGGCTAGTGAAGGCCTCATCTCCGGATCAGGCGAGAAAACATCGAGATATCGTTCTAAGAACTTTCGAGTCTCTAGGTCTTCAAATCAACCACGACAAGTCAACCTTGATTCCAACACAAAACCTCCGCTACCTGGGAGCGATACTAAACACAGAGCTCCAAAGAGTGTATCCTTCGGAGGAACGACTTTTGTCAATCCACAGGAAGTGTCAACATCTATTAACAGCCGATGCACCTACAGCTCGTCAGGTGACATCGCTTCTGGGCTCCATGGCTTCATGCATCTTCATTGTCCCGAATGCCAGGCTACGCATGAGGCCCCTTCAGGAGGCATTAGAGAACAATTGGAGCCAAAAGACTGGTCACTGGGAGGACAGAGTTCGACTACCAACAGTGGCTTTTCAATCACTACAATGGTGGATGCACAGACCTCACCTGTCGATAGGTTCTCCGTTTCACCAGACAATTCCAGTCGACACTCTGGTGACGGATGCGTCTCTTCAGGGTTGGGGTGCTCATCTGGGTTCCTTCCAAGCTCAGGGTCTGTGGTCCGACAAGGAAAAGAACTATCACATAAATCTACTGGAACTCAGAGCAGTCCATCTGGCTCTCAAATCTTTCTCTCCATTGGTTCAGGGGAAATCTATCCTAGTTCAGACAGACAATACAACCACAATGTATTACCTGAACAAACAGGGGGGAACAAGATCACTACCTCTGTCTCGAGAATCCCAAACGATATGGCATTGGCTCCTGGCCAGGGGAATGTCTATCACAGCGGTACACCTGCCAGGTCAGCAAAACGTAGAGGCAGATTTCCTGAGCAGACATCTGGAAGACGCGCACGACTGGGTGCTACACGACGAAGTCGTCGAGGACATCTTCGGTCAATGGGGTCGACCTCAGTTGGATCTCTTTGCAGACGAAACAAACAAAAAATGCCCAGACTTCGCGTCCAGGTTCTGCCGTCCGGGATCTCAAGGGAATGCCCTGTTGATCAACTGGTCAGGGACATTTCTCTACGCCTTTCCACCGATTCCCCTCATACCGGCAGTAATCAACAAATTTTACAAATCCAGAACCAGAATGATTCTGATAGCGCCACAATGGCCCCGCCAATTCTGGTACACGGACCTACTCAACTTATCGGAAAGACCTCACAGGAGGTTGCCGTGCAGACCGGATCTCCTGAGCAGGATGGAAGGCAGAATCCTACATCCCAACCTTCCCTCTCTGAGCTTGACAGCATGGCTCCTGAATTCCTACAGTATGGGCACCTAGGGCTCTCACAGGAGTGCATGAGCATCTTGAAAGAGTCAAAACGACCTTCCACGCGGCGTTCTTACGCTTTTAAGTGGAAGAGATTTTACATCTGGTGCTCTCAACAAGGTATAAATCCCATACGAGCTCAGGAGGACGTCATACTATCCTATTTACTTCATCTGGCGAAGTCTGGTCTGCAGGTATCTTCTATTAAGGTTCATTTATCTGCAATTACAGCGTATCGTAAGTCGCCTTCTCAGGAATCCTTCTTTACGATACCTGTAGTCAAGGATTTTTTAGAAGGCTTGAAAAAGGTTTTTCCTCCCATTCGGAGACCTTCTCCTCCATGGGAACTGAATGTAGTCCTGTCAAAACTTATGGGCCCTCCCTTTGAACCTATCCACAAGGCCTCTTTACAGCACCTTACGTGGAAGACGGCTTTTTTGGTGGCCATTACTTCAGCGAGGAGGGTCAGCGAAATTCAGGCTCTGTCTTGTAGAGAACCGTACACGGTTTTTCACGATAATAGAGTGGTTCTGCGAACTCACCCATCTTTCCTTCCGAAGGTGGTGTCAGAATTCCATATCAATCAGACTATGGTGGTCATTCTGACCTCGGCGGTAAAAGGCGCCTACCGCCGGTCAGAAATCCTCCATAATCCCGCCGCGGTCGCGGAAACCCGCCACGGTCATTCTGACCCGCAGAAGGCAAACCTCCGAAAATCCGACCGCCACAACAGACCGCCAGACCAGCGGTCGGCGGAAAGGTGGAGGTGACCAAACCTCCACCGCCACGCCAACAGAAATACGCCCATCCCATTACGACCCACGAATCCACGCGGCGGTCATTCAAACGCGGTATTCCATTGGCGGGACACACCGGCGCGGTCAGAATACACACAAACGAACAAAACTCACCCACATTGGACGATTTGAATCCCACACACCTGATACACATACACACACCACTCCCACACACACAATACAATATAAAACACCCACCCACATCACCCACAAACCCCTACGCTTACAAATTCGTAAAGAAGGCAAGAGCGAGACACCAGCATCCAAAACATAACAGCCACAGCCACTCAACACCATCACCCACACACTATCCACACACAAAACAACACACACCACCACACTCAACTCACTTAAATACACATACTCCACCCCACACATCATACACACCACCCCATGGCACCCCAAAGACAACCCCGCTTCACAGACGAAGAACTCAGGGTTATGGTGGAGGAAATCGTTCGTGTAGAGCCCCAGCTGTTCGGCACACAGATACAATACACCAGCATTGCCCGGAGGACGGAGCTATGGCAGAGGATTGTCGACAGGGTGAACGCAGTGGGACAGCACCCCAGAAATCGGGAAGACATCAGGAAGCGATGGAACGACCTACGGGGGAAGGTGCGTTCCATGGTATCCAGGCACAACATCGCCGTGCAGAAGACTGGCGGAGGACCCCCACCTCAACCCCCACAATTCACATCATGGGAGGAGGAAGTCTTGAACATCCTGCATCCTGACGGCCTCGCAGGAGTCGGCGGAGGAATGGATACTGGTAAGTTGAAGCTTCAATACTGCTTCCCCCCCACCTGCATGCCAAATCAGACCCCAACCCTCACCCCCATCCTCGAACCCCATCCTCACCCCCACCCTCACCCCCACCACCATCCTCACCCCCACCACCATCCTCACCCCCAACACCATCCTCACCCCCACCCCCAGCACACCTATTCCCCGCCAATGTCTCACCATCACAACCCACACATCCCAAAACCTAGGCCTGCATGCGTCCACTAAGCATGGACACCCATCACCAAAGCATGCCCAATGCATATACACATCCCCCCCACAAGCCACCCTCACCAAAGCCCCCACACACGAATGCCAGCACTTGGGGACACGAGAACCCACAGATACACCCATATGCGACACATTTAAACTATAACCATACCTCTATACCCCTGCAGGACCCGACCGTCAACACACCGCGGCGGAGGGGCCAGAATTATCCACACCCCCCACCCAAGAGGCCGTCAGCGATGACAGCAGCTCTGTCGATCTGGACACCGATGACCAGCCCGGACCATCGGGGACCTCTGGACAGTCGGTTCCCCTCACACAGGCACAGGCCACTATAGACCCTAACCCCTCTGGGAACACCAGCACAGCTCCCACCCAGCGGGCCCATGCCTCTGTCTCCAGGGCGCGTCAATCTGCGGTGTGTCTACCACTACAGGGCACCCAGGATAACCCACCACCCCAACAACAACAGGGACCTGGGGGCAGTGGTAGTGGGCACACCGGCCAGGGGGCAGAGGCCCAGGGAAACAGGGCAACTCGGCGGGCAGCTGTGCGACAGGGGGGGGAGGAGAGGCCCAGGGAACCCACTCTCCACGAGGTCCTCACCACCATCATGGGAGCATACAACCGCTCCCAGGAGACGATGGCGACGGTACTGGCCCGGTTCCAGGAGATCCAGGTCCTGCAGGAGGAACACTATCGGGGGTACAGGGAGGACATCCGAGCCATCAACACCACCCTGGTTACCATGGTAGGGCTGCTGCAGGACCTCGTAAACAGCAGGGCGGACACTGAACAACACCCAAGGGCCCCTGCCACTAGCCGGGACCAAGAACAGCCATCCACCTCCGCCGGCGCTAGTGGACAGGAGGCCCCCGCACAGCAGCAGCCCACCAGACCCCCACCTCCTGCAGGAGAAGAACCACCCCGCAAGAGGGCCCTGAGATCTCGCAAGACAGAGTAGGATGTCAAGACCCCCGCCAGCAATGGATACCACCTGATGTCATCCCACTGTCCCACATTGTCACCCTGTCCATCCTCGAACTGCCCATGCTCCATCTCTCCACAGGCCTCTGGACAATGCACCTGTGTGACTGTTACTCTGGACTCTGCCATGGACATTCCTTCACCATAGCCCCCACCCACTTGAAACCACCCATCCCATTTTGAGCACTTCAATAAACACCTATTTTGCACCAAAATATCAGGAGTCTGGCTGTGATTTCAATAGATTGTAATTGACATGACAGTGCAAATATGTCCTTGTACATGGTGAAGTCAACAAACAGCTGCCACAAAGCTGTAGTCCATGGGGAAACGAAGCACAGGACTCGTAGTGGGGACCCCAGATCTGAAATAGGGAGGGAAAAGCCAAAACTCAGTCATCATACACTGGGGCAAATAGACAGGCAGCAGAGATGCTGCAGAGTAGTTAACATTTACTAAATTATCTTTGAAATGTTACCTGTGTCCTATTGGAAGTACTGTTCAATGATTCTGTCCCTGTTGTCTGTTTCAGCCCCGTCGTCTTCCTCCTCGTCACTCTCCTCAGGTTCCACCGCTGCCACAACACCACCGTCTCGACCATCCTCCTGCAGGAAAGGCACCTGGCGGCGCAAAGCCAGGTTGTGAAGCATGCAGCAGGCCACGATGATGTGACACACCTTCTTAGGTGAGTACATTAGGGATCCACCGGTCATATGCAGGCAGCGAAACCTGGCCTTTAGGAGGCCAAAGGTGCGTTCGATCACCCTCCTAGTACGCCCATGGGCCTCATTGTACCGTTCCTCTGCCCTGGTCCGGGGATTCCTTACTGGGGTCAGTAGCCACGACAGGTTGGGGTACCCAGAGTCCCCCACTAGCCATACACGGTGTCTCTGTAGCTGTTCCATCACGTAAGGGATGCTGCTATTCCTCAGGATGTAGGCGTCATGCACTGACCCTGGGAATTTGGCATTTACATGCGAGATGTACTGGTCAGCCAAACACACCACCTGGATGTTCATTGAATGGTAACTTTTTCTGTTCCTGTACACCTGCTCCCTGTCTCTTGGGGGAACCAAAGCCACATGGGTCCCATCAATGGCACCAATTACGTTGGGAATATGTCCAAGGGCGTAGAAATCACCCTTCACTGTAGCCAGTTCGCCCACCTCAGGGAAAATGATGTAGTTCCTCACGGATTTCATCAGGGCAGACAACACTCTGGATAACACCTTTGAAAACATGGGCTGAGACATCCCAGAAGCAATTCCCACGGTTGTCTGAAATGACCCACTTGCCAAGAAATGGAGTACTGACATGACCTGCACCAGAGGGTGAATCCCTGTGGGTTGGCGGATGGGGGACATCAGGTCGGGCTCCAGCCGGGCACACAGTTCATGGATAGTGGCACGGTTAAGACGGTAGGTCAGGATAATGTGGCGTTCTTCCATTGTCGACAGGTCCACCAGCGGTCGGTACACGGGAGGATTCATCCGTCTCCTCGCCCAACCCAGCGGACGGTGCCTAGGAAGGACAACATGGAGCACACAGTCAGGCAACCCACAGGTACGTACTCACAGCTAGCACAGTATACGATTCTCTATGCAGTGAATGGCGTGTCTGAGTGGCTATGCAAGGCCTAGGCCTGTGTGACGCAGTTGAAATTGAGCCATGTGGGCCCTGGAAATGGCGGCTGCCTGACCTGTGAAGTGTGACAATGGGATGTGAGGTCAATGCGCTGGCGTGGCACACCGCGGCGGGCGGCGGCCGAAGACCGCGGCGCGAAGCCGCATTGGTTAACATTAAAGCCTATGGGTTTCAGGAGCCAATGGCGAAGGGCGCCGGCGGTGGCGGGACGCACCGCCGCGGTACGCACCGCCGCGGACGTGACCGCCATTTTCTATCTACTTATCCACTTGCGACTTGAACTTTCACAGGAGAGGACCTATACTGCAAGTGTTGCTGTGACCTCGGTCTGGAAGGGACAATGGCTGCTGCGACTGGGGAAAGGGCCCCTGCCTTCACTGGAGAGGAGTTGGAGAAACTTGTGGATGGGGTCCTCCCCCAGTATGCGCTACTCTACGGTCCTCCAGACCAACAAGTGAGTTTAATTCTATCTGGATTTGGGGCCACTGGCTGGCTTGGGGGCCTGGCGGGGATGGGGGGCATGTTGGGCCTGGCGGGGGGCCTGGCGGGGATGGGGGGCATGTTGGGCATGGCGGGGGGCCTGGCGGGGATGGGGGGCATGTTGGGCCTGGCGGGGGGCCTGGCGGGGATGGGGGGCATGTTGGGCATGGCGGGGGGCCTGGCGGGGGGCCTGGCGGGGATGGGGGGCATGTTGGGCCTGGCGGGGGGCCTGGCGGGGATGGGGGGCATGTTGGGCATGGCGGGGGGCCTGGCGGGGGGCCTGGCGGGGATGGGGGGCATGTCGGGCCTGGCGGGGGGCCTGGCGGGGATGGGGGGCATGTTGGGCATGGCGGGGGGCCTGGCGGGGGGCCTGGCGGGGATGGGGGGCATGTTGGGCCTGGCGGGGGGCCTGGCGGGGATGGGGGGCATGTTGGGGCTGGCGGGGGGCCTGGCGGGGGGCCTGGCGGGGGGCCTGGCGGGGGGCCTGGCGGGGATGGGGGGCATGTTGGGGCTGGCGGGGGGCCTGGCGGGGGGCCTGGCGGGGATGGGGGGCATGTTGGGGCTGGCGGGGGGCCTGGCGGGGATGGGGGGCATGTTGGGCCTGGCGGGGGGCCTGGCGGGGATGGGGGGCGTTGGGCCACTGGAAAGGAAAATGCTGAGTAACTTGAACGTGGTATTTCTCCCTCCCTGTACGTGTCACATAGGTCCGCGCCAATGAGAAGATCGGGATTTGGCGTGCCATCGCCAAGGAAGTCCGGGCCCTGGGGGTCCACCATCGACGGGGCACCCACTGCCGCAAGAGGTGGGAGGACATCCGCCGCGGGACCAAGAAGACCGCCGAGTCTCTGCTGGGGATGGCCTCCCAACGTAGGCGGGGTGCCTGCCGTCAACTGAGCCCCCTGATGTTCCGGATCCTGGCGGTGGCCTACCCTGATTTGGATGGGCGCGTGAGGGCAGCACAGCAGACACAAGGGGGTGAGTCCAAGCATTATCTACTCTGTTGTTGCGCAGTGGAGGTGTCTGGGTGGGGGAGGAGGGCTGTGGGTCCCCCTAGGCCAGGGCGATATCTGTAGGCTGGGCACCCCCGTAAGCCCCTGTGTCCCCAGCCACCACCCTCAGTAGTGTGTCAGTACAGCCATCCCTGGGCCGTGTCATCCATGGGTGCAGTTGTCAACTCTAGGCGTGTAGGGCATGTTCCACGGAATGCGTAGCGGACCCCAAGTGCGCAACTTAGTGCAGGGGGCATCTGTGTCTGTCATGTCCGCTAACTGTACCGGAGATCCATGTAATCAATATCCCTTTATTTCTCTCTCCCCCCCCCTTTTTGTTTGTCTTTCTGTGCTTGTGTGCATCAGCATCATCAGGCGGAGGAGAAGTGGCATCGGGCAGGAGGGAGCTGCATCTCACATGGCCCAGGAGGGCCATGCCACAGAGTCAGACTGGACCAGTGAGACGGAGGGCGAGGGGAGCTCCACGACAGGGACGACTGGAGCCTGCAGCGACACGGACACGTCCTCGGAAGGGGGCTCCCTTGCGGGGGTGGCACCATCCGTGCCCCCCGCCATTACAGGTACAGCCGCCACCCAGCGCACCATCTCCGCCCTCCCAGCAGCCCCTCAGCGTTCGCCCCGTGCCCGCTCTGCCAGGAAGCCGGGCATCTCCTTCGCCCCAGGCACCTCAGGCCCTGCACCTGTTACCCCCGCTGCCCTCAGTGAGGAGGTCATTGACCTCCTCCGAACGCTCATTGTTGGGCAGACTACCCTTTTGAATGCCATCCAGGGGGTGGAGAGGGAGGTTCATCGCAGCAATGCGTACCTGGAGGGCATTCATTCGGGTCAGGCTGCCCATCAGCGATCGTTCCAGGCTCTGGCCTCAGCACTGACGGCAGCCATTGTCCCTGTCTCCTGCCTGCCTCTACTAACTCCCTCCTCCCAGTCTCCTGTTCCTCTGCCTGTCCCACCCACACCATCAGACCAGCCTGCACACACCTCAACACCCAAGAGAAGCTCATCCAAACATAAGCACCACAGATCACGCAGACATTCACACACGCAACATTCTGATGCAGACATGCCAACAGTCACTACCACCTCTGTGACCCCCACCTCCTCGTCTCCCTCCTCCCTCCCTGTGACGTCTACACTCACACCTCCATTCACCTCACCATCAGCCAGTGTTTCCATCACCAGCACACCCTCCACTCCAGTCCGCACACGTGCAGTCACCACCCCCACTGCCATTTACACGTCCCCTGTGTCCTCTCCCACTGTGTCTGTCACCCCCTCTTCCACACCACACAAACGCAGCCACCCACCCACCCAACAGCCATCCACCTCACGACAGCCTATCCCTCCTGCACCTGCACCCAAAGACAGCAAACGTGACTCACCTACAACCACATCCTCTCCCTCCACTCCCATTCCCACTGTACCTACCACTCTCCATTGTCCCAAGAAGCTCTTCCTCGCCACTACTAACTTCTTTCCTGACCCTGAGCCCCCCCCTCCTTCTCGTCGGGGTAAGAAGAGCACCTCAGCCACCACCAGCCCTGCAGCCCCCTTGACAAGGGTGCAGGGGTATTGGAGCCCGCCAGCCCGCATGTCTGGATCTTCGCCCAGCAGCAAGGGGACAGCCAGCCCACCCCCTGGGAAGAGGAGCAGAAGGCGGAAGGGGCGCCGCAGGCTCCCGCCTTCTACATCCCCCCCGGACACCACCCAGAGACAGTCACCAGCCACAGCTCCAAAGGGAGGAAAGGGCCACAGGCCGACGACTAAGGAGGGCAAGGGCAGCAAGTTGGAGAGGTCAGGCAGCAGGCCTGCTGCCCAGGAGGAGCCCACAACCCCCATAGCCGCTGCCCCGGGAGGAACCGGCACAGCTGCCCCGGGAGAGCCCACCAGCCCCATAGCCGCTGCCCAGGGAGGACCCAGCCCAGCTGGCCAGGAGGGCCCCACCACCCACAGCCCAGGTGGGCAGTGAAGGAGCACCATCCCCGCTGCCCAGGAGGGCACCACCAGGCATTTAGCAGTTGCCCATAGACCGTCCGCCGTCTCAAGAACCGCTGAACTGGGCCCTTCAAGGCAAGAACCGCTGAACTGGGCCCCGCCGTCTCAAGAACCGCTGAACTGGGCCCTTCAAGGCAAGAACCGCTGAACTGGGCCCTTCAAGGCAAGAACCGCTGAACTGGGCCCTTCAAGGCAAGAACCGCTGAACTGGGCCCCGCCGTCTCAAGAACCGCTGAACTGGGCCCTTCAAGGCAAGAACCGCTGAACTGGGCCCTTCAAGGCAAGAACCGCTGAACTGGGCCCCGCCGTCTCAAGAACCGCTGAACTGGGCCCTTCAAGGCAAGAACCGCTGAACTGGGCCCCGCCGTCTCAAGAACCGCTGAACTGGGCCCTTCAAGGCAAGAACCGCTGAACTGGGCCCTTCAAGGCAAGAACCGCTGAACTGGGCCCCGCCGTCTCAAGAACCGCTGAACTGGGCCCTTCAAGGCAAGAACCGCTGAACTGGGCCCCGCCGTCTCAAGAACCGCTGAACTGGGCCCTTCAAGGCAAGAACCGCTGAACTGGGCCCTTCAAGGCAAGAACCGCTGAACTGGGCCCCGCCGTCTCAAGAACCGCTGAACTGGGCCCCGCCGTCTCAAGAACCGCAGAACTGGGCCCTTCAGGGCAAGAACCGCTGGCCCTTTGGCAGACGTGCCAGGGCAGGATCTATCTCGGGCAGGGCTGCAGGATGTCCTCTGGCCAACTTGCCTCCTCCAGTGGCAGTGGGGTCTGTTATGGACTGTATTGCCTGTGGCTTTGCTCTCCCCAGGATGGCCCAGTGGGCAGGCCACCCACTGTATGGACTGTGGCTTTGCTCTCCCCAGGATGGCCCAGTGGGCAGGCCACCCACTGTATGGACTGTATGGACTGTGGCTTTGCTCTCCCCAGGATGGCCCAGTGGGCAGGCCACCCACTGTATGGACTGTATGGACTGTGGCTTTGCTCTCCCCAGGATGGCCCAGTGGGCAGGCCACCCACTGTATGGACTGTATGGACTGTGGCTTTGCTCTCCCCAGGATGGCCCAGTGGGCAGGCCACCCACTGTATGGACTGTATGGACTGTGGCTTTGCTCTCCCCAGGATGGGCCAGTGGTCATGGAGTCCCCTCGTGGATCTGGCGTCGTGTACTCAAGTGGCTGAGGTGCCCCCCCTTCCCTTCCCCCTGAGGTGCCTGTCCGATTTTCTTGCTGATGCCCCTGCAGTGTTCTCTCCGTGGAGTTCTTGTCGTGGGACTGGGCCTTGCCCCTTTGCACAGGACCCCTGTGATCCACGGACAGTGGTTGGACTACATTTAGTAGCTGTATATATTTTGTACATAGTTTATTTATTTTTTGGGATTAATGGCGTACATATTTCAATATATCTGCCCGTTTATGATCTCTTCTTTTGGTCTTTGCATTATTTCGGAGGGGGGTGGTTTGTGGGTTGTGACAGTGATCTGTGGGAATGCATTGATGTGTGTGTTGTAGTGGGTGTGGGTGGGTGGGTGTGTGCCGGTAATCTTTTCCCTCCCCTGTGTCGTAGGTGCAGTACTCACCGATGTCTTCCGCGCCGCCGGGCGTGCTCCTGGTATATGAGGAGGAATAGGAGTGCGGGGATGACCTGTAACTCTGGCTCCATACTGCCGGAATCTCGCGTGGAGTGCGTAGAGGTGAGCGTTTTCCCGTTCGTAGTCTGTTTCCGCCGTGTTCTTATCGGCGGTGCTCCCGCCCCGGAAAAGGTGGCAGATTGGTGGGTCGTAATAGGGTGGGCGGTACTTTGTCTGCCGCCGGGCTGTTGGCGGGAACCGCCGCGCTGTTTGTTTGTACCGCTGTGGCGGTCGGAGTGTTAAGTTGGCGGGCTGTGTTGGCGGTTCCCGCCAGGGTCAGAATGCCATTTTTAATACCGCCGGTCTGTTCGCGGTCCGACCGCCGCCTCTCCGCCGACCGCCAAGGTCAGAATGAGGGCCTATATCTTTACCGACTTTCTTTCCCAATCCGGAGACTCCGGCTGAGAAAGCATTGCATTCTTTAGACTTAAAAAGAGTGCTGAAATTCTATTTGGACAAAACAAAACCGATTAGACATTCTAACCATTTGTTTCTGAATTATGGTCATTTAAGAACAGGAGAGGCAGCGTCTAAACGAACTATATCAAGATGGATTGTGTCTTGTATTGTTAACACTTACCAACTGGCTAATAAGCAATTACTGGCTAGGCCAAAAGCGCATTCCACAAGGGGAAAAGCGGCTACTGCTGCCCTCCTTAACAATGTACCAATTTCCGAGATTTGTAAGGCTGCTACATGGAAGTCTGTGCATACCTTTACTAAGCATTACTGTTTAGACTCGGATGCAAGAGCGGATGCCCAGGTGGGGCAGGCCTCTCTTAGAAATCTATTTGCATGAATATGTATTCTTTCCTGCACTTCTTTCGGACAGTCCGCAGAGTTTAGGGATGGGCTTGCTAATCTATTCAATGTTTATGACTATTGATGAGGATCCCCTGGAAGAGAAGGATTAGTTACTTACCTGTAAATCCTAGTTCTCTTCCAGGGGTATCCTCATCAAAGTCATAAACAACCCACCCTCCTCCCCGGACTTAAGTCTCCTAGAAGTGCAGGACAGATTATCTTTCTGATCAGTTACACAGATTGTCACCGTAAAAAAGTACTGACCTAACTGTGAACCAACTGTCACCTTCCCTTCACCCCTGAGGCATGGTGGGATACTGGAGGTGCTCAGGGTCTTAAAGGCACGGTGCCAAAGTTTTTATGGTTCTCCTGTGTTAACCTGCATGCAGCCTATTGGCTAAGAATGCTTCATTGTTTTTCAATGTGGTTTTTTCTATTTTTCTCTGCTATTTACTGCTGTTTACTTCCCTAAGTCCAGTTTTTGGGGCTTAGGTAGATATTTATGATCTATTGTGATTTTATAATATAATATAAAAAAAAAAAAAAAAAAAACTTGCATAGAAATAAAGCATTTTAGCCTATTTATGATTATAGCCTGCATTGCTGTTTTACACATGATAATATGTATGTATTTTATATATATATGCTCCGGGGTCCCCGCACAAGGGCGGGAATATTCAATGTTTATGACTTTGATGAGGATACCCCTGGAAGAGAACTAGGATTTACAGGTAAGTAACTAATCCTTCTCAACCACTTTTGTAAGAGGAGAGGGGCCATCATCTCCCCTATACTCACTTTTCTCTTTTTTAATCTTGACCGACTCTCACCGATTTCAATTAAAGGGATTCTCCTAGGGGGAGCTGAGTCAATTTTAACTCCCCTTTTCTCTCAACTTTTCCTTTCTTTTGTTCTGCACAGCAGTTTGGCTTAGTGACCCCAATGTGGGTCCCGTCAGACATTGCAGCACTAGTCTGGCGTGGAGCAAGCCCAAGGATGAGACTTGAGGGCTTTTGCTTCTAAGGGAACCATACTTATCGCTGGTGTCACTTCTTTGGAACAATGTACTTTTTTGATAAGATATGTTATCGTGGCAGCCAGGCATCCCTCTACCAAAACGGTATACGCCTGTTGTTGGCATACATTTGTGGCATGGTGTACCAACAAAACCATTGATCCCCTTTCTGCACCTCTGTCTGAGGTCCTCTTGTTTATGCTTTCTCTTGCACAGCAGGGCTCCGCTTTGGGCACCCTTAGGGGTTATCTATCTGCCATCTCTGGTTTCCTCAGATTTCATGATAAACCTTCCTTGTTTAAATCTCCCATTGTGGCGCAATTCCTTAAAGGTCTTACCCGTATATTCACGCCTATACCATTCATAATGCCCCAGTGGGATTTGAGCCTGGTACTTATATTCCTCATGTGTGCTCCCTTTGAGCCTCTTCATAATTGTCCTCTTCTGCTCCTCACATTTAAAACAGCCTTCCTTGTGGCCAACACCTCGGCACGGATAGTGAGTGAGCTACAAGTTCTTTCTTCGAAGCCACCCTTTATCTCTGTCCATCCTGACCAAGTGGTATAGTAGTAGGGCCTTTTTCCTCCCTAAAGTAGTCAATTCCTTTCATGTAGGCCAATCCACCGCCCGACCTACTTTTTATCTACCTCCACATCCTTCTCGTGAGGAGGAGAGACTTCACCTTCTGGATCCAAAAAAAGCGTTTGTGTTCTACCTCAATCATATCAAAGACTTACAGGTGAGCGATCAACTCTTTGTGGGTTATGTGGGTGCGAAGAAAGGACAGGCGATACAGAAGAGAACCATCTCCAGATCGG
Source organism: Pleurodeles waltl (assembly GCF_031143425.1). Classification (NCBI taxonomy): domain Eukaryota; kingdom Metazoa; phylum Chordata; class Amphibia; order Caudata; family Salamandridae; genus Pleurodeles; species Pleurodeles waltl. Next base: position 500,996,084 of record NC_090443.1, read on the forward strand.
TTGTTCTCTGCACCACAATGTGCTACGCTTTGGCTAAGAAGCAACCCCTTAAGGGTTTGTGTGCTCACTCCACCGAAACAACAGCTGCCACCACTGATTTAGCACGTGGAGTTCAAATCCTGGATATCTGCCAGGCAGCAACGTGGGCATACCTGCACATGTTCGCCAAACACTTCTGTCTGGACAGTCAGGTCCTCAGGAACGGCTATTTTGGCTGTTCGGTCCTGCAGGACTTCCTAGTATGATCTTGGTTCGTAGACCCACCTCCGGGGGTGGTAATGCTTGGGAATCTATTATAAAGTAAGGAATCTGCAACTAGTAGTCTCTATCAGATGAACAATAGATGAACAAGTTACTTACCTTCAGTAACTAATTATCTGGTGGAGACATATTCTAGTTGCAGATTCTTTGCCAACCCACCCATCCTCCTCGCTCTGCAAACTGATTTTTATGGACAGAGACTTCCTTTCAGGTCCTGAGTTCTGGTGCACCAATCTCAGTGTTCTTCATGGCTCCGCGCTTCTGGAATGGAAAGTCGGGAAAAGGAACTGATGTCAGTGTGCTGGGGTGGCTCCTACATATGACTGTGATGTCATCACACCGACCACGACAAAGCAAGCAAAGTCGACCGATGCCACCAGACAGCGCGCAAGAGTACTGCTCGAAGAAAAATCTCCAGATCCAGTATGAAGGAAATTTAAAGGTAAGGAATCTGCAACTAGAATATGTCTCTACCAGATAATTTGTTACCAAAGGTAAGTAACTTGTTCTTTAGGTCTTTCACAGGAATGTATGAACATTTTTAATGAGTCCAGAATACCATCTGTTAGAAATGGGGTCTCTAGTTGGCAGGGGTATACACCTTTGCCCAAGTAGGGACCACAATCCTAGTCAGGATAAGTCACACGCAATCTAAATTATCCTGTGCCCACCCTCTGGTAGCTTGGCAGTGGGCAGTCAGGCTTAACTCAGAAGGCAATGTGTAAAGTCTTCGTACAATAAATCATGCAATAACACTGTGAAAACACCACAAAAAAAACACCACACAGTTTTGGATAAATATAAGATATGTATCTGATAAATTAAGGTCAAAACAATCAAGATTTGATAATCACAAGTTGAATTATCACTTTTGTAATGATAAGAAGAGTCTTTAAAAAGCAACAAGTGTCTTGTGCAAGAACAAAGTACCTGGTATGCGTCAAAATTACACCAAGGAGACCGCATAGAAGGATATGTGAGGAAAACGTAGGGTGTGCGTCGGATTGCCGGGTGATGCGTCAATTATTTTCCATGCGGCAAGGACCTTGCATCGAATTCCGGCATGCAGGCTTGAATCCTCTTTGCGATTTGGGGTCTTTTGACACCAATGGACGATGCGTGGAAATCCTCGGCATGCAGGACGAAGTCACAGGTACTGGGTTGATCTGGTGGGCGATGTGTCGGAGTGTCTGTCACGATGCATCGATCCAGTAAACTGTCCGTCAAAGTTCTGGTTGCAACACTGGCGCTGCATCGATCTCCACTGGGTAAGCCGGGCTGCTTTGTTCTGGTACGGCAATGCAGTGATTCTTTTACCGCTAAGCAGGCTGTTTGTCGATTCAGGCAGGCTGGGCATCGATTTTCGCCACACAAGGAGTTCCTTTGAGAGGTGAAGTCTTTTTGGCCCTGAGACTTCAGGAAATAGGAGGCAGCCTCAATCCAAGCCCTTGGAGAGCACTTCTCAGGAGAGCCAGAGGCCAGCAAGGCAGCAGGGCAACAGCAAGGCATAAGTCCTTCACAGCAAAGCAGTCCAGGTGAGTGCTTTGGACAGCCAGGCAGCTCCTCTTGGCAGGTTGCAGGATCTGGTTCAGAGTGTCTGTCCCAGGAAGTGTCTAAGTTGGTGGGGTCAGGGATCCAGTTTGTATACCCAAAAGTGCCTTTGAAGTGAGGGAGACTTCAAAGAGTGGTTTTGAAGTGCACAAGGTCCCCTTTCAGTACAACCCTGTCTGCATGGGTCCCAGTAGGGGGTTTGACAGTCCATTTTTTGAGGACAGGCCACTGTCCTTTGAAATGTAAGTGTCAGGCCCCCCGCGTTCCAGCCCAGGAAGACCCATTCAGTATGCAGATGTGTGTAGGTGTGACTGTGCATGATGTGTTTGTGGTTGTCTAGGTGAAATACACAAGGGAGTGTCAACCAGCCCATCCCAGAAGTAGATTGGAGGCAGGTTGTAAGGCACAGAAATGTTCACTTTCTAAAAGTGGCATTTCTAAAATAGTAATATAAAATTCAACCTCACCGGTCAGCAGGATTTTGTATTACCATTTTGACCATACTAAATATGACCTGTCTACTCCTTTCTGATCAGAATCTACCACTCGCACAGTATATGAGGGTAACCCTAATGTTAGCCTATTAAAGGAGCAGGCCTCACAGCAGTGGAAAACAAATTTAGGAGTTTTCCACTACCAGGACATATAAAACACATAGGTATATGTCCTGCCTTTTATCTGCACAGTACCCTGCCCTGTGGGTTACCTAGGGCCTACCTTAGGAGTGACTGATATGTAGAAAAAGGGGAGTTTAAGGCTTGGCAAGTACTTTTAAATGCCAAGTCGAAGTGGCAGTGAAACTGCACACACAACTTTGCATTGGCAGGCCTGAGACATGGTTAAAGGGATACTTATGTGGGTGGCAAAAACAGTGCTGCAGGCCCACCAGCAGAATTTAATATACAGGCCCTGTGCACATGCAGTCCACTTTACTAGGGACTTACGAGTAAATTAAGTATGTCAATTGGGTAGGAGCCAATGTCATCATGTTTTAAGGGAGCGAGCATATGCACTTTAGCACTGGTTAGCAATGGTAAAGTGCGCAGAGTCCGAAAACCAGCAAAAACTGTGTCAAAAAGTGGAGGGAGGCAGGCAAAAAGTTGAGGGTGACCGACCTAAGGCTGACAGGTCTAACACCATCAACCAGGAATTCCTACGCTTTTAAGTGGAAGGGATTTTATATGTGGTGTGCCCAAAATAATTTCTATCCAATCCTAAGGCAGGAGGAGGTAATCTTGCCTTATCGCCTCCATTTAGTCAAATCAGGTCTACAATTTACCTCTATTAGAGTACATCTTGCAGCACGTGCCGCATACAGGAAGTCCCCTATGTAAATGTCATTCCTCCAAATGCCTGTATTAAGAGATTTTTTAGAGGAACTGAAGAAAGTGTTTCCACCTGTTTGTTCTCCCTCTCATCATTGGGAATTGAATGTGGTGCTTTTGAAACTCACGAGCCCCTCTTTCGAGCCAATAAATAAAGCATCCCTATAATACCTTATGTGAAAAAACTATTTTCTCGTGGCCATTACTTCGGCACGCAAAGTCAGTGAGATTTAGGCTCTATGTGCCAATGAACCTTACACAGTATTCCATGCGAACAGGGTGGTAATGAGAACTCATCCAAGTTTTCTACCCAAGGTTGTGTCTGATTTCCACATTAACCAGGTAATTTCACTCCTTACATTGTTTCCTAATCCTTCTACACCAGCGGAAAGAGCATTGCATTCATTAGGTCTTAAGAGGGAATTGAAATTTTATTTGGACAAGACCAAAGACATCAGGCAATCTGATTGTCTAGTTGTTAACTTTGACCTTATGAGGACAAGTATCGCCTCCTCTAAACAGACCGTTTCTGTATGGATAGTTTTTTGTATTCTACTTACCTACCAATCGGACAATAACCAGCTACCTACCAAACTGAGAGCTCACTATAAGAGGGGCAAGGTGGCAACAAAAGCCCTACTAAGGAATGTTCCCACCTCTGAAATCTGCAAAGCTGCTACTTAAAGATCGGTTCATACTTTCACAAGACATTACTGTCTAGATTCCAATACAGAGACAGACACCCAAGTAGGGCGGGCCTCCTTGCAGAATCTATCCCATTGATGATAGCAGCTGCTTGTTTTTGCTATTGATTTGTCCTCAGGGGTGTGGCATAGGCTTGCTACTCTATTAGGTGCTTATGACTATTGATGAGGATCCCCTAGAAGAGAAGGATAAGTTGTTTGCCGGTAATCCTAGTTTTCTTCTTGTGAAATCCTCATCAAAGTAATAAACACGCCACCCACCTCCCCAGTCGAATCATGCACACAGCAGTCCATGCATGTCGGTGTTTTGTTCTTCATGACATCGTAGAAAAGTACTGACCTAACTGGCATCTTTGGAGCATGATGGGATTTTGGAGGTCCTGGACGCCTTAAAGGCATGGTGCCAGTTTTCACATGTCACACCTAAAAGGATTTTTGATAACATTACCAGAGAGGAAAGAAAAGCTCTCCACCACCTTCAACAGAGAACAGATGTAATTATAAAACAGTCAGACGAAGGTTGTGCAGTGGTTGCTATGAAAGTATGTGATTATATTGAGGAGGGAATGAGACAATTGATGGATACCAACACTTACAAATTGATCCCACAGAAGACTTGAACAAATAAATTAAGAACATGATTACACAGTACAGGAGCTTAAACCTAATTGATGAAACAACAGCAGATATACTTGTTCATCCCAGACCAAGACCTGGGAGATTTTATATGCTTCCAAAAATTCATAAAATGAACAATCCTGGCCGCCTAATCATCTCTGGCAATGATACAGTCACTGAGAGACTATCTTTATTTGTCGACCTGTACCTCCAGCCCATTGTCCAAGAACGTCCATCATTTGTTAAGGACACCAGTCATTTCCTTCAGATTATTGAAAAATTAAACCAAACCAACACATTTGATGATGACACTTTTCTGGCTACAGTTGACGTTACATCATTATACACCAATATACCACATGATGATGGGCTTATGGCATTATCTGAAGCTCTGAATAAAAGAACTGTGAAAAAACCATCAACAAATGTGCTTACCAACTTTGCAAGAGTTTACAATTTTACCTTCAATGGTAAACACTATCCGCAGATACACGGGACATCCATGGGCACATGGATGGCTCCTTCCTATGCAAATATCTTCATGGGCAAACTGGAGGACTATATACTTGTGAGTTCTAACATGGCATGCTATGATACAATGATGACATATTTATAATATGAAATGCAGGAAGCAGAACACTTGAGCAATTTATAGCTTTTAGAAACAGTATCCATCCTACCATCAAATTCACCAGCAGCAGTACTAAACAGAAGAATCATCTCCCTTTTCTGGATGTGTTACTCACCATTCATGAACAAAACAATTATAACTAATCTGTACCACAAGCCTACATATGCTCATTTTATGTAAACTGGACTTCATGTCACCCACGCCACATTAAACTCAACATCATCTACAGCTAAGCACTCAGAAAAAGGTGCATCTCCAGCAATGAAGACGCTTGTAAAGATCACCTACAGGAGCTTGTTGCATTATTTAAAAAGCGAGGCTATTCTCTGCATATCCTTCTGCAGCAAATTGACAAGTCTTTGCAGTTACCCAGGGAAGCACTTATTTGGAATACCAACAGAAGAAACAAAAGTGACAGAATCCCATTTGTGGTTGGCTAACATCCCTCAGCTCCTAAATACAGAAATATAATACAAACAACTTTTCCCTTACTATCTACTTGTGAAAAATTGTAAAAGCTTTTTCTAAAACCGCCAGTCATTGCTTACCACATAGCTCCCAATTTACAATTGTTTATTGTGAGAGCTGAACTTAAGCAAGCTGTAACAAATACAGGAGTTCATTGCTATGATTCTAAAAGGTGCATCACATGTGAATGCCTTTTACAAACATCATCAGTAACTAGCTCTGTTACAAGAAGGACCTATGGAATAAGACAGCATCTTACATGTCGCTCAACCTTCATTATTTATATGATTCAGTGCCAGTGCCAAAGCTGTAAAAAAACAATATGTAGGCCAAACAGTGAATGACCTCCGTACACGATTCAGGAACCACAAATCAGCAATAATTAACAAGAAACTTGACCAACCTGTAGCCAATCATTTTAACCTTGTGGACCATTTACTATCAGATTTGAAGATTTTCCCTGTGGAACATGTCTTAAAGGAAGAACTACTGGACATCAGAGAAAACTTCTGGATGTACCGTTTAAAATCACTGCATCCAGATGGACTGAACATCACTGACAATACCACTTGATTTCTGCATCTCTGAAGAGTTCTCAGGACTGCATTGATTCAATATTCCAATTGGAATCTTCACTCATGATGCTTTTTGAAAATCCAGCAGTGTCAGCTGTGCAGCCACTGAGCAAATCATCTTGTACTACCTGAGGAAGGCGGAAGCTGTAAAGTTGTAGTGGAAATATATTTTTGTTCTTTCGTGAGATCATCTGTGTGAGTCCCTTCTTTCTTGGATATTGCATTTTCTTGTGACTTTTTACATCCTTTGGGATCCAGATCTTTGACCTGGCTGGCTGTTGTTTTCTTGTGATCCCTCATCTTCTAGTATATATATATATATATATATATATATATATATATATATATATATATATATATATATATATATATGTATATATATATATATATATATATGTATATATATATATATATATATATGTATATATATATATATATATATGTATATATATATATATATATATATATATATATATATATATATATTTAATGTATACTCCACGGTCCCCACACGTGGGCCGGAATATTCAGTTATTTATAATCCTAGTTCTCTTCTAGGGGAGCCTCATCAATAGTCAAAAGCACTGAATGTTCCTGCCCATACGTGGGGACCCCAGAGCATTCACCAATTAAATATTTAAAAATATATACTATATGTGGGAGGCTGGCCCAGTGTGTGGTGGACACCTATGGTGTTACAGTGTCTAGGTAGGCAAGGCTCACTAGTGGTAGATGTGGTGAGCAGCCAAGACTTATCTAAGATGAGCGTGGAGCACTTGCAATACCACAGTACTCACACAGTAACTTATCACACTTGAAAGGAACCATACAGTGTTACAAAAATAAAGGTACTTTATTACAGGAACACCAAACAGATTACTATAGGCAAACCCCCTTATGGAGGTAAGTACACACAAAATATACACATGGAAGTAGCATAAAATAGTAAGGGCCATATAGGGGGGGCCAAACCGTATACAAAAAAGTAGAATGCGAGAATTGGTCCTCCACCAGAGGAAATGGAGTACTTAGCCAAGGGCTGGGTGAGAATGGAACCTCAAAAGGTATGTATCTAGAAGACCCCCAGTGATCAGGAGAGCAAATGTATGTTACCTGGACCAGGCTGGTGGAACCTGACAGCGGATTCTGGATGAAGAAGACCTACAAAAGAAGGGGACAGAGTCAAGTCCACGCAGGAGTGTCCAGGTGGGGCAGGAGGCAATACTCACCCTTCTGTGGGTGAAGATCCGGGTCGACGTTGGTAGATGAAGTCCAGGGCTGACCCTCAGAAGACAGGAGAACCAGCAGAGGCAGTCAGAACCCTCACGAACAACCCACTGGCAGCAGGCACAATAAGTCGCAGTGAGGCCCAGGCAGCACACCTGGAGAGGAGTCCCACATCACTGGACCAGCAGAGAGGAGACTTTCCTCGCAGAGTTAGAGTGCTGGGGGTCAGAGCTACTTAGCTTGAAGATCCCTAAAGCAGGAATCAACACGCCTTGGATGCTTCAACAGTTGCAGTGCACAGGGGTTCTGTCTTTGTGGAAGAGGCAAGGACTCACCGTCTCCCAAGTTGTATAGAAGGCAGAGAGGACCCATGGGACCCCTCAGAACCACCACCTGTGTTGCAGAATCTTCGCAGGTCCAGAGGACAGCAGATCCCAGCAGTCGGACGTCGTTGCCTTAGGTGCCTGCATATGCAGGGGAGTGAGTCCTTCATTCCAAGGGAGATTCCTTCTTGCTTCTTTGGTGCAGATGAAGTCTTGCAGACCCCAGATGGTGCACAGCCATGAAAATGTTGCAAGTTGCTGACAGGAGCAGTGGAAGCAATGTTGCAAGGAGAGGTTGTCTCGGTGTTGCAGTATAGTTCGGTTCCTGTGAAGTCCAGCAGTGGTTCCAGTGGCCAGGAGCAGAAGAGGTCAATGCAGAGGAGTCCTGGTGGAGTCTTGCATGCCATATCTGAGGACCAACCCGCCAGGGAGACCCTAAATAGCCCAAAAAAGGGCTTGGTCACTCTGCAAGGTGACCACCTATCAGAGGGGGTCATTGATGTCATCTGCCTAATCTGACCAGTCAGATGCTCCTAGGGGCCTCTGCCCATCTTGTTTTCAAGATGGCAGAATCACATGGCCACCTGGAGGAGCTTTGGGCACAACCCCAGGGGTGGTGATGGACAGGGGAGTGGTCACTCCCCTTTCCTATGTGCAGTTTCGCACCACAGCAGGGATCAGGGGTTTCTGGGCTAGTGCAAACCGAATTATGCAAGGAGGGCACCAAATGTGCCCTTCAAAGCAAACCGGTGGTGTGGGGAGGCTAACTCTCCCCAGCCTTGTAACACCTATTTCCAGAGGAGAGGAGGTTGCACCCCTCTCCCACAGGAAATCCTTTGTCTGCCTTCTTCTGCTTGAGCTGGTCAAGCAGCAGGAGGGCAGAATCCTGTCTGATGGGCTGCAGCAGCGTGGGCTGCTCACAGACCCTGAAAGACTGGTAGGAGCAATACTGTGGGGTCCTCTAAGGGGCCCCCAGGGTGCATGGGATCATGCCACCAATAAGGGCATCAGTATTGGGGTACGATTCTGGCATGTTTGATACCAAACATGCCTAGGTTTAGAGTTACCATTCTGTACCTAGACCATAGGTAATGATCTATGGCCAGTACATAGCTAGGATGGCTACCCAGCACTTAACGAAGTCCAGGGAATTGGAACTGGGGTTCATAGGGGTACCTCTGCTCTTACAGGGTTGCCCACACACACAGTGACCAGCACCCTGCCCCTAGGACTGGAATGGCCTACCATAGGGGTGACTTACAGTGAGCTGGTGTAGTGACCATCTGTGAAAGTGTGCATGCACCTTCTCACACAGGCTGCAAATGGCAGGCTTGCAGGCATAGTTTGCACAATCTCCCATGGGTAGCATAACACATGCTGCAGCCCATGGGGGTCCCCTGGTGTACCAATGCCCTGGGTACCTAAGTATCATATACTAGTGACTTACAGGGATACACCAGTATGCTAATTGTGGGGTGTAAAGAGTACCAAGACAACCAAATTTAGGGGAGAGAGCACCATCACTGGGGCCTAGTTAGCAGGATCACAGTGAAAACAGTCTAAGCACACTTAAGCCATAGGAGGGTCTTGTGGTATGTTTGAACAAGGAAGTGAGTGTATGGCCTCAGCTTCTTAAAGGCCCAGACCACAGCAAAGGCCTCCTTCTCAATGGCTGACCAACACCTTTCTCTGCGGGTCAACCTTCTAGTTATAACAGCAACAGGTTGATCTGGCCCACTTCATCGAGTTGAGAAAGTATGACCCCTATCCCTACCTCTGAAGCATCTGTCTGGACACTTAATTTTTTGAATAGTCATGGCTTCTTAGAATGTCAGCAGAGCACATGGCCTGTTTCTGGTCATCAAAGGCTTTCTGTCAGCTAGCTCCCCATAAGACTTTTTTGGGCATCCTTTTGGATGTGAGGTAATTTAAGAGGGCTGCAATAAAGCCAGACCCTTTTATGACCCTTCTATAGTACCCAGTCAGACCTAAGAAGGCTCTTACTTGGGTTTGAGTGGCAGGGGCAACCCAATCCACTATGGTTTGGATTTTGCCCTGTAGTGGCTAACTGTGACCTCTACCTACCAGGTGACTCAAATAAACTGCTTTTCCCTGCCCTGTCTGGCAAATGGATGCCTTGATAGTGAGGCCTGCCTTTTCTAAGGCCTCCAGCATAGTTCCAAGGTGGACCAGGTGATCCTCCCAGGTGGAGCTAAAGACAGCCACATCATCTAGATATGCTGCACTGAAGCTTTCCAAGCCTTGGAGAACTTTGTTCAGCAACCTTTGAAATGTTGCAGGGACATTCTTCAGGTGCTGAGAATGCTGTTTTGGCTTTTGCAGCATCAGGTAACTTGATCTGCCAATATCCTGTAGTCAAGTCAAATGTGCTGAGATACTTGGCTACAGCCAAAGTATCTATCAGTTCATCTGCCCTTTGAATTGGATGACTGCATTGAGGCCTCTGTAATCATCACAAAACCTAATTTATCTTTTTCCATTTGGGGAGTGAGGCTTGGGTACCAAGACTGCAGAACTAGCCCAAGGGCTGTCTGAAGACTCAATGACTCCCAATGCAAGCATTTCTTGCACGTCTGCTTTGATGCATTCTCAGACATGGGCAGGCTGCCTATAGATTTTACTTTTTGCGGGCAGACTGTCACCTCTGTCAATATCATGTTCACATCAGGTGGTTTGTCCAGGGGTCAATGAAAAGAGTTGTGATAACTGACAGAGGAGCTTTCTGCAGCCAGATTGTTGCTGGTCAGAGAGGCAATCAGCAAGGACTACTTCTTCCACTGAACCATCAACTGGGGGAGAGGAGGTCAGGTAGAGGAATACTTTCTTCTTCCTGATCTTCACCAGTGGCCATGAGTAAAGTCATGTTAGCCCTGTCATAATAAGGGTTCAGGCGATTCACATGAAGCACCCTGTGGGGGCTTCTAGGAGTTCCCAGGTCAACCAAATAGGTGATGTCACCCTTCTTCTCCACAATGGTGTGGGGGCCACTTCACTTATCCTGGAGTGCCCTGTGATCCACGGGTTCCAGGACCCACACTTTCTGTCCTGGCTGTTAAACAGTCAGAACAGTCTTTTGGTCAAGCCACTGCTTTTCCAGTTCTTGGATGGCCTCAAGGTTTTTGGTTGCCCTCTTCATTTACTCTGCCATTCTAGATCATAGGCCTATTACATAATCTACTATGTCTTGCTTGGGGGGTTTGAGAGGTTGCTCCCAACCCCCTCTTACAAGAGCAAGTGGGCCCCTAACTGGGTGTCCAAACAGAGGCTCAAATGGACTATGGCCCACACCTTTCTGTTGAACGTCCCTGTAGGTGAAGAGGAGGCAAGGCAATAGGACATCCCATCTCCTCCTGAGTTTTTCAGAGAGTCCCATGATCATGCCTTTTAAGGTTTTGTTGAGTCTTTCAACTAAACCGTTTGTGGATGGTGAGGGACGGTGAATTTATATGTTACACCACACCCCTTCCACATTGCTTTCAGGTATGCGGACATGAAGTTTGTGAAGTTTGTACCTCTGTCTGACACCACCTCCTTAGGAAAACCCACCTTGGAGAAAATTCCCAGGAGGGCCTTGGCCACTGTAAGGGCTGTGGTAGTCCTAAGGGGTATTGCTTCTGGGTACCTAGTGGCATGGTCCACTACCACCAGTATAATTCTGTTCTCAGGTGCAGTTGGAGGGTCTAAGGGGCAAACAATGTCTATCCCCACCCTCTCAAAGGGTACCCCAACCACTGGGAGCCGCATTAGGGAGGTCTTTTGAGTGCCATCTGCCTTGCCACTGGCTTGACAGGTAATACAGGAGCGACAAAACTCCTTTGTGCCTTCAGACATATGAGGCCAGTGAAAGTGAGAGCTAAGTCTGTCACAAGTCTTGCTTTGCCCCAAATGGCCGGGCAGGGGGATATCATGTGCTAAGGTCAACAGGAACTCCCTAAACTTTTGAGGAATGACCAACCTCCTGGTTGCACCATGTTTGGGGTCCCTTGCCTTAAAATAAAGGAGGCATTATGGGTCCCACTGATATCCGAGTAGGAGGCTGGCCTGGTGTGTAGTGGGTACCTATGATACTTATACTTTATACCAAGTCCAGTTATCCCTTATTAGTGGAATGTAGGCAGTGTCTAGAAGCCAGGCTTTCTAGAGGTAGCTATGGATGAGCAGCCAAGACTTATCTAGGAGACATGCAAAGGTGATGCAATATCACTGTAGTCACATAGAACTCACTCACATGAAAGAAAATACTCAGTGTTACAAAAATAAAGGTACTGTATTTTGGTAACACAAATACCAAAAATACCATAGAGACTATACTCCCTTAGGGGGTAACTAATCCACAAATTATATACACTAATATGCAGAAATAGGCATAAAAACAGTTAGAAAACAGTGCAATTAGTGAAAATCACCATAGTTAGAAATGGGCCTGGGGAAGCACAAACCTTATACTAAGAAAGTGGAATGTGAAAGTCGGTCTTCCACCTAGGCAGGTGTAGTGTGTAGAGGGGAGCTGGGAGTACTAGAAAACCCTAAAGGTAAGTACTAGAACCCACCCCAGTGACTAGGAAAGCAGGAGTAAATCAAAGTAACTTTCCCAGAACACACTCAGAAAAGGGAAGAAGAATTATGCAAAACCCAGAAGACTGCAAGACACCAACAGTGGATTCCTGGACAAGAAGACCTGTGGAAGAAGGGGACCAAGACCAAAAAGCACAGAAGAGTCCAAGAAAAGCAGGAGCACCTGTTAACCCAGATAAAGGTGCAAAAGATGAACCACAGGTGAAGAAGAAAAGTCAGCACTACCCCCAAGAAGACAAAGTCGGGTTCCTGGAGGGTGCAAGTGATGTCCCACGCTGGATGGAGGATTGCAGTCTGGTTTGCGTTGTCAGAGTCCACCACAACAAGCCTTGGCACACGCAAAGCTCGTGGTTAGCTGAAAATGACCCAGGACCAGGAAGGACCAGGTGGACTCTACCAGGAGGTGGCCCTCAGCATCTCAGAGAGCCCACAGAAAACCAGGCAGCGCACACTGGAGTCCCACAGCACAGGGACAAGGAAGTTACAGAAGAGGCCCACACAGCACTACGGCAAAGGCTTCCACGCTGCTGGAGAGCCACTCAGGAAGCTGTGCATCGCAGGATAGAGTGCTGGGGGCCGGAGCCACAAGGTGCATGAAGGACTTGGAGGAAGGATGCAAACAAGCCTTGGCAGCTGCAAAACACATGGTGCATGTGGGTACCGTCTTGCATGGGGAAGCAAGGGCTTACCTCCACCAAAGTGGGGCAGCTGGAAGAGAGGACCGTCGGGACCACTTCAGTCTACCACCCGTGCTGCAGGATTTATGCAGCTCAGCTGGATAGGGGATCCATAAAGCCAGTCATCGTTGCAGTTGGTGCCTGCAGAAGCAGGGGAGTGACGACTTCACCCTGAAGGAGATTCCTTCGCTCTTCTGATGCAGGCTGAAGATGGGCTGTCTTCAGAGGATGCAGGGCCAGGAAACAGTTGCTGGCAGTAGCCAGAGATACAATGTTGCAGAAGGCATCTTGCTTCTTTGCTGCAGCTTGTAGAGTTTGTAGAGGGTCCAGATGCCGTTTCTTCAGTGAGAAGTCGAAGTGGAGGATGCAGAGGATTCCTACTGGAGTCTTGCAATCTGAATCTGAGGAACCACCCCAAGAGGGAGACCCTAAATATCCTTGAAAGGGGGATAGATCACCTAGCTGGGTGACCACCTATCAGTAGGGGGGCTCTGACGTCACCTGCTGACACTGGCCACCCCTGATGCTCCCAGAGTTCCCTGCCAACCTTGAATCCAAGATGACAAAACCCAGGGACTCTCTGGAGGAGCTCTGACCACCACCCCTGGGGTGGTGATGGACAGGGGAGTAGCCACTCTCCTTTCCTTGTCCAGTTTCGTGCTAGAGCAGGGACTGGGGGTCCCTAAACCGGTGTTGACTGGTTTATGCAAGGAGGGCACCATTAGTGCCCTTCAAAGCATTCCAGTGGCTTGGGGAGGCTACCTCTCCCAAGGCTGTAACACCTGTTTCCAAAGGGAGAGGGTGTAACCCCCCTCTCCCAAAGGAAATCCTTTGTTCTGCCTTCCTGGGCTCGAGCTTTTCAAGCAACAGGAGGGCAGAAACCTGTCTGGGAGGTGATAGCACTGGGGGGCTGCCTGGAAGACCTCAGAATGCTGAAATGGCAATACTGGGGTCCTCTAAGGAGCCCCCAGGGTGCATGGAATCATACAACCAATGCTTGCAAAAGCCTTGGGGTATTATTCCAACATGTTTGATAGCAAAGTTCGGAGTTACCATTATGTAGCTGGACATATGTAGTGACCTATGTCACAAAGTCAGGGAAAATGGTCCTGGAGGTCCTAGCGCAGGAGTGCCCTCACACACAGGTACTTTGCAGGGCCTGCTATAAGGGTGACTTATAAGTGACCCTGTGCAGTGTAAATGGCAGTGAAAGGGTGCTTGCACCTTTTCACGCAGGCTGCAATGGCAGTCCTGCCGAAGCCTTTGCATTGGCTCCCTATGGGTGGCAAAATATATGCTGCAGCCCATAGGGATCCCCTGGAACCCCAATGCCCTGGGTACCTAGGTGCTATATACTAGGGACCTATAAGGGGGCCCCAGTATTCCAATTAAAAGCAACCAACAACCACATTTAAGGGAGAGAGAGCATAAACACTGGGGTCCTGGTTAGCAGGATCCCAGTGAACACAGTCAAGCACACTGACAGCAGGCAGAAAATCGGGGTAACCATGCCAAGAAAGAGGGTACTTTCCTACATCCCCTGCTTCCTGAGAAGCTGTCTCAGGCTTTCCAGAGAAAGACAGGTCTTCTGTCCCAGGGCTAAGTTCCTCCCTGGTGGGTCCCCCTACACCTAAGAGCTCAGCTTGATCAGCTTTAAGCTCCTCTGGTGTAGGTTCCCCCCAAGGGGCAGATTCCTCTCCATGAGGGGTGGGATCCTCACCTGAAGCCTGGAGAGGGGGGAGGTCATTTCTTACCCTGCATGCCATGTAGTGGCACTAAGGCCCTCATTACGACCCTGGCGGTTGATGGAGAAGTGGTGGTTTTACCGCCAGTAGGCTGGCGGTAAAAAATTTGGAATTATGACCATGGCGGTTACCGCCATGGTCATCAGCCACTTCTCCGATCAGACCCCCAGGGCGGAGACGACCGCTGGGCTGGAGACTTGGGTCTCCAGCCCGGCAGCCGTCACACTACCGCCGACGGTATCATGAACCTGCTCACCTCCATGGATTTCATGGGGTTGGGAACCGCCATGAAATCCATGGCGGTGAGCACTATCAGTGCCAGGGAATTCCTTCCCTGGCACTGATAGGGGTCTCCCCCACCCAGAGTCCTTCCTCGACACCCCCCCCCCACCCCCCTGCCACCCCTCAAAGGTGGCAGGACCCCCCTCCCCACCCCTACCCCCACCCCCAACATCACATTACTGATTCACACCTGACACGCACGCAGGCACCACCAACACACATACCCGCACACACACCAACAAATATGCCAACAGCCACACACACAGTCACACACACACACCCACATTCAGACATACATGCACACATCCATACAGACAGCCACACACACATTTCCAAACACACAACACCCCTGCATGCATACATGCACTCACACACACCCTCTACATACTCACACACACACCCCCATGCACACACACAACACCCCCCCACCCCCTCCCCTAACGGATGAGCAACTTACCTGGTCCGTTGATCCTCCGGGAGGGGACGGGATCCATGGGGGCTGCTCCGCCGCCAGCACCCTGTCAACAGAACACCGCACAGATCGTGATTCGGTGGGCGGTGTTACGTTGACGTGGTGGTGGAGCAATCTCCACTTCCCCGCCGACCGCCAGTATGGCTGCTGGCGGCTTTCCGTCTGGAAAAGGACGGAGGGCTGCCAGCAGTCATAATGTGCCGAGCGGAAAACCGCCTGCACTGGCGTCTTCAGCACTGCGATCCCTCAGCGATCTTGTAAAAAGACCGCCGAGGTTGTAATGACCCCCTAAGTGTTGTGAGCCTTAGTGACTTGGTAAGTGTGACAAGTAGGTGTTTTTCAGGGGACACCACTTTTTCAGTCACCATTGTGACACTGGCACCTATGTCACTGTAGGCCTCAGCCTTAACACAATTGATAAGGGGATGCTGCCTGTACTTACCCATATTAAGGGGACAAGCAGCTAGAGTGGCAAGGCCAATACTACCCTCAGAGACCAACACTGCCTCTGTGGTCTCCCTGACTAACCCAGATCCCACTGCAGTTCCCAAGGTGAACCCAGCTACACCCTTGGACTGACTACTACTACCTGTGCTATTGCTAGGGCCACTAGGGGTAGCAAGCTTGCTGCTCTTTTTTGAACAGGTGCTGTCATCTGCCCTCTGTCCTTTTTGTCTAGAAATGTTGCACCATGATTTCTCTTGGAACGATGATGAGAAAGAGGATTTAAACCCACCCCCAGAAGAGTTTTGCGGGCCTGATGAAGACTCCTTCTTGTCTTTAGATTTGTCCCCACCTTTGTTCTAATTCTTGGAAGAATCCTTCTTCTTCTGGTCACTCCCAGTGTGCGTTTTTCTGCCCACTCTGGTGAGAACCCATTTGTCTGCCATCTTAACCAATTCTAGGGCTATGGGGTGGCCCTGAGTGTTGTTTTGAGCGTTAGTGACTTGGGAAGTGTGACGAAGTAGGTGTTGTTGAGGGGACACCAGTTTTTCAGTCACCATTGTGATACTCACACCTGTGTCCCTGTAGGCCTCAACCTCAGCACAATTGATAAGGGGATGCTGCCTGTACTTACCCATATTAAGGGGACAAGCAGGTAGGTTGGCACGGTCAATACCACCCTCAGAGACCAACACTGCCTCAGTGGTCTCCACTTACCAAGTTACTGACACTCACAACAACACTCAGAGCCACCCTGTGGGAAACTGGCACTTTGTTGGAGTACCCCCCTACTTTTTGCCTGGTTTTTGGCCACAGGAATGGAATGGAGTGGGGGCGTGTCCAACATTGCGACCGGGACGGACGCATAAATTGCAGCTCCGATCCCGGCCCAAAATAGTTATCCTGAACCAGGCGCCTGTGTCCTTAGCGGGGACTGATGCCACCCTCCTCAGTCGGGGGGACGCCGCCGCTACAAGTGGCATCGAATTGGGAGCTGCAGCGGTTATAAAGCTGAGTGGAACGGCTGGAGCGCAACCGAACCGTGCGGCGTGCGGGGCGTCCTACCTCGAGGCGTCTTCGCTCTGTGGGGCACCCGGGCGCTGTTAGGGCGCAGGCTTGGGCCCGGCTTGCGCTGGTGTCGCGCTCGAGGACCTGAGCCCGACCTGTGGTGAGTCGAGGCTTGGCGGAGCAGGCGCGAAGCTGCGCTGCTGCTCTTATCTTGAGGCCCTGCTCCGGCGGTGCCGCGCCCGTCCGGCGGTGCCGCACCCGTCCAGCGCTGCGGCCTGTGCCCCGACGCGGCGCGTGTGCACCCAGCGGGCTCCTCGCGTCTCCCTGGAGGGTGTGCAGCGCCAGAGACGGACATAGCGGGAACCATGGGGTGCCGAGCGGGCCCCCAAAGTCTGAGTGAGGGCTATATGAAAGCCGCTGGCCTGTAACGCTGCAGTTTCCTCACAGCAGAAGACGTGGGGCTGCAAACAAGTACAACATTGGTGTCACGGGAGGGCTCTTATACCCCGAGAACATAAGACTCCAAAGCACATCATACTGGAGAATGGCAGTCCTAAGCAGGCAGGTACTTGTAAATGTATAACACATTAACACAGGAAGTGAATGGATAAACCAGGAGCAGAAAAAAGAATACTACAGGAGTAGCTGGTCCAAATAGTGTCTGCTCTACCATCCACAAGAGAGTAACCTGTGGAAACCGTGTAACGAATTTATATACACTGAGCTCCTGTAATAATAATAAACCCAGCTGCCCAATACACTCAAGTACCAGGACATTCTAAAGCCCCCTTGCACCATCCTAAATACGATACCCGCATAAAAAAGTCAAGCTAGTACAATATAAACCAACTGACACTGCGCAAGACTCAACTATCATAATAGCATTGTACAGAAGTCACCCAATGGAAAAACCAAAGACCCCACTTGCGCCTCCAGGAGCCATGGACCCGATACATCGCCCCCACCAATTGGGGTATCAGACACATATCAAGCTCTACAGAAAATGGAAGCAACACTGCAAACACATTCAACACAATTTGAAAGGGTATTGCAAGCTATACTAGACACTAAAACAACTTTGGAAGCGAAAATAGGCTCAGTTATCGAAGATGTTAACCTGCTGTGAACAGACCAGCAGGCACTGGCTGAAAAAGTTGCTGGGCTGGAAAAAGACACGTCACACCTCACACCATCCATACTCGAAATCCAGTCACGACTGGGAGCTGTAACAGCAGAGGTGGAAGCACTAAAACACAGAGCCGAAGACGCTGAAGGCAGATCGCGCCAAAACAACATCCGGTTTGTGGGTTTTCCTGAAAGTGCCCCAGTGCAGAACTATTCATCGAACAATGGCTAACTGAGTCGGTCTTGAAGAACAATGTCCCAATGTTTTTTTTCCATAGAACGCGCCCATAGGGTCCCTGGAAGGCCCTTGCCACTGGGCACACAACCTCGCCCCTTAATAGCAAGACTCCTGAACTACCGCAACAGAGACCTCATACTACAACTGTTCCGTAAGTCAGGCCCAATGCACTTTGAGAATACGCAAATATCGGCCTACCCAGACTTCACAGTGGAGGTGCAAAAAAAACGCAATTCATTTTATCGTGTCAAAGAGCGGCTAAGAGACCATAACATCAAATACTCCCTGTTGTTTCCTGCCAAACTTCGAATACAAGACAACACCCGTACTCTTTTCTTCCCTACCCCGGAAGACGCCTGGACATGGTTACACGCAAAAGGCCTAGCCGACCCGATACCCTCCACAGACAAAAGTCCCCCTCCGAGGGATAAACGCAGACCCCACAGAAAACAAGATACCAAACCTACCCCTGAACAGTCTTGCGCAGAACGTTCACTACTGCTACAGACTACATCACGCTTTGCCAATGCATCCCCAACATCTATTTCTGCGCAATCGGAAGCAGACCCTGATCTAGAGATAAACTCAGATTCAGCAGAATCTGCCCGCGGCCACAGCCTCACCCCACGGTCAGCAGACGAAATCTGCTAGTTTCTCTGCCCCACATATGGGAACGTGACTCACCCACTACTACTATATGGATACTGTTGAGGCATGTTACCGAGTTATTGTCTCTCTCAGCTGGTCTGCTCGGTTTGCTGCCGCTCCTGGACGGCAGTGGCACCAACATGTGCAAAATGGGTCGGGGTCACTGCTGTCTGGAACTCACGATCTTGGAGCACCCCCGCTCCATAAGGACCGTTACACCAGGATAGCAAGTCCTGTATCAACCCTGTTCTTGCCACAATCACAGTTAATGTTAAGAATAGTAAATGTTATTGTTATAGTTAAATGGGACTTTTCCCTGTTACACGTATTGACATATATTAATAGCAAGGCGTCACACCACAATGCAAATTTAAAGGACAAGTCCCACAATCCTAAGGCAAAAATACTAGGCACAATAGGCGCAAAATATATCACCAATATATGTGGACTTTGGCACGCAAAGATGCTACGCTTACGTGCTGACCCACATACACTCCATGGCTTCTCAAAATCAGCGATACACCTCAAACTATAAAATACTCACATGGAACGTAAAGGGCATGGCGTCCGTAAGTAAACGGCAACGGATCTATGCATATCTCAGGAGGCACCAGATACACATTGCCATGCTGCAAGAAACACACTTAGCCACGCCCTCGTTCGAAAAAACCAAAGCAAAATGGAAGGGTCAACTATATGGCACCACCTCCTCAACATATGCCAGAGGAGTAGCAATCTGGATAGCCCCCGGGGTCCCATATACTATGTCTCGTGTACAAAGCGACCCAAATGGATGGTACGTGATCCTAGAAGGAGCATTAGACGGTAGCCCCATCGCCCTGATAGCACTATACCGTCCCAATGTAAATCAACACGACTTCCTCTGGACACTAAACAATAGTATGCTCTGTGACCCTGCAACAGATGCTGTCTGGGGAGGAGATTTTAACTGTGTTTTAGATATTCTGAAAGACCACTCAACCCCCCCCAGTAGCCAACGCCCCAGCTAAATGTGCGTCGCTCGACTTAGCAGATTGGGCTCCCAACAATGGGCTAGGTGAAATCTATAGAACTACCCATCCTACATTACACAAATACTCTTTCTATTCACCAGTACACAAACTTTACACCAGGATAGATATGCTTTTCGCATCGTCCGACATAATCCCAAAGATAAGTACATCCGGCTATCTAGCCCACACCATATCAGACCACAATCCACATTATGCCACCTTGCTCTGGGGCTACACACACACTCGTATCCCAACATGGCGCCTACAGCCAGATGCCCTAACTGACCCCCCCTTATAATGCTGAGATAGCCAAGTGTCTGTCGGATTATTTCTCTCTAAATAAAAACTCATCAACACGCGCCACTGAATGGGATGCCCACAAAGTCGTAATCAGGGGGCATTACCTGGCAGCATCTGTAGGTATCAAAAAAATGCTCACTACGGAGCTATTAAAACTGGAAGCCAGCATGCATAAGGCAGAGATCAAGGCCTCAACAAGTAATACCCCATCAGAAACGCTAATTTCACTGAAAACGAAATACAGAGAGACTGACATCAGACTCAGCAGGCACGACTACAGACACTTTAAAGCGAGGCAGCACGCTGAAGGAGACAGATCAGGCAAACTGTTAGCATGGCTGGTTGGTCAACCATCGCAATCTTTGCCGATAGGTGCGATCAGGCTACAAACAGGAGATGTGGTTAATAATCAGGTTGACATTAACATGGCCTTTTACATGTATTATCGTTCACTATATCAACCCACCACCCCCCTAAAGAACAACAACTGTCTGATTTACTAGCGCAGATTCCCCAAAATCCAAACGTCACCAGCAACGCTGACATATTAGACGGCCCCATTACTATTGAGGAACTTCGCTTGGCCCTCTCCCAGATGGCACGCGGCAAGACCCTTGGTTCAGATGGACTGCCAGTAGAATACTACAATTCACAAAGCACTCACCTCCTGCAACCCCTACTAGAAGTGTTTAACGAAGCATGCAATAGAAAACAGCTGCCAGACTCCATGCGCGAAGCACTAATAGTGGTCCTACCAAAACCAGGCTGTGACCCACTGGATGTCAGATCTTATAGGCCACTCTCCTTCTTGAACTCCGACTGCAAACTCTTAGGGAAGATCCTAGCAAATAGACTGCTCGCCCATCTACCGAACTTAATACACCCTGACCAATCGGGATTCATTCCGGGTAGAAATACCTTCTTAAATATAAGACGATTAATTCGTATCATGCATAATACCACAGAACCAGGAGCTGTGACCGTGTCTTTAAACATAGAAAAAGCATTTGATACGCTGGGTTGGGATTATCTCTTCCGTACCATCAAAGCGTTTGGCTTCCAGAGCGGCTTTATCAACTGGATTGCTACACTATACTCCAAACCAACAGCTCGCATCAAGACTGGCCAATTAATATCGGAGGCTTTCCCTATCAGCAGAGGCACCAGACAAGGTTGCCCGCTCTCTCCATTATTATTTACAATAGCTATGGAGCCACTCGCAGTTAAGCTCCGGAGCTACGCGCACAAATGGGGCATACAAGAATTTAATGCATATCATATAGTATCTTTGTACGCAGATGATGCCCTGATATACCTGCGCATTTACTCCGCCTCCCTAACTGGGGTAATGCATATCCTGAATACATTTGCTCTTGCCTCTAGCTTACATGTGAATTGGGCTAAATCCTGTATTTTTCCGCTTACTCGCATACCCACTGAGCAGCAAATGTCTTTTCCCATACACCAACTACCATGGGCACACCAGACCTTCAAATACTTGGGCGTTCAGGTATATCTCTCTATGTCAGACCTAAGAGAAGGGAATCTAGACCGACTGCTCCGCTCCACCCGTGGCTCCTTGACCTTCTGGAGCTCACTGCCTCTATCACCTATGGGCCGGCCAGCCATAGCCAAGATGCTAATATTACAGAGATTCTTATATTACTTTACTGTGCTCCCGTTATCCTTGCCGCGCTCGTTTTTTCACAAAGTACATTCCTTACTGACTGACTTACTCTGGGGCAAGGATAGACGCAGAGTAGCACTAGCCATTACGCAGTACCCACAAGAAGAAGGCGGTCTTTGCATGCCGAACCCCAAATTATATTACGCAGCAGCCCAACTCCAGTGGGTCACCATGTGGCTCAACGTACGGCCCACCCCAGAGTCCATAGCAATAACTGCTTACACAACACCAAAAACGACATTAGCATATTTGCTAGCAGGACCCCCCTACCCACCAAATAATTCACCTCTACTGGACACGGCCAGACACTGCTGGCGGAGATATGTGCAGGGCAGAACACTGATCCCCCCTTATTCTCCCTGCTACCAATGTCACAGGTGCCGGGCATTCATGCTCTTTCCTCCTATCATGATATACGTGTGGCTAATACCCTGAACATGGGAGACCTCTATTCAGATTCCAAAGCAATCACGTTTGCAGATTTGGTGGCAGCGAAAGTAATGCAACCCGGGGCCTTCCTGACATTTAATGCCATAACAATCTCCTACACAACCTCTGGGGACGTAGTCCCAACGAACCAAATGAATCCCCTCTACTTACTGCAATACTCTCTATGGGCGACGCAAAAGGCGTCGTCACCAAATTATATAAAATACTCCTAGCAAGTAACTGCATAGCCTTAACTCAGGCCAAACACCATTGGAACACTGTCCTTGCTACACCAATTAACCAGAAATCCTGGGAAGCAGCCCTTATCTCGATTAAGTCTGTATCCCGTATCTCTAGGCTAAGATATACGCAATTCAATTACATACATCAATCATATCTCTCCCCAGCCCGTATCCATAAAATATACCCACACTCTAAACCAATGTGCCCAAGATGCGCCACTCCTGCAGCTACGTTTTACCATATGGTTTGGGAATGTCACTCGATAAATACCGGCTGGTGCCGCATCATCGAAACCACAGCAGACGTAGTAGACCACGTGCTAACCCCTACTCCAGAATCCTGTCTGCTTGGCATACGTCGCCGTACAAAGGGAGATAAACACATCCACAAGTTTGTAGACTTAGCATTTGTGATATACAAGCACCTGATCGCCACACACTGGAAGGCCCCAAACGCCCCTCCTCACTCTCTTTGGCTGCGGGACTTACATAGTTACACATCGGCAGAGGCTCAAACATTAAGACAGCTACAACACAAGGGTCAGATACAGGGAGGAACTGAAAGCTGGGACCTTTTTGTAGTAAGAATAGAATCCAGAGACGACACGTATCCTCCATGAGACGCTCCTCTAGCACTGTACTGACATGAAATCACCATACTTATCCAAAGCATAAAAGCAATTGTTAAAAGGAGCTTCACCCAACCGCGAACTGAAGCGTCAAGCTCACGTGCCATCAACCCGCCAGCCCTTCTCCAATACTGATACCTAACCACAGTAAACACATGCAAAGCATCAATACCCTTAGCGCCTGTATAGCCTATTGCTACCATCATTATTTCTGACGCCATTACATATACTTAAGCACAATAATTGCTATGTCTAGTGTTAAAAGTTACACAATGTTAAGTTGTATGCCAGTACGCTAAAATGTAATCGTATTGAACAAAAAATTACAAATACGAAAAGATATGCATGTGCAGAGAAGATGTGTATTCTCTCACCAAGCTATGTGGAATGTACTGCTGCTTTTGTAATATGTTTGGATCGCATTGAATAAACAGATTTAAAAAAAAAGAAATGGAATGGAATGGAGTGCACCGGGATCCTGCTAGCCAGGTTCCCAGTGCCAGTGTTCTTTCCCTAAAAATTGCCAATACCTTTAGCTGCCACTCTAAGTCCCTAGTAAATGGTACCTAGGTACCCAGGACATGGGGTACTAAGAGTAGGCCCCTAAGGCCAGCAGCACTGATTGTGCCACCCTTTAGGGCCATGCATCCAGATGCCCCCAGTTCTGCCACTGCAGGCTGAGTGTCCTGGTGCAATACCAAAATGCAAACTCAACATGGCACACTGCATGGGTGCCCTGTCTACTATACACTGCATGCAATATAGATAAGTGACCCCTCTGGCAGGACTTTCAGCTCTAAGGCAGGGAGTACTATACCGTATGTGAAGCCATAGCTGCATGAGCAATATGCCCCCACTGTGTCCTTATCAAACCTGGGACATAGTGAGTGAGCAGAGCAGCCATTTTAAATGCATGTGTTGGACACCGGTGTGAGAAAGTAGCCTCTTTCTAGCATGGTTGCCCACTTTTTTACCTGAATGTCAGTATGTTTTTGCCTGTCTCACTGGGATCCTGCTGGTCAGGACCCCAGTGATCATAGTTTGTGGCCTAATGTGTGTGTCGTCAGTAATGCTTAACTGTGTCACTGAAGCTCTGCTAACCAGAACCTCAGTGCTTATGCTCTCTCTGCTTCCAAATTAGTCACTATAGGCTAGTGGCTTCATTTACCAATTCCAATTGGCACACTGGACCCCACTTATAAGTACCTTGTATATGGCACCTAGGTACCCAGGGCATTGGGTTTCCAGGAGATCCTTATGGACTGCAGCATTTCTTTTGCCGCCCATAAGGAGCTCAGACAAACCCTTTCACAGGACTGCCACTGCAGCCTGTGTTAAATAGTCCACATACTATTTCACAGCCATTTTCACTGCACTTAAGTAACTTATAAGACACCTATATGTCTAACCTTCAGTTACTGAAGGCTAGGTGCAAAGTTACTAAGTGTGAGGGCACCCTTGCACTAGCAAAGGTGCCTCCACGCTGTCCAGGGCCAAATCCCCGGACTTCGTGAGTACGGAGCGGCCATTACATGCGTGCACTACATATAGGTCAATACTTATATGTAGCTTTACAATGGTAACTCTGAATAGGGCCATGTAAGGTGTCTAAGATCATGGAATTGTCCCTGCATTCCAAATCTGGTATTGGGGAGCAAATTCCATGCATCCTGGGAGCTCCACCATGGACCCCCAGTACTGCCAAACCAGCTCTCTGAGGCTTGCACTGCAGCTACAGCTGAGGCCTCCTCACAGAGAGGGTTCTGCCCTCCTGAGATCTGAGCAGCTCCGTCCCAGGAAGGCAGAACAAAGCATCTCCCTTTGGAAATAAGTGTTACAGGCTTGGGAGGGGTAACCTCCCAGAGCCTATGGAAATGCTTTGAAGGGCACAGATGGTGCCCTCCTTGCATAAGACAGTCTACACCGGTTCAGGGACCCCCAGTCCCTGCTCTGGCACGAAACTGGACAAAGGAAACGGGAGTGACCACTCCCCTGTCCATCACCATCCCAGGGGTGGTGCCCAGAGCTCCCCCAGTGTGTCCCAGACTTCAGCCATCTTGTTTTCCAAGGTGTGGGGACACTGTGGAGGCCTCTGAGTGGCCAGTGCCAGCAGGTGACGTCAGAGACCCCTCCTGATAGGTGCATACCTGGTTAGGTAATCCATCCCCCTCTCAGGGCTATTTAGGGTCTATCCTGTGGGTTCCTCTTCAGATTATGCTTGCAAGTTTTCATCAGGAATCCTCTGCAACTACTGCTTAATCCTCTGACCTCGGACAAACCGCAAACTGCTCCAGGAACCGCTGTAACTGCAGCAAAGTATCCAGAAGGGCTACTTCGACTCTGCAACTTCAGCTCCAACCAGCAACTGCAACAGTTTCCACGGTGTGCACGCACTGGGGACTCCCTGTCTTTACCCTGCACCAGAAGGACTGAAGAAATCTCCAATGGAGTGACAGAGTCACTTCCCTGCTCCAGCAGCCACCTTCTAAGATGACGACCGGTTCTCTTCGACTCCTCTCCTGGCGACAAGCGTGCTCCTTGGAACCCCTTTGACACAGAGGTAAGAGCTTACCTTCCCCGTTTGCAACAGTACCCCTGTGCACTGCGTCATCTTCACCTGCTGAGGCCTCTGTGCACTATTTGCAAGAATCCTTCGTGCACAGCCTGGCCCAGGTCCTCAGCACTCTATCCTGCGACGCTCAGTTCGCTGAGTTGTTCTCTGGCGGCGTGGGACGGTCTTTTGTAGCGCTGCAGCAACCGCAATTTGCATGTTCTTTGTCCTGGTGTCTTGGGACCTCTGTGGGTGCTGCCTGGTCATTTGTGGGTTCCCCTCCAGTGTTGGGAGCCCCCTCTCCCACCTCAGTCCGAGTTGAGGCCCCCAGGTTCCTCCTGGGTCCAGGCAGTGCCATTTTAACGCAATCCGCGACATTGCTCGATCCAAGGCTTGTTGGACGAATCCAGTGCTGCAACTCGCCTGCATCCAACATCTCCACGTGGCACATCCTTTGCATCACACAGGAACCTGCAGCCATCTTCTTTGGTGCTCTTCTGCAGACTTATTACAACCGGAGAATCCTCTTTTGCACCATCTTCTAGGTTGGCAGGGGCTCATGTCCTTCCTGGGATCTTCTGCGACTTCTGGACTTGGTTTCCTCTCTTCACAGGTCTTCAGGTCCAGGAATCCACCATTTGTTGCTTGCAGTCTTGCTTGGTTCTTGCAATACCTCTAATCACGACTTGTTGTGTGTCCTAAGGAAACTTGCAGTACTTTACACCTACTTTTCTGGGCTCTGGGGTGGGGTATTTTACTCACCTTTGTGGTTTTCTTACACTCCCAGCGATCCTCTACACACTAAACTTGTCTAGGGGGGAATTCGTGATTCGCATTCCACTTTCTTAGTATATGGTTTGTGTTGCCCCTTGACCTATTTCTTCCTATTGTATTCTGTGGTATGTTCTATTGTTTGCACTATCCTATGACTATTTACTTACCTGATTTCGGTGTCTGGTGTATATATTGTGTATAATACTTACCTCCAGAAGGAGTATTGTCTCTAAGATATTTTTGGCCTTGTGTCACTAAAATAAAGTACCTTTATTTTTGGTAACACTGAGTATTGTCTGAGTATTGTCTTTTGTTGTGTATAAGTACTGTGTAACTATAGTGGTATTGCAGGAGCTTTGCATGTCTCCCAGTTCAGCCTAAGCAGCTCTGCTACAGCTACCTCTATCAGCCTTACTTGCTAGAACACTACAACATTTCACTAATAAGGGATAACTGGACCTGGTATAAGGTGTACGTACCCAAGGTACCCACTGCAAACCAGGCCACCCTCCTACAACTGGTCAGTACGAGTTTCACAGATACATGATGGCCAGTCTGAACCCTGGGTTGTTTGGTATCAAACAACTCAGAATGATAAATCCAAACTGGTATCAGTATTGGATTTATTATACAATTTACCCAGAGGTCACTTAAAAAGGTACCCCCTGCAAAAACTACCCTGGCATGGTTGTTGGCTGGTTCCAACCAGCCTGCCACTTCCAGACACAAGTCTGAACCCCTGGGGTGAGAGCTCCTACTCTCTGGGATTCAGGACAAGGCCCTTCCTGGGTGAGCCGCTTACACCCCTTCAGAAATGTGCACTGCCCAACTGGTGAGCTTCAAAGGGCTTACTGCACTTGAAACTTTCAGGCCTGTTGATAGCAGCAAATGGCCGCCCCTGCTGCAAACCTTGAGTTTTGATGGGAGCAATGGCGGGAAAACCAAACAAAGAACAGGAGAAGTGTACTCACCTAGCCTCCAACACCCTCAATGTAGTGACCTATCCATTTAATTTTTCTACATCTCGGATGGAAGGAAAATAGCCAATCAGGTGTAGGGAAGTGACCTATGCCCACTGGAAGCGGTCACTTAGAGGGTGTAGCCACCATATAGTAGATGACCCATTGGTCACTACCAGAGTCCACCTTAAAACCCCCACTAAATACAGTACTTAGTGGGCATCCTTAGACCAGGAACTCAGATTCAATGGGAGAAGACCAGCATCAAGAAGATCCAAGGCACGAGAACTGTGGACCTGCTGCCCCAAGAAAAGGTGCCAACCCCTGCCTTGTGCACCCAGTACCCAACAATCGCAACTGAGGAGCTGCTGGACAGCTGGAAAAACTCTAAAAACATCTAGAGGGCCTCCAGGCTTTGCAAATTGCCAGAGAACTCCCTCCAGAGTGGAGATACCACTCTAAAATCCACAAGGAACCAACAAACCAGTGAGGTCCACTTCACTGACCGGATGCTAACTCTAGAACCAGATGCCGCAGCAGGACCAAACTTCAGACCAACGACCGCGAGGGCAAGTCCTGCCAGTGTGCCATGTTTGATAGCACTAAAAAAGGTCTAGGAGGGAGTGCCAGTCAAGGGACTTCAGAAACAATTCGGACCTTCCGCCAGAGTGCCCCTGTTGTCCTGCAAACGACTCTTGAACTGACTTACATCCTGCTTCTGAGGGCATCATGGCCACAGCTCCTTCATCACCGATTCGTTCTGCACCTGGCCACCATGTGTCCTGCCCCGAAAAACCTGCTGTGCCCTACCCCTTGCGACCTTAACACTCATTGGGGACCCCCAGGAGTTACCTTTAAACTTACCTGTGCAGTGCTTTTCCAAATAGTCCCCTGCAGTGGCCTTGCACCAGCTCCAGGGACCTTGTCTCGCTGCTGCCGCAGGAACTGGGAGCCACCTGAACTTCTCCAGCTGGTACAGTGTGCCCACGAAAACCTCGCCCATTCTGCAAAAGAAGAACTTGTTAAACCTACTGTGTGATTTTATATGTATTTTTAAAGGTTATCCTCCATCAATTACTATGGTGCGTAATTCATATCTAGAAAAGTACTTGACCAGTTCTGATGATCTTGGTCTTAAAATTTATATAAACATCTGAGGTATTTTTATAAATTCGTCTTGATTTATTCCTTTGAGTGTGTGAGTTACAAGATTGATGCTGTGAGTACAACAAATGCCTTGCACTTCTCTAAGTTTAGTCTAACTGCTCGACCAAGCTACCATAAAAGTTAGGTCATTAAGTGGTCTAGTTTTTACCCCTGTAAATGAATGTGTGTTTGCCTGGACTCCCTGCACAGTGTGCTTACCTTTGCACACTATATAGAGATCTAGCCTCCTACACACCCCATGGCTGTTGCTGATCTTAGCTAGGGGGTTACTGGCCCAAATAAAGTTGTAGTAGCCTCTGATCTGCCTGTAGAATGTTTACTGGGCAACGATTTAGAGACTTCAGCTTGGACCGAAGTGGAGTTGGAAGGCCAAGTAGCAATGCTGGGCACCCCTGGGCATATCTTTGCACTAACAAGAGCACAGGCCGAGAAACAGGGAGAACAAGGAGCCCTGGAGCCTGGAAAAATGGCCCAGGATAATTCCAAAAAGAAACGCAAGCGGGGCAAGTAATTACTCCCTGTCCTGGGTTCAGGTGAGGATGCCACTCCTTTGGAAGAGGAATCTGACCCCTTGGTGAAACCTACACCAGAGGAACTTAAGGCTGATACAGCTGAACTCTTAGGTGTAGGAGGAACCACCAGGGAAGAACTTAGCCTGGGCACCAGTCCTGTACTTCTCTGGCAAGCCTAAGACAGCAAGCTGCAGCTCAGGAAGCAGGGGATATCAGTGGGACCCTCAAGGCCCATTGAGACAATGGCCTCCTTTATCTTGAGACAAGGGACCCCAGACCTGGTGCAACCAGGAAGTTGGTCATTCCTCAAAAGTTTAGGGAGTTCTTATTGACCATGGCACATGATATGCCACTTACAGGCCATTTGGGGCAAAGCAAGACGTGACAGACGGGTCTCTCATTTCACTGGCATCATATGCCTGAGAACACAAAGGAGTTTTGTCACTCCTATGACCTGTCAAGCCAGAGGCAAGCCAGGTGGCACTACACATGCCCCCCTAATTCCACTACCAGTGGTTTTTGGTACACTTTGAGAGGGTGGGGATAGACATTGTTGGCCCCTTGGACCCTCCAACTGCATCTGGAAACAGATTTATACTGATGGTAGTGGACTGTCCCACCAGGTACCCAGAAGCAATTCCTCTTAGGAACACTACAGCCCCTGCAGTGGCCAAGGCCCTCCTCTGGATTTTCTCCAGGCTGGGTTTTCCTAAGGAGGTGTTGTCAGACATAGGCACAAACTTCATGTCTGATATCTGAAAGCTATGTGGAAGGAGTGTGGGGTGACATACAAATTCACCACACCTTACCATCCACAAACAAATGGTTTAGTTCAAAGGTTCAACAAAACCTTAAAAGGCATAATAATGTTACTCTCAGAAACACTCAGGAGGAGATCGGATGTCCTATTGCCTTGCCTCCTCTTCGCCTACAAAAAGTTCCACAGAAGGGAGTGGGCTACAGTTCATGTCAGCTTTTGTTTGGGCATCCAGTTAGGGGTCCACTTGCTGTAGTAAAAGAGGGTTGGGAGCGATCTCTCAAACCCCCCAAACAAGACATAGTAGATTATATACTAGGCCTAAGATCTAGAATGGCAGAGTACATGAAGAGAGCACGCAAAGATTTAGACGCCATCCATGAACTGCAGAAGCAGTCGCATGACCGTAAGGCTTTGCTGACTGTTTATCAGCCAGGACAAATAGTTTGTTCCTGGATCCTGTAGCTTTCAGGGCACTCCAAGATAAATGGAGTGGTCCCCACACCATTGAGGAAAAGAAAGGTGACGTCACCTATTTGGTGGACCTGGGCACTCCTAGAAGCCCCCACAGGGTGCGTACTATGACTAGGCTGACATGACTTTGCTCACAACCACTGATGAAGGTAAGGAAGAAGAGAGTGACACTCTCTCTGACCTCTTCTCCCACAACCCAGTTGATGGTTCAGTGGAGGAAGTAGTCCTTGCAGACTGCCTCTCTGACAAACAACATTCTGACTGCAGAAGTCTCCTCAGTCAGTTCTCCCAACTCTTCTCTTTGACACCTGGACAAACCACCTGATGTGAACTTGACATTGATACAGGTGGTTGTCTGTCTATAAAAAGCAAAATATATAGGCCACCTGACCATGCCAGAAAATGTACCAAAGTAGAAGTGCAAAAGATGCTTGAGTTGAGAGTTATTGAGCCTTCAGGCAGCCCTTGGGCTAGTCTTGTAGTCTTGGGACTCAAGCCTCACTCCCAAAAAGGAAAAAGATACATTAGGTTCTTTGTTCATCACAGAGGCCTCAGTGCAGTCACTAGGACTGATGCCCATCCAATTCAAAGGGCAGATGAACTGATAGATACTTTGGCTGCAGCCAATTATCTCAGTGCATTTGACTCGACTGCAGGCTATTGTCAGATCAAGTTATCTGATAATACAAAAGCCAAAACAGCATTTTCAACACCTAGTGTGCATTATCTCTTCATAGTTATGCCCTTTGGTTTGAAGAATGCCCCTGAAACATTCCAAAGGTTGGTGAACTAAATTTTCCAAGGCTTGGAAAGCTTCAGTGCAGCTTTTCTAGATGATATAGCTGTCTTTAGCTTCTCCAGGGAGGATCACCTGGTCCATCTCTGGACTATGCTAGAAGCCTTAGAAAAGGAAGACGTCTTAAAGCCTGATAGGGCAGGGAAAGGTGGTTTATTTGGGCCCACTGGTAGGTGGAGACCATATTCAGCCACTACAGAGCAAAATCCAAACACTCATGGATTAAATTGCCCCTACCACTCAAACACATGCCAGAACCTTCTTAGGCCTGACTGGGTACTACAAGAGGTTCATAAAAGGGTATGGCCCCATTGTAGCCCCCTTAAATGACCGCGCACCAAAAATGATGCCCAAGAACCACTTATGGATCGCTATCTGCAAGACAACCTTTGATGACCTAAAACAGGCCATGTGCTCTGCTCCCATTCTAAGAAGCTCTGAATAATTGTTAGAAATGGGATCTTTGGTAGTAAGGTTACCCCCTGTCCAAGCAAGGACCCTCACTTTAGTTAGGGCAAAGGAAAAGCACACCTGGTTAGCCCCCACTCCCCCCCTTTGTAGCTTGGCACAATAGGCAGGCTTTTTAACTCAGAAGCAATGTGTAAAGTATTTGTACCAACACACACAGTAATAGAGGGAAAACACTATAAAATGGACACCACTCCAATTTAGAAAAATAGGTAATATCTATACCAAAATGACAAAAATCCAACATACACAAGTTAAAATATGAATTTTCAAAAGAATAAGAGTCTTACTCTATAGAAAACAATGAAAACTATGATTTCTGATGGATACACCTACCTGTGGATTCCTCATCAAAAGAATTCTCCCCTCGCGCCAGCCTCAATGGAAATTTCTTCTAGCTCTGCACGTCGACGATGACGTCACAATCGCCCGACTCCACGCGACGCCGTATGATGTCATCCAGGCAATAATAAGCCCTCGTCGATGTGCAGACGTCAGTTCCCTTTTTTCCGTGCCCGAGTAAATGTTAATTCTTCGAGGCTCACAGGGAGCTACTGTTCCAAACTACGTTACAAGGTCGCAGCCAAGGAAATCCGGCTTTAAACCATGTAACCAGTGACCCCATGAGAATTGCCTCTGGTGCCTTAGCTCCGACCATTAGGTCGAGTCATGCGGCTCTTGTCAGCGCATGAACCCTAAGGCACTTAAAGAGAGGGAGGCGAAATTGTTTTTGGCTCAATCCAAGAAAAAGAAGGAGAGGCGTCATCGGAGGGAGTCTTCTTCGAGATCCTCGAGATCTCATCACCATCATAGTGACTCTCGGCGCCGTCACGGATCTCGGCGCTGATCGAGCAAGGGACGGTCAAGATCAAGATCGGCTTCTCCGTCAGCTCGGCGCCGTCCGACATGGGAGGTTAGCCCGACGTCACCCCTCCGCCCACCACGACCCCGACGTCACCCGGGTCGGTCTTTGAAGTCGAGCCTCCCCAGAGGCCAGAAGGTTCTCCTGGCCAGGAGTTACCTGGACCTTCTTCGGCATCTATGCCGGCGCCGGTGCAGCAGCAATACCCGGCTTTCCCGACTCCGGGAACGGACCCTGCGGCGTTCTTAAACGCCATGTTTAAAATTTTTACTTCCATTGCGCCGGGTGGAAGTCATGCAGGTCCGTCTGGCCCTTTGGCCTTTAATTTGGGCGTTCCGGCGTCTTATAAATCGATGCCCTTCACCCCATTTTTATCTGCTGCACCTGAAGCGGCGCTGATGCCCTTGACGTGGCCAGACCGACTACACCTGCTACGGTGCCGTTGGATTCGCCTCGGATCCGATCGACAGTTAAGCATCCTGTGGAGCCGGAGGGTCCGGCTTCGGACGGTTCCGAGGTTCGGCGCCGACGGAGATCTTCGGCGTCGCCCGACGCCTTATCGATGGCGGGTCTGGAGTCAAGGCTTAGATCAAGACGTCTGGCTCTGCGACTATTGGAGGAGGAAGAGTATGCAAGACAGCACCTGGAGGAAGGTGAAGTTTTGGAGCCCTCTGGTGACTTCCAGGGTGTGGATACAGCTAGTGGCTTGGACACTTCCCCGGAGTGGGATCTAGCTTCCCCTGGAGAGATCACTGAGGAAGCAGCTTCATTCCACGCTGTTATTTGGAAGGCTGCAGACTTTTTTGATCTTCCCCTCCCTACTGCGGAAGTCAAAAGAAATTTGTTAACAGAGGTTTTGCACCCGGCTTCTGCTGAGCCTCTTTTGCCCTTTAATGAGGCGCTGCTGGACCCCATTAAGGACATCTGGATGAAACCCGTGTCCACCGCTGCTGTCAAGAGGGCAGTGGCTTGTCGCTATCGAGCGGCGCCTGGTGATCCGGTGTTTCTCTCCAGACAACCAACACCGGAGAGTCTAGTGGTACAAGCCTCATGTTCATCCAGATCCTCTCCTGGTTCGTTTCCCGGAACACCTGCGGACAGGGAATCAAAGATGATGGACCATACTGCAAAAAAGACCTTTTCATCTTGCAGTATGGCCTTAAAGTCATCCAATGCGACCTGCATACTGGGGCGTTACATCCGTGTCCTTATGGAGGAAGCGAAGGGCCACCCTAATTTGTCCCAGGAGATGTTGCAGCTGCTGGCGGATGCTCAAGCGGCTGCGACTCAGGTGATCCAGTCGGGATTGGATACTTCAGACTCGGTGGCTAGAGCTATGGGCACGACCATAGTTTCTAGGAGACAGTCTTGGCTACGGTCATCTGGCTTCTCGTCTGATGTGCAGGCAACTCTTCTCGATC
The DNA here is from genome assembly GCF_031143425.1 of Pleurodeles waltl. NCBI lineage: Eukaryota > Metazoa > Chordata > Amphibia > Caudata > Salamandridae > Pleurodeles > Pleurodeles waltl. The sequence goes on from NC_090443.1 coordinate 501,030,043, forward strand.
TTCCCTTTGATGGCAAGAGGCTCTTCGGCACAAAGGCGGACTCTGCCCTGGAACGTTTTAAGGAGAGCAGAGCTACTGCAAGATCTTTGGGACTCCAGTCTTCTGCTTCATCCTCCTTTAGAGGTTTTCGGAGGTTTAAAGGATTTGGACGTGGCTCTTCCTTTCGTGGAAGATTGCAAGGACCACAACAATCTGCTTCTACCCTTCCATACAGATCTTTCAGGGGCAGAGTCTGTACAAGAGGAGCCACCTTGCAGCACTCTGCCTCTTCCTCTTCCTCAGGAGGGGTGCAGCAAGGAAAGCAGCTGTAGTCCTCCTCCACTCCCTGTCCACTTGTCTCCGATAGGGGGGAGACTTGCCCACTTTCTTCCGATGTGGGAGGTTATAACATCAGACTCCTGGGTCATCGATATTGTGAAGAAGGGGTACGCTCTTCCCTTTCGGGAATTCCCTCCTCCCTTCCCTCCCCGCCCATCCTTCTGTTCGGAAGACCATCTTCTCCTATTACAGCAGGAAGTATTGTCCCTATTGGCAAAAGGTGCGATAGAGTTGGTTCCCGAGCAAGAAAGGGGTCAGGGCTGTAATTCAAGATACTTCCTGATTCCCAAAAAGGATGGTCAGTTGAGACCGATTTTGGACTTGAGGGTTTTGAATTGGTTCCTCAAACAGGAAAAGTTCAAAATGCTGACCCTGTCACAGGTTCTTTTGGCGTTGAACGAAGGAGACTGGATGGTGTCGGTCGATTTGCAGTACGCGTATTTTCATATTCCGATCCTCAAATCGCACAGGAAGTATCTCCGCTTTGTGGTGGGATCACAACATTATCAGTTTGCGGTCCTCCCGTTTGGTCTTACTTCAGCGCCTTGAGTCTTCACAAAGGTGATGGCGGTGGTAGCGGCAGAGCTCAGAAGAAGGGGGATAGCGGTATTTCCCTACCTGGACGATTGGTTGATCAAAGCCAAGACTCCGGAGCTCGTGCGGCGCCATCTCCAGTCGACAACTCAATTGTTGTACGACCTGGGTTTTTCAGTCAATGTACCCAAATCTCACCTGGAGCCCTCTCAACGCCTCCTGTTCATAGGGGCAGTATTGGACACAGCATTGAATCTGGCCTTCCTCCACCCCAGAGGGTCCAGGACATTCAGGTGTTGATTCCAATGTTTCAAAATGGAGCGGTAGTTCCAGTCCTCAAGGTCCTTCGTCTGCTCGGTCTGTTCGCTTCTTGCATACTGTTGGTCACTCATGCACGCTGGCACATGAGGGCTCTTCAGTGGTGCGTCCGCAGGCAGTGGTTTCAACACAAAGGGGATCTCAAGGAGTCGATAAAGATCTCCAGAGACACTGAAGTGGATCTTCAATGGTGGGCAGCGGTCGACAACCTGTCACAAGGAAGGCCGTTCTCGCTACCCCCACCAGTGGCCTCAGTGGTAACGGATGCTTCCACTCTAGGGTGGGGAGCTCATCTGGGGGACCTGGAGATCAAAGGCCTTTGGTCTCCACTAGAACAGAGATTACACATCAATCTGTTAGAATTGCGGGCCGTACTTCTGGCTCTCAAGGCCCTCCTCCCTTCTATTCGCGGTCAGTCAATCCAAGTTCTAACGGACAACACTACTGCGATGTGGTATATAAACAAACAGGGAGGAGTGGGGTCGTATCTTCTCTGCAGAGAAGCTCTTCGTCTCTGGTCCTGGCTTCAGGAGCACAAGATCTGCTTGGTTGCACATCATTTGGCCGGAGTCCTGAACGTGCGTGCGGACATTCTCAGTCGGCGCAGCTCGGCCGACCACGAGTGGCGTCTTCATCCAGATCTGGTTCTGTATATCTTCCAGGTGTGGGGATATCCACAAATAGATCTGTTTGCAACTCAAGAGAATGCGCAGTGCCCGCTATTTTGCAGCCTCCAGTATCCGGTGCAAGGAGCTTTGGGGGACGCGTTTCAGATGTCCTGGAAGGGTCAGTTGCTTTACGCGTTTCCCCCCATACCCTTGATTCCTCGAGTTCTGAGGAAGATCTGCCAAGACCGAGCTCAAGTCATCCTAATAGCTCTGGATTGGCCAAGAAGGGGTTGGTATTCGGACCTTCTCCAGCTCTCTCAGTGCCCGCCGCTCCGTCTCCCTTGCAGGGTGGACCTCCTCTCGCAGTCGCAGGGGCAGATTCTACACCCCCACCTCCAGAGCCTGCATCTTCATGCCTGGAGATTGAACGGGGCAATCTGAGTTCCTTTTCTCTCCCACCATATGTGGTGGATGTTATTTTATCGGCCAGACGACACTCCACCAAGTCAATATATGCTCATCGTTGGGCTAAATTTGCATGCTGGTGTGGAGAGAACAGTTTAGATCCCTTAAAAGCTAGTTTATCTGACATTTTGTCATTTGCAGTCTATCTGGCACAGAAGGGTTGTGCGATTGCCACAGTCAAAGGTTATTTGTCTGCTCTATCCGCTTTTCTGTGCCTTCCTGATCAGCCATCCTTCTTTAAATCTCCTATTGTTTTAAAGTTCCTAAAGGGGCTCACTAACAAGTTTCCACCAACGCCATTCGTTATGCCTCAGTGGGACCTTAACTTAGTCTTAACGTTTCTAATGGGGTCCCCGTTTGAACCGATGCACTCTTGCTCTTTTCGCTTGCTAGTATTCAAAACTCTTTTCCTGGTGGCCATAACATCTGCCAGAAGGGTTAGCGAGCTTCAGGCTCTCACTGTAGAACCCCCATACCTTTCTTTCTTTAAGGACAAAGGGGGTCATTACGACCCTGGCGGAACAAGTCCGCCAGGGCCGTGGGACGCGGTGGCACCGCCGACAGGCCGGCGGTGCCCCGCGGGGCATTCTGACCGCGGCGGCTCAGCCGCGGTCAGAGAAGGGAAACTGGCGGTTTCCCGCCGGTTTCCCGCCGGTTTCCCGCTGCCCCAAAGGAATCCTCCAAGCCGGCGCAGAATGCTGCGCCGGCATGGGGATTCCGACTCCCCCTCCCGCCATCCAGTTCCTGGCGGTTCTCCCGCCGGGAACCGGATGGCGGGAGGGGGAGTCGCGGGGCCCCTGGGGGCCCCTGCCGTGCCCATGCCTATGGCATGGGCACGGCAGGGGCCCCCGTAAGAGGGCCCCTAAAAGTATTTCAGTGTCTGCAAAGCAGACACTGAAATACGCGACGGGTGCAACTGCACCCGTCGCACCTTCCCACTCCGCCGGCTCTATTACGAGCCGGCGTCATCGTGGGAAGGGAGTTTTCCCCTGGGCTGGCGGGCGGTCTTGTGAAGACCGCCCGCCAGCCCAGGGGAAAACTCGGAATACCCTCCGCGGTCTTACGACCGCGGAGCGGTATTTCGGAGGGGGGAAGCCTGGCGGGCGGCCTCCGCCGCCCGCCAGGCTCGGAATGAGGGCCAAAGTGGTGTTAAGGACCAAGGCGGCTTTCCTACCGAAGGTTGTTACACCCTTTCACCTGGGGCAGTCAATTACTCTCTCTTCCTTTTACCCGCCACCTCACCCATCCAAGGAGGAAGAGAGGCTCCACCGGCTGGATCCACGAAGAGCGCTGAGCTTCTACGTCGCCAGGATGAAAGAGTTCCGACAGGATGATCAGCTCTTCGTTGGATACGTGGGGAAGAGGAAAGGTAGAGCGGTCCACAAGAGAACGCTATTCTATGTATTAAGATTTGCTATTCTTTGGCGAAGAAAGATCCACCTGTGGGGCTTCGTGCCCATTCCTCCAGGGCCAAAGCAGCTTCATCGGCTTTGGCTAGAGGTGTTCCTGTGGCTGACATCTGCAGGGCAGCGACCTGGGCGTCCCTCCATACTTTTGTCAAACATTACTGTTTGGATTCTGAGGTTAGGAGGGATGGCCATTTTGCTCGCTCGGTGCTGCAGGATTTCTTGGTTTGACCATTCAGGCACCCACCTCGGAGGTAGTACTGCTTTGGGACTCTATTCTTTTGGTGAGGAATCCACAGGTAGGTGTATCCATCAGAAGAATAAGTTACTTACCTTCGGTAACGCTTTTTCTGGTGGATACAGTAACTACCTGTGGATTCCTCACAGTCCCACCCGCCTCCCCGTTGCCTGACTGGTCAAACCGAGATATCCTTGGGTGCGCATCCTTGATCTTGTAAATATGTATATAACTGATTCATGTATATAGTTATGATAACTGTATATACAATTTCTTTACGAATTAAGATAGTTCAAAGAAGACCTTTTGATCTTGGTTTATATATGTACATGTTTATTTCTCTCTGGTATTGAGCATTTATTACTGTTATTTAGAATGTGTTCTATAATAAATGTTCTATTTTCATTCATTTTGGATGAATATGTGCTCTTTAGGTTTAACCTGTTCGCCTCTTTGGCACGTAAAAAAATGGTGATAACTGACGTCTGCACGTCGACGAGGACTTCTTATTGCCTGGATGACGTCATACGGCGTCGCGTGGAGTTGGGCGATTGTGACATCATCGTCGACGTGCAGAGCTAGAAGAAATTTACCTCGAGGCTGGAGCGAGGGGAGAATTCTTTTGGTGAGGAATCCACAGGTAGTTACTTTATCCACCAGAAAAAGCGTTACCGAAGGTAAGTAACTTATTCTTTGCACAAAGTACCTGGTTTGCGTCAAAAATAAAGCTGCACGGGCGAGTGTCTGAAAAGTCAGCGATGCGTCGATTCCTTCCTCGCAAGTGAGGCTGTGAGTTGTTCCTTCTCCGGGCGGGTCAGCGATGCGTCGATTTACAGACGGGGCATCTCGAATCCGCGCGGAGTCGGGATGACTTTGACACCCAGGGACAATGCATGGAAAATCAGGTCGCACGGTGTTAGAAAACCGCACTGCATGGGGTTTGCGTCATTATCAGCAGCTGCAAACGAGTGTTGCAAGTCGTTTTTCCAGCCACAATGGGTCAATTTCCTAGCCACGATACAGGTGGAGCGTTGATTTCAGCCGTGAAGCCGGCGGCACATCGCTTATCAGCTGCGTTGCAGATGGTGCATCGAAAATGTCCCTGCACAGCAGTCTGCGTGTGGATTTTCAGTCCTTTTCCACCAGCTTCACCTTTCAAGGCCCCAGGCACTAGATGGGGCACCACCTGGCAGAGTAGGAATCTCAGCAGAGAGTCCAGTTGCTTGCAGAGGAAGTCTTTGATGGCTATGAGACTTCAAAACAGGAGACATATTCAGTTCAAGCCCTTGGAGATTCTTCACAAGCAGGAATGCACAACAAAGTCCAGTCTTTGTCCTCTTTCAGGCAGAAGCAGCAACTGCAGGCCAACCCATCAAAGCACAGTCACAGGCAAAGGGGAAGTACCCCTCCTCCAGCTCTTCATTTCTTCTCCTTTGCAGAGGCTCCTCTTAATCCCAGAAGTGATTTGAAAATGTGGGTTTTTTGGGTCCACTACTTATACCCCTTTCTGCCTTTGAAGTAGGCAAACTTCAAAGGAAAGTCTCTGTTGTTCACCAGATCCTGCCTTGCCCATGCAAAGCCCCATACACACACCAGGGGGTTGGAGACTGCATTGTGTGAGGGCAGGCACAGCCCATTCAAGTGACAACTCCTTCCTCCACTCTAGCTCAGATGGCCCATTAGGATATGCAGGCTACTCCCCAGCTCCATTTGTCTCACTGTGTAGAGGGGATTCACAAACAGGCCAACTATCAGTCTGACCCAAACAGGGAATCCACACACAGGCAGAGTCACAGAATGGTTTAAGCAGGAAAAATGCCCACTTTCTAAAAGTGGCATTTTCAAACTGACAATTTAAAGAGCAACTTTACCAAAAGATGTATTTTTAAATTGTGAGTTCAGAGACACCAAACTCGAAATTTCTATTTCCCCCCAAAGGGAATCTGCACTTTACAGTTATTTAAAGGCACCCCCCATGTTAACCTACGAGGTAGAAAGGCATTGCAACAGTGAAAAACTAATTTGGCAGTATTTCACTGTTAGGACATGTAGAACACATCAGTGCATGTCCCACCTTTAAAATACACTGCACCCTACCCATGGGGCTACCTAGGGCCTACCTAAGGGGTGCCTTACATGTATAAACAAGCATTTACAATGCAACAGGTCTCGCGTTTGCTCATGCTAGAGCTGATCGCGTTGTAAACTCCTAACCCGACTTTTCACCTATCGAACAAAAGTGCATTTATGTACATAACCCGAAAAAGTGAAATAAAGTGTGTAAAGTGCTTGACTTCTGCCAAGCGAGATCGCGCTTGTAAATTAGAGAAAAAAAAGTCCACGAGTCCGATGGAAAACAGCGAGCCTCGCATGTTTTCTGTACTTGGTCGCTGCGCTCGAGGAGGGCTAGCCACCGGAAAAGGCATGACATATGCGTGCCTTCAACTAATGAAAGCAAGCAGATTTTATTAGGGAAGCCCACGAACCAATAAAAAACACTGACGTGAAGTTGACAGGGCTCCGAGCCCTTTTCTAAATACAAAAGAGTATCGCTGCGGTATGCATGCGCGAGCGCATGCAACGCAGGCTCGACCCTAAAAAGGGAAGGTTTGGGCCTTGGAAGTGGACACACTTGCCAGGTCAAATTGACAGGTTAAAACTGCACACACAGACACAGCAGTGGCATGTCTCAGCCATGTTTACAGGGCTACTAATGTGGCCGGCACAACCAGTGCTGCAGGTCCACTAGTAGCATTTGAATTACAGGACTTGGGCACCTCTAGTGCACTTTACTAGGGACTTACTAGTAAATCAAATGTGCCAATCATGGAAAGCCAATGACACATACATTTTTACAAAGGAGCACTTGCACTTTAGCACTGGTCAGCAGTAGTAAAGTGCCCAGAGGCCCAAAAACAGTAAAACAGAGTCCAGCACACAGTCAAAACATGGAAAGCAGAGGCAAAAAAGACTGGGGAGACCACGCCAAGGATGCCAGGTATAACACATATCTCCCCCTGCTGAAAGTGGGGAGAACTACCCAACCTCATGGGAGATCTCATCACTAAGGCAGAAGAATCTGGACAGACATCAGCATTGGTGTGTTCTGTGCCAGGGTGGTGTTCTACCGTAAAATCCATTCACTGTAGGGAGATAGACCAACCCATCAGTTTTGGGTTCTCACCCCTCACTAGCTTTAACCATCTGAGGGGCCTTTGGTCTATCTGAACTTGGAAGTGAGACCCACACAAGCGGGGGTATTAGTTTTTTCGGTGCTCAGACCACAGCAAAAGCTTCATGCGCAATTGTACTCCACCTATGTTCCCTATGGCGAAGTAACCTCCTGCTATTGAAGGCTACAGGTTGATCTAGGTCCTCTTTGTTTAGCTGTGATAATACTGCTACTACACCATGCTCTGAAGCATCAGTCTGCACAACAAACTTCTTGGAGAAGTCAGGTACTCTCAGCACAGGTGCCGTGCTCATGGCTGCCTTCAGGGCATCAAAAGCTGTCTGGCAAGCGTCAGTCCAGATCATCTTTCTGGGTTCTTTTTCAGAGGTTAACTCAGTCAAGGGAGCAACAATAGTGCCATATCCCCTTGACAAACCCCCTATAGTATCCTGTGAGACCTAAAAAGGCTCTCACATCAGTCTGGGTCTTGAGGGGCTCCCAAGCCAGAATAGTATCAATTTTTGCCTATAGAAGTGCCACCTGGCCACTCCCCACCTGGTGTTTCAAGTATACTACGGAACCATGCCCTATTTGGCATTTACTAGCCTTAATAGTGAGGCCTACCTTTTGCAGGGCCCCCAACACTTTGCAGAGGTGCTGCAAGTGCTTATCCCACATGGAGCTGAACACAGCAATGTCATCCAGGTAGGCTGCTCTGAAATCATCCAGCCCAGCCAAAACCTGGTGAACCATCCTCTGAAAGGTGGCAGGGGCATTCTTCATCCCAAAGAGCATCACCCTAAACTGGTAGTGCCCATCTGGGGTGGAGAATGCAGAGCTCTCCTTAGGCCCCTCAGTCACAACAATCTGGCAATACCCAGACGTTAAGTCAAATGTGCTGAGGTATGTGGCAGCCGGCCTAACCAATCAATGAGCTCATGAGCTCGGGGGATGTAGTGCACATCAGTCTTGGTAACCGCATTGAGTCCCCCGTAGCTCACACAGAACCTGACGTCTGGAGTGGTACCAGGAGCAGCAGCCTTTGGGACCAAGACTACAGGGCCTGCCCAAGTGCTGCTGGAAAACTCAATAACCCTCACACTAACATCTTGGATACCTCATTTTGATGTTAGCCCTAACCTTGTCAGTAACTCTGTAAACTTTATGTTTTACAGGAGGACTGTCCCCAGTGTCCCCATCATGTGTACACAAATGAGTGACCCCTGGGGTCACGAAAAACAAGGAGGCAAACTGTCCCAACACCTGGCGACAGTCCCTCTGTTGCTCTGGGCTAAGTGAGGGGGAGAGTTTCATACCCTCCACAGACCCATCCTTCTCCTCAGCTGGCAGGAGGTCAGGAAGAGGCTCTCTCTCTTCCCCCACCCCATCATCTGTTGCTAGGAGCATGGTCACCTCAGGCTGTTCAAAGTGAGGCTTCCGGCGGTTCATATGTAGGACCCTTAAAGGATTCCTGGGAGTCTGAAAGTTCACCAGATAGGTGACTTCGCTCTTGCACTCCACCACCTCAGAAGGCCCAGTCCACTTATCTTGGAGAGCCCTAGGCTCTACTGGTGCCATCACTTAAACTTTTTGCCCAGGCTGGAACTCAACCAGAGAGGCATTCTGGTCATACCAGCACTTCATGTCTTCCTGGCCTGCTTCGAGGTTGTCCTGAGCAAGCGACCGGAAGCGGGCTGTCTGATCCCTAAAAGCCATCATGTAATTGAATACAAGTACTCCTTCACCAAACTCAAAGTTCCCCTGACAGGGGGCCATACAGTAACTCAAGATGACTAAATCCCAGACCCTTTTGAGGCACCTTCCTGTAGGCGAAGAGAAGGCTTTGCAAGAGAATGTCCCACTTCCGCCTCAAGGGCTCTGAAAGGCCCATTATCATGCCTTTCAAGGTTCGGTTGAATCTCTCAACCAGACCATTGCTTTTGGGGGTAGTAAGGAGTGGTGAACTTATGTCACCCCACACTTGTTCCACAGAGACTTCATATACGTAGATATGAAGTTGGTAGCCCTATCAGATACCACTTCCTTGGGGAACCCCATTTGGGTAAAAAGACTCATCAACCCATGTCCCACCACGGGGGCATTGATTGATCTCAAAGGAATGGCTTCTGGGTACCGGGTTGCATGGTCCACCAAGACCAGAATTAACCTATTGCCCATAGATGTCTTGGGGTCCAGAGGCCCCATAATGTCAATGGCAACCCTTTCAAAGAGGGTGCTGACTACAGGGAAAGTTTGGAGGGGAGCTTTACATTTCCCCCCACTCTTGCCAATTGCCTGACAAGTTTGGCAAGACCTACAGTGGGCATCTGAGTGCCGACGCATTTGGGGCCAGTAAACGTGGGTAACAAGCCCCTGAAAGGTCTTGTCCTGCCCCAAATGACCAGCTAAGGGCTCATCTTGAGCCAGACCCAGTAGGAAGGCTCTGAAGCACTGGGGTACCACCAGCACACGGGCGGACCCACGCTGAGGAACCTTAGGCTCACTATAGAGGAGGCCATCCTCCAAATAGATCAGATGTGATCCAGACTCCTTGCCAGACACCTGGTCTGCTGCCGCAAACCCTCCAGAGTAGGGCATGTTTTCTGTGCCTTACAAAATGCTTCCCTGGTGGGTCCCCCTTCCTGCTGCCACTGCGTCAGCTCAGGGACCTCCCTCAGCTCAGCCATCTGTTCCCCTGTATGCTCCAGGGCTTCTCCCTCAGGTTCATCCTTCTCCTGGACCGTGTGAACTTCTGGAGCCGGTTTCCCACACCCCTTGGCCCACCTCCTTTTTCTGACAGACACCTGTGCTGCCCTTTCAGGCTCCAGGGTCTCCTGATCAGCCTGACAGGCTGCCATTGACTGGGTGGACACACACACCCACCCGGGCTGACCTAACATCTCCAAGTGAGACCTGTGTTCCACCTCCTTCCAAGGCGAATCCCCAGGTCATTGCCAAGCAGACAATCTAAAGGCATGGTTAGACTCACAGCTATCCTCAAGGAACCTGAGGACCCCCCCATTTCAAAGGGAACCTGCACCACTCTGCACAGATACTCTGAGTTGTCCACTGCAACTACTTGGTGAAGTGCATGGGTAACTACCTGCTGTTCAGACACCAGGTGACTTCTCATTGTAGTTACAATGGCTCCTGTGTCTCTCAGAGCCTCCACCCTCAGTCCATTGACGGTCACCCACTGCCTGTACTTCTTAGTGTTCTCAGGCATGAAGGTCCTCTGGACCATCTCACTGTCCCCTAGTGAGACAAGGGTAATCTCAGCTTGCTCCTACCCACCTGGAACCAATTCCTTCCCAAGAGCTACACTGGTCAAACCCTGTGACTATGCACTAGTGGGTGCCGGTGTCCACTTGGGTCATTTGGGGTCCCCCCTCATATGACCCACCTGATCACATTCAAAGCTCTTGCAGGGACCCTTCTCTGCAGGTTTCACTGTAGAGATCCATGACTTCTTTTCTACTGTGGGCTATGGATTCCTTACCCTGGGGATTAGGTTGGGGCCCTTTAGAGAACTCCCCCTGTGTGCCCATATCCCCCACGTCTTCTGATGGGGACCTTGCCCACCCTTGGCATGGTGTCCCCCATACCTCTCATGGACCCTGGTGCTCTCCCACCAGTCAGTTTCCTGTGCACGCTTTCTGGGGGTCAGTCAGCTTGCTGTCAATTAGGTGCTGGTGCAGCTCTTGAAAACAAAGAATGGACAAATGCTCCCAAGCAATCAAATTGTAGAGTCCCTCATAAGTTGTCACCTTGCTGCCCTTCATCCAACCATCCAGTGACCTGCAAAAAGAGTCAACACATTCCAGCCAAGTTTGGTATTCCTTCTTTTTGTAGGACCTAAACTTATCCCTGTACTGCTAAGGGGTGGGACCATATCTTGTGAGTAGGGTGTCCTTCATAATAGAGTAGGTGAGCCCCTGAGGATCCCCTAAGGATGTCAGAGTATCCTTCAGTTCTACCTCAAAGTGCTTCCACAGACCCACCCCCCAGTGTGCTTCAGGGACCAGATGAGCAGACTCATACCCCTTAAATCACAAGTATATGTCATCCTCCTTCTTGTAATCCTTCACTAGGTCTTTATGAATGTGCAGCCTCCTCTCAGGCTGCACTGTGGTACTGCTGCCTCCATCTCTACTAGACTGGCTCCACTGATCTAATTTCCTCAAACTAAGCTATTGAGCCAGGAGTATTGTTTTCTCTTCTATGGCCATCCTCAGCTTCTCTAACTCCAGCTGGTGAGCCCTCTCTGCCTGTCCGTCCTGCAACCCTTCAGAAGTCAGACCCTTGGATGACACACTGCTATTTGCCCTGGAGACCCTCCCCCAGGCATAACAGGTACATCCCCCACACCATTGTGAACACTCTGCACCTCCTCCTCCTCTGTGTGCCCCCAGCCTCTTTGGCTGTCACCCAGGCCCCCAGTGCCTTTTGCAGCTCCTCCTTCCTGGTAAAACTCTTAACGGGACAGGCAAGACCCTTACGGAACTGTTTCAATTGAGCAACTGTGTAACTGTCCAGATTCCCTAACTCAAAAAGAGCTCCAGCTGGTGCATCTCCAGATCAAGACGTGATGGCAAATCAAAAGTGCAAAGTTCCAAGGCAGAAAAAAAGAGTTCCCAATGAAAAGTTCAAGAAAAGATCACCAAAAATATAGAAGCAAGAAAAAGTCCAAAAAGAGAAAAAGCAAATACAAGTAGTTTGTGGTCACGTAAACGTCCACACTGAAAACAGTAGTGCACACTTAATCGTTATATGTCAAGTACAAATACAAGTCCAATCCCAACATCTTTGTTAGAAATGGGGTATTTGGTTGGCAGTCAGGTTACCCCCTGTCCAAGCAAGGACCCTCACTCTAGTCAGGGCAAAGAAGAAACACACCTGGTTAACCCCCTCTCACCCCCTTGGTAGATTGGCACGAGCAGGCAGGCTTAACTCAGACGCAATGTGTAAAGTATTTGTACCAACACACAGTAATACAGTGAAAACACTACAAAATGGACACCAGTTTAGAACAATAGTTAATATTTATCTAAATCAAACAAGACCAAAACAACAAAAATCCAACATACGCAAGTCAAAATATGAATTTTAAAAGAATAAGAGTTGTGCTCCATTGAAAACAATGGAAACAATAATCTTGCACAAAGTACCTGGTTTGCGTCAAAAATGAAGCGGCACAGGCGAGTATGCGTTGGAAAAGTCAGCGATGGGTCGATTCCTTCCTTGCAAGGGAGGCCGTGTGTCATTTCTTCTCTGGTCGTGCTGCGTTGATTTGCGGACGGGGCACCTCGTATCCGCGTGGAGTCGGGATGACTTTAACGCCCAGGGAATGATGCGTGGAAAATCCGGTCGCTCAGTGTTAGAAAACTGTGCTGCGTGGAGCTTGTGTTGTTAGCAGTAGCTGCAGGCGGGTGATGTGTGTCGTTTCTCCAGCTGCAATGCATTGATTTCCCAGTCGCGATGCAGGTGGAGCGTCGATTTCAGCTGCGAAGCCGACAGTGTCTCATTGATCAGCTGCATTGCAGATGGTGCTTCAAAAATTTCCCCGCACGGCGTTCTGTGCGTGGATTTTCAGTCCTTTTCCACCAGCTACACCTTTCAGGGGCCCAGGGACTGGATGAGGCACCACTTGGCAGGGTAGGAGTCTCAGCAATGAGTCTAGATGCTGGCAGAGGAAGTCTTTGATGGCCCTGAGACTTCAAAACAGGAGGCATCCTCAGCTCAAGCCCTTGGTGATTCTTCACAAGCAGGAATGCACAACAAAGTCCAGTCTTTGTCCTCTTACAGCCAGAAGCAGCAACTACAGGCCAACCCAGCAAAGCGCAGTCACAGGCAAAGAGGCAGTATTCCTCCTCCAACTCCAAGAGGTTCCTCTTGATCCCAGAAGTAATCTGAAAATGTGGGGTCTTAGGTCCACTGCTTATACCTCTTTCTGCCTTTGAAGTAGGCAAACTTCAAAGGAAAGTCTATGTTGTTCACCAGATCCTGCCTTGCCCATGCCAGGCCCCAACACACACAAGGGGGTTAGAGACTGCATTGTGTGAGGGCAGGCACAGCCCATTCAGGTGTAAGTGACCACTCCTCCCCCCACTCTAGCTCAGATTGTCTATCAGGATATGCATGTTACTCCCCTGCTCCCTTTGTCTCACTGTGTAAAGGGGATTCACAAACAGGCCAACTGTCGGTCTGACCCAGACAGGGAATCCACAAACAGGCAGTCACAGAATGGTTTAAGTAGGAAAATGCCCACTTTCTAAAAGTGGCATTTTCAAACTGACAATTTAAAAACCAACTTTACCCAAAGATGTATTTTTAAATTGTGAGCTCAGAGACACCAAACTCAAAATTTCTATCTGCTCCCAAAGGGAACCTGAACTTTAAAATTATTGAAAGGCAGCCCCCGTGTTAACCTATGAGAGAGATAGGCCTTGCAACAGTGAAAACCGAATTTACCAGTATTTCACTGTTACAACATGTAAAACACATCAGTACATGTCCCACCTTTAACATACACTACACCCTGCCCATGGGGCTACATAGGGCCTACCTTAGGGGTGCCTTTTATGTATAAAAAGGGAAGGTTTGGGCCTGGCAAGTGGGTACATGTGTCTGGTCAAATTGGCAGGTTAATACTGCACACACAGACTGTGCAGTGGCAGGTCTGAGCCGAGTTTACAGAGCTACTAATGTGGGTGGCATAACCGGTGCTGCAGGCCCACTAGTAGCATTTGATTTACAGGCCTTGGGCACCTCTATTGCACTTTACTGGGGACTTACTAGTAAATCAAATGTGGCAATCAGGGAAAGCCAATTACACCTACATTTTACACAGGAGCACTTGCACTTTAGTACTGGTCAGCAGTGGTAAAGTGCCCAGAGTACCAACAACAGCAAATCAGAGACCAGCACACAGAAAAAAATATGGGACACAGAGGCAAAATAGACAGGGGAGACCACGCCAAGGATTCAGGGTCTAACAATATTCAAAACAATTCATTGTACAGACACATGCTTCTGAGGTAGGTTTAGGGTCAGTACCTCCTCAACTTAATGAAGAGGACCAGGATCTACCTGTTGCTTTTGTAAGTAGAAGGTTGACTCACAGAGAAAAGTGTTGGTCAACCATTGAGACGATGGCCTTTACTGTGGTCTTTGTGTTGAAGAAGCTGAGGCCATACATGTATGGCACTCATTTCCTTGTTCAAGCAGACCACAAGATCCTCCTATGACTTAAGCAAATGAAAGGTGAAAATCCCAAATAGTTGAGGTGGTCCATATCTATACAGGGAATGGACTATTCAGTGGAACATAGTGTAGGAGGCTGGCCTGGTTTGTAGTGGGTACCACAGGTACTTACACCTTATACCAGGTCCGGTTATCTCTTATTAATGAAATGTAAGCAGTGTCTAGAAGCCAGGCTGTCTAGAGATAGCTGTAGGCAGAGCAGCCAAGGCTGAACTAGGAGACATGCAAAGCTCTTGCAATACCACTGTAGTCAGACAATACTCAGTGTTACCAAAAATAAAGGCACTTCATTTTAGTGACACAAGACCAAAACTATCTTAGAGGCTATACTCCCTTAGAAGGTAAGTAATACACACAAAATATACACTAATAAGCAAAATCAGGTAAGTACACAGTCATAAAATAGTGTAAATAGTGAAAATCACCATAGACTAAAATGGGCGTAGGGACAACACAAACCATATACTAAAATAGTGGAATGCGAAAGTTGGTTCCCCCCTAGGCGAGTAGTGTGTAGAGGGGCATTGGGAGTGTAAGAAAACACCAAAGGTAAATAAAGTACTCCACCCCAGAGCCCAGGAAAACAGGAGTAAAATACAGCAAGTTTCCTCAGACCACACTAGGAGTTGTGGTTAAGGATTATGCAGAAACCAAGCAAAACTGCAAGACACCAATAATGGACTCCTGGACCTGAAGACCTGTGGAGAGAGAAGACCAAGTCCATGAACAGATGAAGAGTCCAGGAAGAACAGGAGCTAACCCGGATGAAGGTGCAAAAGTGGATTCTCCGGTTAGAAGGAAAAGTCAGAAATGCACCAAAGGAGACAGCTGCGGGTTCCTGCTTGGTGCAAGAGATGTCCCACATCGAGTAGAAGAATGCAGGCTGGTTTTCGTCCTTGGATTCTGCCAACAGGCCTTGGCTAATGCAGAAGACGCGTTTGGTGGGAAAAGGCGCTACCTCGACCAAGGAGGGAGCTGGGGGTCGCAACTCGGACTGAGGAGACAGATGGGGCTCCCAGCACTTCAGAGAGCTCTCAGAAGACCAAGCAGCACCCACAGGACTCCAAGGACACAGGGACAAAGGAGTTGCAAATAGCAGTCGTCACAGCACTACACAAAGGGATCCCACGCCACTGGAGAACAACTCAGGGAACTGGGCGTCACAGAATAGAGTGCTGGGGATCTGGGCTATGCTGTGCACAAAGGATTCCTTGGAGAAGCGCACAAAAGCCCTAGGAGCTGCAAAACACGCCGTGCACAGGGGTACTCTCTGGCTCGGGGAGGCAAGCTCTTACCTCCACGAAATGTAGACAGTTAGACCTTTGGACAGTCTGGGTCACTTTGGTCCACCACCTGTGTTCCAGGATCCACGCTCATCGTCAGCAGAGGGGACCTAGAGTACCGGTCGTCACTGCAGAGAGGTGCCTGCTGAAGCAGGGAAGTGACTCTGTCACACCACGGGAGATTCTCGTGCAGGATGAAGACAGGCAGTCCTCGGAGTGTGCATGACCTGGAAACTGTTGCAGTTGCTGGCAGGAACTGAAGTTACAGAGTTGCAGTAGCCTTCTTGGATACTTTGTTGCAATTGTAGAGTTCCTGGAGCAGTTCTGCGGTTGATCAGACGGTAGAAGGTGAAGCAGAGGTTGCCGAGGAGTCCTGCTGGAATCTTGGAAAAACGAATCTGAAAAAACACCCAGAGGAGAAACCCTAAATAGCACTCAGAGGGGGATTGGCTACCTAACCAGGTATGGACCTATCAGGAAGGGTCTCTGACGTCACCTGCTGGCACTGGGCACAAAGATGCTCCCAGAGTTCCCTGACCATCCTAAAAACAAGAGGGCAGAACCAAGGGACACTCTGGAGGGGTGCTGGGCACCATACCTGGGGTGGTGATGGACAGGGGAGTGGTCACTTCCCTTTCCTTTGTCCAATTTCACGCCAGAGCAGGGACTGGGTGTCCCTGAACCGGTGTAGACTCGATAATGCAAGGAGTGCACCATTTGTGCCCTTCAAAGAATACCACTCCCATGCCTGTAACACCTATTTCCAAAGAGAGAGGATGTAACACCCCTTTCCTAAAGGAAATGCATTGTTCTGCCTTCCTGGGATTGAGCTGCTCAAGCCCCAGGAGGGCAGAAGCCTGTCTGTGAGGTGGCAGCAGGTGGGGCTGCAGTGAAAACCTCAGAAGACTGACATGGCAGTACTGGGGTTCCATGGTGGAGCCCCCAGGGTGCGTGGAATTGGTCCCCCAATACCAGAATCAGATTGGGGGTACTATTTCTCAATCCTAGACACCTCACATGACCATATTCGGAGTTACCATTGTGAAGCTAAATATATGTGTTGACCTATATGTAGTGCACACTTATAAGGGTGTCCACGCACTCATGAAGTCCAGAAGAATGGGCCTGGACGACGTGGGGGCACCTCTGCTAGTGTAGGGGTGCCCTCACACACAGGTACTATGCACCTAGAAGATTAGATATATCGGTGACTTATAAGTGACCTGGTGCAGTGAAAATGGTGTGAAATAGTGCTTACACTATTTCACTCGGGCAGAAGAAGTGTTTGTATGAGCACCTTTTGGGTGGCAAAAGAAATGCTGCAGCCCATAAGGATCTCCTGGAACCCCAATGACCTGGGTACCTAGGTAATATATATACTAGGGAATTATAAGGGGGATTCAGTATGCCAATTTGAAGTGGAATACTGGGTTACCAGTATGTAAGTACACATTTGGAATCAGAGAGAGCACAAGCACTGGAGTTCTGGTTAGCAGAACTCCAGTACCACAGTCAAGCATACTGACAAAACAGTACAACATACTGACATATAGGCCAAAAACTATGAGAACTGAGGTCTTGACTAGCAGGATCCCAGTGAGACAGTAAAAACACACTGACAAACACTGATGAACAGGCCAGAAATGGGGGTAACCATGCTAGAAAGAGGGTACTTTCTCTCACATAGTCCTTGGAGTAACCTCTACAGTGCAGATGGACTCTCCAGATATTTCCACTTAGACAATGAAGACTCAACTGTGCAAGGTTAGTCTTATTGTCCTTCATCTGAGTGGGGAGGAGGGCGAGGGTTTAGGAAAGTCACTCTTTTTGTCATGGTTACCCCACTTTTTGCCTGTTGTCAGTGTGCTTAGACAATTTTCACCGGGATCCTGCTAACCAGGGCACCAGTGATTGTGCTCTCTTCTCTAAATTTGGTAGCCTTGGTACCCCTTAACACCCCACAGCTATCATACTGGTGTACCCCTGTAAGTCCCTAGTATATGATACTTAGGTATACCCAGGGCATTGGTACACCACAGGTACCCCATGGGCTACAGCATGTAATATGGCACCCATTGGAGCCCATGCAAACTGTGTCTGCAGGCATGCCATTTGCAGCCTGTGTGAAAAGGTGCATGCACCCTTTCACTGCTGGACACTACACAAGGTCAATGTAAGTCACCCCTGTGGTAGGCCCTTTCCGCCCTAAGGGGAGAATGCAGGTCCCTGTATGTGTGAACACCCGTGCAAGAGCAGAGATGCTCCTATGAACTCAAGTTCCAATTCCTGGATTTCGTAAGTGAGGGGCAGCCATTTTAGCTATGTACTGGCCATTGGTCACTACATAATGGTAACTCCGAACCTAGGCATGTTTGGTATCAAACATGTCAGAAGTATACCCCTATATTGAAGCCAGTATTGGTGGCATGATTCCATGCACTCTGGGGGCTTCTTAGAGGACCCCCTAATATTGCTCCTACCAGTCTTCAGGGCCAGCGAGCAGCACCCACTGCTGCAGCTCCTAGGGCAGGATTCTGCCCTCCTGCTGCTTAACCAGTTCAAGCAGAGGTAGGCAGAACAAATCATTTCCAGTAGGAAAGGGGTGCAACCTCCTCTCCCTTGAAAATGGGTGTTACAAGGCTGGGGAGAGGTAGCCTCCCCAGCACCACCGGCTTTCTTTAAAGGGCACATTTGGTGCCCTCCTTGCATAATCCAGTTTGCACCAGTCCAGGGACCCATGGTCCCTGCTCTGGTGCAAAACTACACAAAGGAGAGGGGCATGAACACTCCCGTGTCCATCACCAATCCAGGGGTGGTGCCAATATCTCCTCCAGGTAGCCACATGATTATGCCATCTTGAAACAAAGATGGACAGAGGCTACTGGGTATGTCTGAGCGGTTAGATTAGACAGGTGATGTTAGTGACCCTCTTTAATAAGTGGTCACTTTGTAAAGTGGCCAAGCCCTTTTTTTGGCTTTTTAGGGACTCTCTTGCAGGTGGATCTCCAGATATGGCGTGCAAGACTCCACCAGGACTCCTCTGCAAGAACCTCTACTGCTCCTGGCCACCGGAACCGCAGCTGGACTTCACAGGAAACGAACAAGACTGTATCACCGAGATGACCTCGCTCTGCAAACTTTTTGCGGCTCCTGTTAGTGCTTTGCATCATTTCCACAGTTGTGCCTCGTCTGGAATTGGCAAGACTTTAGATGCACCAAAGAAGCAAGAAGGAATCTTCGTTGGAGTGCAGGAGTCACTCCCTTGCACCTGCAGCCACTTAAGACAACAACCTCTGGCTGCTGCGATCCGCTGTTCTCTGGACCTGCAAAGATTCTCCAACACAGGTGGTGGTTCTGAGGGGTTATCTGGGTCCTCTTTGCCTTCTGTTCAACTTGGGAGACAGTAATCCCTTCCATCTTCTTCCAAGACAGAATCCCTGTGCACCGCAACTGTTTCAGCCACCAAGGCTTGTTGACTCCTGCTCCGAGAGATCTTCAGGCTCCAAGTAGCCCTGGCTTCCAGCACCCTACCTCTGCAAGGACAGTCTCCTCTCTCTGCTGCTCCAGTGACATAAGACTCCTCTTCAGGTGTGCTGCCTGGCCCTTACTGCAACTTACTGTGTCTGCTGCCAGTGTGTTGCTCGTGGGCTCTCTTGTCTTTTGAGGGTCAGCCCAGACTCCCCTCTAAGGGTGGAGTCCCCAGGACCTTGCTGGTCCTCTCCAGCCCTGCAAATCTTCTTCAGCAACAGCTTGCATTTGCTTGTGCTTTTTGGTGTTCCTCCTGACCACTGACCCGTCCTCAATCTGGCGACCGTTGAGGGACAGGTCCTAGATTACTTCAGGGACCTCTCTGCACTTCCTGGACTCCGCAGCTGACCTTGGCCCATCACCGCCGTCCCGGATCTTCACCCACAGAATGGTGGGCATTGCCTCCTGCCCCGCCTGGACACTCCTACTTGAACTGGACTCTGTCCCCTTCTTTTAGAGGTCCTCTTCATCCGGAATACACCATTGCTTTCTACCAGTCTGGTCCTGTTCTTGCATTGTTCCAATTCTAAGTCCCCATGTTAGCCTATGGAGCAACCAGGTATCTTACCTCTGCTCTCCTGTTTTCTGGGGGTCTTTTAGATACTCACCTCTTGGGGTTCCACACTCTCCCAGCCCTTAGCTAACTACTCTATATCCTCTGGTGGAGGACCCATTCTTGCATTTCACTATTTTAGTATATGGTTTGGTCTCCCTAGAGGGCCCTTGCTATTTCTTGCTATAACGGCTTTATGCTAATCCTTAGTACTTACATATGTATATTTTGTGTAGACTAACCTCCAGAGAGGGGGGATTGCCTATAGTATTCTCGTCCAGTGTTACTATAATAAAGTACCTTTATTTTTGCAAAACTGTGTGGTTCCTTTCATGTGTGTTAAGTAACTCTGTGACTGCTGTGGTATTGCAAGTGCTTGACATTCCTCCTAGATAAGTCTTGGTAGCTCACCACAGCTACCAAAAGAGAGCCCTGGCTTCCTAGACACTGTAACAGTTACTAATAAGGGTTGCCTGGACCAAGTATAAGGTGCCAACATGCCAACAACATAAGTGTCCTCCACACACCAGGTCAGCCTCTACACATCAGCAAACCCCCTTCTGGAGGTAAGTACACACAAAATATACACAGGTAAGTTTTAGGAAACAACATAATATAGCAAGGGCCCTATAGGAAGGCCAAACCATACAGTAAAAAGTGGAAAGTGAGAATAGGTCCTCCACAGAGGATTAGAGTAGTTAGCCAAGGGCTGGGAGAAAGTGCATCCCCAAATAGTAAGTATCTAGAAGACCCCAAGCGACCAGGAGAGCAGGGGTAAGTTACCTAGTCGTCCCATAGGCTAACATGGGGACCTGTAAATGGAATATTGCAAAAACAGGACCAGGCCAGTGGAACTCAATGGTGAATTCTGGTTGAAGTGGACCTGCAAAAGAACGGGACAGAGTAAAGTTTATGCAGGAGTGTCCAGGTGGGGCAGGAGGCAGTGCTCACCCTTCTGTGGGTGAAGACAGGGCCAATGGTGGTGGATGAAGTGCAGCTGATGAGTCCAGGATCTGCAGAGGAGTCCCTGAAGTCACCTAGGAGCTGTCCCTCGACGGTCGCTGGATAGCAGACAGGTCAGTGGTCAGGAAGACCACCAATAAGCACAAGGAAATGCAACTGGAGCAGGAGCTGTTGGAGATTTGCAGAGTAGAAGAGAACCAGAAAGCTCCTGGAGACTCACCTTTGGAGGGAGTGTGGGCTGACCCTCAGAAGACAGAAGAGCCAGCAGAAGCAGTCGGAGCCCTCATGAGCAACCCAATGGCGGCAGGCACAGTAAGTGTCAGTGAGGCCCAGGCAGCACACCTGAAGAGGAGTCCCATGTTGCTGGAGCAGCAGAGATGAGACTGTCCTTGCAGAGTTAGAGTGCTGGTGCCTGGGGCTACTTGGAGCCTGAAGATTCCTTGGGGCAGGAGTCAACAAGCCTTGGTTGCTTCAACAGTTGTGTTGCCCAGGGGTTCTGTCTTGGAGGAAGAGGGAAGGACTCACCGTCTCCCAAGTTGGACAGAAGGCAGAGAGGACCCAGAGGACACCTCAGAACCACCACCTATGTTGAAGAATCTTCTCAGGTCCAGATGCCAGCAACCACATGTTGTTTCCTAAGGTTCCTGCAGATGTAGGGCTCGAGTGTTTCACTCCAAGGGAGATTCCTTCTTGCTGCTTTGGAATTCTTGCCGACCGGGATGCACAGCCGTGGAAATGTTGTAAGTTGCTGAGAGGAGCCGCAGAAACAATGTTGGAGGGAAAGGTCTTGTTCTTGTTGCAGTCTTGTTCCATTCCTGTGGTGTCCAGCAGCGGTTCCGGTGGCTAGGAGAAGAAGAGGTCATTGTGAAGGAGTCCTGGTGGAGTCTTGCATGCCAAATCTGGGAACCCACACTCAAGGGAGCCCCTAAATAGCCCAAAAAGGGGCTTAGTCACTCTGCAAGATGACCACCTACCAAAGGGGGTCCCTGGCATCATCGGCCTAACCTGATCAGTCAGATGCTTCTAGGGGCCTCTGTCCATTTTGTTTTCAAGATAGCAGAAGTAAGTGGCCAACTGGAGGAGCTCTGGGCACCACCCCTGGGGTGGTGATGGAAGGGGAATTGTCACTCCCCTTTCCTTTGTGCAGTTTCGCACCAGTGGGTCCCTGGCTGGTAAAAAACAGATTGTGCCAGGAGGGCACCAAATGTGCCCTTTGAAGCAAAGCGGTGGTGTGGGGAGGGTATCCCTCCCAAGCCTCGTAACACCTATTTCCAAAAGGGAGGAGGTTGCAAGCCTCTCCCACAGGAAATCCTTTGTTCCGCCTTCTTATGCTCGAGGTCGTCAGGAAGCAGGAGGGCAGAATCCTATCTGAGGGGCTGCAAAAGCGTGGGCTGCTTGCAGACCCTGAAAGACTTGTAGGAGCAATACTCTGGGATCCTCTAAGGAGCCCCCAAAGTGCGTAGGACCATGCCACCAATACAGGCACAGGCATCAGTATTGGGGTATGATTCCGAAATGCTTGATACCAAACATGCCTAGGTTCGGAGTTACCATTATGTAGCTGGACCATATGTAGTAACCTATGGCCAGTACACAGGTAGGATGGCTTACCCGCCCTTTTAAAGTCCAGGGAATTGGAACTGGAGTTCCTAGGGGTACCTCTGCTCCTGCAGGGGTTCCCACATACACAGGAACCTGCACCTTGCCCTTAGGGCTGGAAGGGCCTACCGTAGGGGTGACTTACAGTGACTTGGTGTAGTGACCAGCAGTGAAAGGGTGCATGCACCTTTTCACAGACTGCAAATGGCAGGCCTGCAGACACATTTTGCATGAGCTCCCGTGGGTGGCCCCCTGGTGTACCAATGCCCTGGGTACCTATGTACCATATACTAGGTACTTAAAGGGCTACACCAGTATGTGAATTATTGTGTGTAAAGAGTACCAAATTTAGAGGAGCGAGCAAAATCATTGGGGTCCTGCTTAGCAGGATCTCAGTGAAAACAGTCTAAGCACACTGACAACAGGCAAAAAGAGAGAGAGAGCATAGAGTGCAAAAAATCACAGTTTTTATTAAAACAAAAGTTGAAGAGACATCCAAAGGCATGGCCAATAGGCTGCGTTAAAAGCAATAACAAGGAAATATTGGCACTGTGCCTTGCCTCCAGGTCCTCATCTATTCCATCATGACTCAGAAGTGACTATTAGGTGACAGTTAGGTCAGTTCTTTTACCGGCTCCTTCAGTGAGGACCCCTGAGCATTAGTTGTTCAGTTTTCCTGACTTTTTGTCAGAAAAGTACCTTCAAAATCCAAGGATTATCTCTTCATTCAACAGTTTAAAGTATCCTGTGTACGTTTAACTTTTTTTCTGACTGAAATGTTTTTCTTTTCAGTCACAAAATGCCATCTTTATTCAACAACTGCCCTTATTGTGGCAGGAAAATGGCACTATCTGACCCACACTCTGTGCATTGTCTGCTTCCCTCCTTCACACTATCCTGAGACATGCTATCATTGTGAAAAATTCTCAAAGAGGACCCTAAAGGATACGGAAAAGAGAAGATTACATGCCATGCAAGAGAGAGAAAAGTTAAAACCTTCAAGTGGCCTTGGGGGATGAAAAACCTACTTAAAAGAGCCCTCCTCTCATCAACATAGAGGGAAAATAGAAAAAGCACATAAAAAATATAATTCTCGATTGCTGTCAACAAGTAGGAAGTCAGCAGCAAGGGAGATACCTATATGATCACCTTTGGCATCAGTGTCGTCATCGAGGGGCCCAGTACTACCTCCATCGACGTCAAAGAGGCTGGCGGCGGAATGATCATAGTGGAGGCATTCGCCGAAGACACTGTCAACTAAGAAACAGTTAACTTCAAGACACCATTCCTCGGCATCAAGACACTCGTCGTTGAGGCACATGTCTTCACAGGGAAGGTTGATGTTGCAAGGCTGCCACATGCTCGACGTTGAGTCAATCGCGGTTGCATCAGCACTCAACGTTGCTACCGGCTGCATTAACCACCATTACAACGTCAAAGCATCTACCGACGTTGCGACAACCATCATCGTCAAGAGAGCGACGACGTCACATAGAGATCTGTTCGAAATCGCGCTCAAAGATAACGACATCGAGATGCCGGTCCTTGGCTCCAGAAGTTACAATTGTACCTATAGTGACTACTCATTCATCAATGGCACTTCAGGAAACTCTCAATAAATTGAGTGACATTCACCAGAGTCCAGGGTCTGATTACTCCCAGATTTACTCGCCATCCAAAGTCACTATACATTCACCCTCACCTTAACGTGCTCTGCCTTGTACGTTTTCTCCTGTTTCACCTGCATCGAGGCCTCAGGTGCAAGAAATAACACCACGGAGATTTAGAAGTCCACATACTAGGTGATCACCGACCAGGTCTCCTCGAACTCAGAGAACAAGGTCTAGGTCTCCACATAGGACAGCGCCAACCAGATCTATGCTCTCACACTGGTCCACATCTCACAGAAGACATAGGACCATATTCTGGTCCACGACATCTCGTTCATTGTAAGAGACTACTCGGCAACATTATTTGAGTCACCTCCGGCAAGGGTTTCCTGGTGGACAATCTTGTCACTTTTAATGACGTTCTTATTAGAGGCGCAGTGAAGTTGAACATTGGTATTGCTTCTCCTCATACCTCGTCATCCGTCATCTTTGAAACCCTCCACCATAGAATGGCCTCTACACCTCTTCTACCTCTGATTCTGAGTCTTCCTAACATCTACATCTGTACAAGCTGTTCCATCCTGCATTCTTAAAAAATACAAGGCTCCTTACCAGGATCCTACTTTTCTACCAGCTGATCCTCCTCCGAATTCTGTGATCATTGTAGCAGCACGAAAAACTCATGCAAAAGGATCCTCGTCAACAATAGCTCCAGACAATGACAGCAAAGATACTGATTCACTAGGCAAAAAGATGTGTAACACTTCCACATCCTGTATGGAAGTTGCCAGCACCTCTGCTTTATTAGGGAGTCATGACAGAGCTCTTTCGGACTAATTCTAGATTTACTGACAAACAACAAAAGAAGCAGACAAGACTGTCAAGAGATTCTTGAGGAGGGCGGTGAATTCCTGCTATACGGACACTTAAGTCTTTCCCAGGAAAGCATGAACGTTCTCCAGGAGTCAAAAAGACCTGCGACTAGACGTTCTTACTCCTTTAAATGGAGAAGGTTTTACATGTGGTATATTAAAAATAATTATTATCCAATTCTGGGTCAGGGGGATGTCATTTTAACCTACCTCCTCTATTTAGCAAGATCAGGTTTAGAGTTTTCCTCTATTAAGGTGCATCTTGCAGCAATTACTGCTTACAGAAAATGGCCTTCTCAAAGATCATTCTTTCAAATGCCTGTTGTTAAAGGTTGCCTAGAAGGTTTTAAGAAGGTGTTCCCTCCTGTTTGTTCCCGCTCTCCTCCTTAGAAATTGAATGTGGTACTATCACAACTCATGGGTCCAACTTTTGAACTGATGCATATGGCTTCCCTACAGCACCTTACATGGAAGACTGGTTTCCTTGTCGCTATTACTTCAGCACGCAGGCAGAGTTAGTGAGATTCAGTTTCTCTGTGCCAAAGAGCCTTACACATTGTTCCATGCCAACAGGGTAGTGATGAGAACTCACTTCAGTTTCCTTCCCAAAGTAATATCTGATTTCCACCCGACTACACCAGCGCAAAGAGCGTTACACTCTTTAGATCTAAAGAGAGTACTAGAGTTCTTTCTGGACAAGACCAAAGACATTAGACTGCCTTACCACCAGTTTGTAAACTATGGCCCTATGAGGACGGGCATTGCCTCCTCCAAACAAACCATTTCCAGATGGATAGTAGTTTCTTGTATTCTGTCCGATGAGGATCCCCTGGAATAGAAGGATAAGTTACTTACCTGTAATCCTAGTTCTCTTCCAGGGGAATCCTCATCAAAATCAGGAAACCCGCCCTCCTCCTTGGACGAATCTTGCATGCAGCCGTTCATACATACCTGTGTTCTGTTCTTCATATCATTGCAGTAAATTACTGATCTAACTGTCACCTAACACTCTCCTCTGAAGCATGATGGGAGAAGGGAGGTCCTGGGGGTCATAAAGGCACAGTGCCAGTATTTCCTTGCTATTGCTTTTAATGCAGCCTATCAGCTAATAATGCCTTTGGATGTCTCCTCAACTTTTATTTGTTTATTAAAGGAAAATGGAAAGTAAGTAGGCATTCTTAGCCTCTACTACAGGCTGCATAAATATTTAGATATGTGTTCTACGTATCTCTCTCTCTCTATATATATATATATATATATATGTATATACATATTTGTATGAAATATATTTTTAAATATATGTTTGGTATATGCTCCGGAGTCTCCACGTATGGGCGATAATATTCAGAATTTATGACTTTGATGAGGATTCCCCTAGATGAGAACTAGGATTAAGGGTCAGTAATTTATCCTTCTCGTTTAGGGGAATCCTCATCAAAGTCAAAAGCAACCCTCCCACCTCCCTGAACGAATTTTGTTTTTTGCAGCTCTTGCACACTCTGGCACAAAATTTTATGTCACCGTAAAAACAAACTGACCTAACTGTCCCCTCTGAGGCATGATGAGATACATGTGGGCTTGGAGGGTCTTAAAGGCACGGTGCCAGTTTTTCTTTCATGTTTTAAGTGGCAGCCTATTGGCTAAAAATGTCTCCCTTTTCACCTCATTTTCCTTTTCAATAAAGATTGTAAATCAGGGCTGTGCTCTCTTTCCAGTGTTGCAGATTTACAGTCATCCATACACTCATTCATTCACTCACAGTGGCACTCGGAAACTAAGGCACCCATTCAAAGAACCACTGAGGGAGCCATAAATCCTTTTTCAAACCCACTCAGTCACTCACGTACCCATTCACAGAACCACTTAGAGTGTCATGCACTCATTCACAGACCCAGTCACACCCTCATGCACCCATTCACAGACCCAGTAACACCCTCATGCACCCATTCTGAGATCCACTCACACCCTTGCGCACCCATTCACATACTCATTTACACCATCATGCAGCCATTTGCAGACTTAGTCATACCCTCACACACCCATTCACATATCCACTCAGACCCTCACGCATCTATTCACAGATCCACCCAGACCCTGATGCACCCATCAGCAGACCTAGGCGCACCCTCATGAACCCATTGGCAGACCCAGTCACACCCTCATGCACCTATTCATATATCCACTCACACCCTGATGCACCCATCAGCAGACCTAGGCGCACCCTCATGAACCCAGAGACCCACTAACACCCTCACAAACCCATTTACATGCCCGTCACACTCTCACTCACCCAATCATAGACCCTTTCACACTCTCACACACCCATATGTAGACCCAATCTCACCCTCATCCACCCGTTCATAGATCCACTCACACCCTGACACACCCATTCGCAGACCCAGTTACACTGTCACGCACCCATTTGCGGACTCACTTACACTGTCATTCACCCATTCACAGATTGACTCACACCCTGAAGCACCCATTCACAGACTTAGCCACTTTCACACGCACCCATTCATAGACACAGTCATACCCTCACGCACCCATTTGCAGACCCAGTGATACCCTCACATACTCATTCATAGATCCAGTCACACCCGCATCCACCCATTTGCAGGGTCAGTCTCACCCTCATGCACCCATTCACAGACCCAGTCACACTCTCACGCACCCATTGGTAGACCCAATCACACCCTCACACACCCATTCACAGACCCACTCAAATCCTCATGCACCCATTCACAGACTCAGTCACACCCTCACACATCCATTCGTAGACCCAGTCACACCCTCATGCACCCATTCGCAGGCCCAGTCACACCCTCACGCATTCATTCACAGATCCACTCACACCCTGACCCACCCATTTACAGACACAGTCACACCTTCATGCACCCATTCACAGACTCACTCACACTGTCACGCACCCATTCACAGATCCACTCACACCCTGATGCACCCATTCGCAGACCCACTCACACCCTTATGCACCCCTTCACCATGTATCGAAATGATGTGTAATAATATTCTGATAACCTTACAATCCTTCTGGATGTAGTTACCAAAATACTGCTTAATTTTTACAATAATGTAACACTGGAATGAATTGTGCTCTCACCTTTAAGTTATTATTCCATGCACCAGTCACATACTCACTCACTTGCCCATACATACACTCATACAACTCACTCATACACCTACTCACTCACTCATACATGCACGTATGCACTCACTTACTCATCCATAAATGCTGACATGCTCTTTGTGTCTCCCATACAGCCCTCATGTAGTTGCTCACCTCCTCCATAAATGCACTCATACACTCACTCAAACACACATACATGACTCATACACTCACTCACACAAAAATGCACACTTAGTCTCACTCACTCATAAATGCACTCATACACTCAGTCACCAATACAGCACTCAACTAGCCATTTCCTTACCCATACATGCACTCACACAGCCATTCAGTCACGCATGCACTTTTTCACTTGCCCATACATGCACCCATGCACGCACTCACTCATACACACACTCTTGCAGTCACTCACTCACTCAGACATGTACTCATGCACTCACTTATCCATTCATGGACTCATACATTCAGTCATCAATTCACCACACACACACACACTCACTCACCCATACATGCACACATACACTCACTTACTTGCCCCTTCATGCACTCATGCACTCACTCAGTCATCCACACACGCACTCATACTCTTTCAGTCATTCATGCACCATTGTCACATTCACTTACTCACCTATACATGCATTCATGCTCTCACTCATTCATTATTCACTCACACAGTACACATACACTCAGTCACAGATTCACACACCCTTGCAGTCACTCACTCACCCCTACATACACTTGTGCACTCAGTCAGAAACCCATACATACACTTATACACTCAGTCAGTTAGCCATACATGCACTCACTCACTGTAGGAGGCTGGCCTGGTTTGTAGTGGCTACCAAAGGTACTTACACCTTATACCAGGTCCAATTATCCCTTATTAGTAAAATGTAGTCAGTGTCTAGAAGCCAGGCTGTCTAAGGGTAGCTGTAGCTGAGCAGTCAAGGCTTATCTAGGAGACATGCAAAGCTCATGCAATACCACTGTAGTCACACAGTACTGAAACACATGAAAGAAATACTCAGTGTTACAAAAATAATGGTACTTTATTTTGGTGACACAAATGGCAAAAATACCTTAGAGCTTATACTCCCTTAGGAGGTAAGTAATATACACAGTATATACACTAGAATGAGCTAATAGCTGTAAAAAGAGTTAGAAAACAGTTCAAATAGTGAAAATCAAAATAGATAGCAATTGGCCATATAATAAAACAGTGGAATTCGAAAGTCGGTTTCCCACCTAGGCATGTGTAATGTGCAGAGGGGTGCTGGGAGTGTAAGAAACACCAAAAGGTAAGTAATAGAACCCACCCCAGAGCTCAGGAAAGCAGGAGTAAATCACAGTAAGTTTCCTCGAACACACAAGAACACGTGATAAAAGATTATGCAAGAACCAGAAGATACTGCAAGACACCAACAATGGATTCCTGGACCTGAAGACCTGTGGAAGAAGGGGACCAAGTCCAAGAAGCACTGAAGAGTCCAGGGAGAACAGGAGCGCCTGCTAACCTGGATGAAGGTGCAAAAGAAGAACCACCGGTGAAGAAGAACTGTCAGCACTGCACCCAAGAAGAAGAATGCAGGTTCTTGGTTGATGCAGATGATGTCCCAAGCCGGATGGATGACTGCAGTCTGGTTTGCATCGCTGGATTCCTCCAACAAGCCTTGGCACACGCAAAGCACGCGGTTAGCGGAAAATGGCTGCCCTGGACCAGGAGGGTTCAGGTGGACTCTACCCAGGAGGAGGAGACATTGGGGACTCTCAGCAACTCAGAGAGCCCTCAGAAGACCAGGCAGCACGCACAGGAGTCCCACAGCACTGGGACAAAGAAGGTGCAAATGGAGGCCCACGCAGCATGTGAGAAAGTAGCCTCTTTTTAGCATGTTTACCCCCACTTTTGGTTTGTTTGAGAATGTGTGTCAGTGTGTTTTTACTGTGTCACAGTGGTCATAGATAAAGACCTATATGTCAGTGTGTTCTGCCCGTCTCACTAGGACCCTGCTAGGCAGGACCCCATTGCTCATAGTTTGTGGCCTAATATGTATGACCGTGTAGTGCCTAACTGTGTCACTGAGAATCTGCTTTTAAATTTGTCACTGTAGGCCAGTGACTTCATTTACCAATTTCGATTGACATACTGGACCCCCCTTATAAGTCCCTAGTATATGGTACCTAGGTACCCAGGGCATTGGGGTTCCAGGAGATCCATATGGGCTGCAGCATTTCTTTTGCCACCCATAGGGAGCTCAGACAAACCCTTACACAGGACTGCCATTGCAGCCTGCATGAAATAGTGCACACACTATTTCCCAGCCATTTTCACTGCACTTAAGTAACTTATAAGTCACCTATATGTCTAACCTTCACTTGCAGAAGGTTGATGCAACATTACTACGTGTGAGGGCATCCTTGCCCTCCTGGGGTCTGGGCAGCCCAGTACCAGGAAGGCAGAACAAAGCATTTCCTCTGAGAGCAGGGTGTTACACCCTTTCCATTTGGAAATAGGTGTTACAGGCTGGGGAGGAGTAGACTCTGGGAATGCTTTGAAGGGCACAGATGGTGCCCTCCTTGCATAAACCAGTCTACACAGGTTCAGGGACCCCTTCTCCCCTGCTCTGGCAGGAAACTGGACAAGGGAAAGGGGAGTGAGCACTCCCCTGTCCATCACCACCCCAAGGGTGGTGCCCAGAGCTCCTCCGGTGTGTCCCAGACTTCACCCATCTTGCTTTGCAAGGTGTGGGGGCACTCTAGAGGGCTCTGAGTGGCCAGTGCCAGCAGGTCCATACCTTATAAGGTAGCCAATCCCACTCTCAGGGCTATTTAGGGTCTCTTGTGTGGGTTCTCTTCAGATTCTGCTTTCAAGTTTCCTTCAGGAATCCTCTGCAACAACTTCAGCATCCTCTGACCTCGGATCAACCACAGCCTGCTCCATGAAACACTGTAACTGCAACAAAGTGTCTGCAAGAGACACTTTTCTTCAGCAACCTCAGCTCCAAGTCAGCAACTGCAACAGTTTCCACGGTGTGCATGCTCTGTGGACTCCCCGTCTTCATATTGCACCAGAAGGACCGAAGAAATCTCCAGTGGAGTGACGGAGTCACTCCCCTGCTCCAAGCAGGCACCTTCCAAGGCGATGACCGGACTCCTCTCACGGCGACGAGGGCGCTCCTAAGGACACAGAGGGTAGACATCATCGACATAGACTGTCCTGAGGTCCTGCTGACGCAATTTGGAGGAGGTAAGACCTTGCCTTCCCCGAGGACGACGGCACACCTGTGTTTTGTGTCTTTTTGCCTCCTGATGCCTCTGTGCACTCTTTGCAAAATTCCTTCATGCACAGCTTAGCCCAGGTCCCCAGCACTCTACCCTGTGACGTTCAACTCGCTGAGTTGTTCTCCGGCGGCGTGGGGCCTTCTTTTGTTGTGCTCCATCAACTGAGTTTTGCACCTCCTTTGAACCCGGATCCTGCGGCTTCTGGGGGTGCAGGCTGGCATCCTAAGGGTTCTCTAAAGTTCTGAGAGACCCCTCTTCCTCATCACACAGAGGTGAGGCCCCCAGATCCCTCCTGGGTCCATCCAGTGCCATTTTGATGAAAACGCACTTTTGCCGTAGCCAAGGCTTGTTGGCGCCTTCCAACACGAAATCTCATCTGCAACGATCTTCACGCCAAGGGACATCTTTTGCATCATGCAGGAACCCGATTGCAGCTTCCTAGGGTGCATTTCTGCAGTCTTCATCTAACCGGGGACTCTTCTTTTGCACCCTCTTCTGGGTTGGCAGGGGCTTCTGTCCTTCCTGGAACTTCTTTCGACTTCTGGACTTGGTCCCTTTCCTTTGCAGGTCTTCAGATCCAATAATCCAACACTTGTTCTTTGCAGACTTGGTTGGCTGCTGCAAAATCCCAAAAACGAGGTGTAGTGTGTTATTTACTTACCTTAATGTATTGTTATTCTCCCAGCGATTCTGCACACACTACACCTGTCTAGGGGGGAATTCCTGATTCACATTCCACTTTTTTAGTATCTGGTTTGTGTTGTCCCTAGACCTATTTTCTCCCATTGCATTCTATAGGATTTCCAACTTTTTGCATTGTTATATGACTATTTACTTGTCTAATTTTGGTGTCTAGTGTACTGTAGGAGGCTGGCCTGGCTTGTAGTGGGTACCAAGGGGTACGTACACTCTGTACCAGGTCCAGTTATCCCTTATTAGTGTAGAAGAGGTGTTTCTAGCAGCTTAGGCTGATAGAAGGTAGCTATAGCAGAGCAGCTTAGGCTGAACTAGAAGTGGAAAGCTCCTACTATGCCACTGGTGTCACATGCACAATATCATAAGAAAACACAATACACAGATATACTAAAAATAAAGGTACTTTATTTCTGATGGATACACCTACCTGTGGATTCCTCACCTAAAGAATTCTCCCCTCGCGCCAGCCCTCGATGGAAATTTCTTCTAGCTCTGCACGTCAACGATGACGTCACAATCGCCCGACTCCACGCAACGCCACATGACGTCATCCAGCAATAAGAAGCCCTCGTCGCCGTTCAGACGTCAGTTCCCTTTTTTCCGTGCCCGAATGACGGTTAATTCTTCGATGCTCACAGGGAGCTACTGTTTCCAACGGCGGTTACGATGTCGCAGCCTAGAAAATCCGGCTTCAAACCTTGTAGCCAGTGCGGGGGTCGGATGTCGGTTACCGACCCCCACGAAAACTGCCTCTGGTGCCTTAGTTCCGACCATGAGGTCGAGGCATGCAGTTCGTGTCAACGCATGAACCCTAAGGCACTTAAGGAGAGGGAGGCGAAATTGTTCTTGGCCCCGTCCAAGAAGAAGAAGGAGAGGCGTCATAGGAGGGAGTCTTCGTCGAGATCTTCGAGGTCTCGTCACCATCATAGTGACTTTCGGCGCCATCATGGATCTCGGCGCCGATCGAGCAAGGGATGGTCCAGATCTAGATCGGCTTCTCCGTCGGCTCGGCGTCGTCCGACGTGGGAGATAAGCCTGACCGTCACCCCTCCAACTCCGACGACCC